>NW_009259429.1:2228932-2241470 GCF_000687185.1 Egretta garzetta | reverse complement strand
CATTTCCCGCCTACTCAAAATAGGGGAAAGTGGTACAAAAGGGGAAGGAAAACCAAGGACAGACAACCACAGTAATTACCTCACTCGGACACATTACTGGCAGTGTCCAAAACTGAGCCTTGCTGTGCTGGTTCTGGCTGGGGCACAGTTAATTTACTTCATAGTAGCTAGCACTGGGCTATGTTTTGGGTTTGTGCTGGAAACAGCGTTGATAACACCAGGATGTTTTGGTTATTGCTGAGCAGGGCTGACACAGAGTCAAGGCCTTTTCTGCTCCTCACTCCACCCCACCAGTGAATGGCTGGGGGGGCACAAGGAGTTGGGAGGGGGCACAGCCGGGACAGCTGACCCCAACTGAGTCCAGGGATATGCCATACCGTATGACATCATGGTCACCTGCCCATGGGAAGAAAGGAATGAATTCCTTGCTTTGCTTATGTGCACAGCTTTTCCTTTACCTATTACACTGTCTGTATCTCAACTCATGAGTTTTCTCACTTTTACTCTTCTGATTCTCTCCCCCATTCTACCCTGGGGAGTGAGTGAGTGAGAGGCTGCATGGGGCTGTGCTCCTGGCTGGGGTTAAACCATAACACTTGCCCTGTTACACTTCCTGGCCAAAAGCATCAAATGACTTTGCAATTTTGAATGCTGCATATAAACTGTTTCAGGTATAGTCAACTATGAAAGCTCATAATCAGTCCCACAGCCTATATGATGGGTATTTATTCTGAAATGTCCTGAAATGCCAACCAAGGATGACTGAGCCTACACCCGAGGGGCTGCCCACCTCTGGGTACTCCTCCTTTCTTGTAATTAGGAAATTATATGAAAAACTAAAACCCCGTAGACAAGCTTCTGTTCTGACATAACACATCAGGTGTCACAGTTCCCATTCTTCTATTCACAGAAGTAAAATGCACATTTCAGTTGGCTACCTGAAAACTTCCTCTGAACACATATCTCTGGGTGGCATTTGCTACCTGGCAAGATGAGAGCAGAAGGCATCATGGCTAAGAAGTGTTGCACATGTGGAACTTCCAAATACCAGACCAGCTTTTGGAAGCAGCAGTTGCTTTGTTACACCAGTAAAACCATCAGCCTCTTGCTGAAAAAGCAGTATTAAAAGCTAGCGGTTGCACATATTTGTTGTTTTCTAAGTACTTTTGTAAAGGACATCATTGCACATCATTATTTTCATTCCCACCAGATGCACACACTCCTTGTTCCTTCCTAGCTTTTACACACATGAAACTCAAGTACATGCAAATTTAACAGCTTCCTGAATTCCTCTGTGTGGGCCAGAATACATTTCACTATGACTTTCCCAGGTATATTACTCAGATTTCCCTCTATTCTCAAAAGTACCCTACAGCAATTATGCATTTCTGACAACACTGGCCACCAGACCCACACAAGCTTTTGCACTTGTCATACAATAGCAATTCCAATTTCTGTTCTTGTCAGTGCTAGAAAGAAAAGGAGTCAGGAAACATGTCCTGGCCTGTACGAGCAGAACAGGGCACAACAGAAACAAAAAAACCCCAAAACAAATATGCCCATGCTGCAGCCTGTAAATGGAGACCCATAGGTGGGCACTGATAGATGTTGAACATTGACTACATCAGACAAAGACTTGAATACAGAAACTGTCGACAGCCAAAGCTGTCTGTCCCACCCTGCCAAATCAAACACACAGGGTAAACTATAACTAGTGCCACCCTTGTGACAGATACAGATGTTTTTCTCAAACAAAAACCAGAATTAAATTTACTGTAGGTTCCTTCACTTAGAAACCGTGGGAAGTTTCTCGTGTTATGATGCAAGACTGCTCCCAACTGTTACAGTGATCGATGTGGAGTTTTTATGAGCTTATCCAGAAAGCCCACTCCTTATATTGAAGCCAGCGTTTTCCATTTAACTCGAGGCTCCATGTTATGCCCAGTATATTAGTTTTCAAAGGAGAAAAAGAAGATTGATTTCATGTGAAAGTTTTAAAGGTTTCACAAACCCTTACACAATATTCCAGCAGAATTCACATACAATGCAGAAACAAGGAAAGAGCCTCACATAAGGTGCTTTCAGCAAGCTGTTTCTTAAGGCAAAATCTCTTCCTTGTCTATATTTTCAGATCAAGCTTTTACACTCAATATTTCTATACCATATAGTTTAGGAAGAGCCTTAAAATCTTAAGTCATTACACTGACAATCCTTAAAACCCTGGAGTTTTGGAGGAGGGAGGGTTCTTCCTTCAAATAATGTCTCGTTTGCACTATTTCCTAAACATAATTATATATAGGAAATACCAAGGCAAAATTGCCAATTCCATTTTCCCCAGAAGGATATAAATATTAGCTACTATTGTTTTGTTTAAAATAAATCTTCATTAGTACTTATCCCAATCAAAATGTATCTTTTTAAAAAGATATGCTGCTCCTGACTATTTGGATAAAAATGTCACGAAATTAAGCTTCAGGATTTTAACAGAGCTTGGTGGATATCTTTGAAATGAAGTAACAAATGTAACATAAGGGCAAATGAAGCTAATCCACATTCTCAAGCCAGGTTGTAACAGATCTAGGCACAAAACCCAAATCTATTATCATGTTTTCACACGTATGCGAAGAGTTGACATGGAGCACTCTGCTACAACTGCATTATTTTGGGATTTTAAAGAAAGGACAGTTTGGGCACTAACCTAAGGCTAGAGAACTCACCGTAGCCTCATCTCTTGCATCCCCTTCTCTGTGACTCTCAATTAAAACCTTAGCTTTCCTGTGCCTCGGCTCTCCCACTGGAAATAACGGGAGAAATATTCAATATTCACTCACAACATGCCTAATATAAACAGAAATGGGGGCAATGAGCACCACGGAGAAAGCTACAATCCACGGCCAAGATTTCTGATCGCATCAAAGAGCATCCAAAGGGCGTTCTTGTATTATGAATGGTTTCAGGCAATCCTGCGTGACATGCAAGGGTTGCCAAAGACAATCTGGTCTGGGAGAGGCAGATGGAAAGGTGGTAGAAATCTTCCTAGAATGTTCTGAAATTCTCCTTTCATTTTTTTTTTTTTTCAGGTTTATTTATTCAAAACTGAAACCTTCCTATGAGGAAAGAAAATGTAAAGGGTAATTTCCTTTGAAAAATATTCCTGGAAATATTATTTTTGGATCAGCTTTTCGGGATCAGGCCTTAAATATATTTGAAAAGTTGAAGTGGATAATTTGTGCATAATTTGAAATCTTGGGACGTCCTACATTACAATCTGTTCAGCAACAAGTTCAACTTTGCAAAACAAGTATTAACTGAGTATCCTGCCTCTGGAGAATCATTAATTTAGGATATAGACGAAATTCTTCGCTTGTCTCAGTAGACACTTGCCTAGATTTTAGCACATACCACACTAATGGAATGTTTGTGGGACTAAATCTCTGCTTATGTATAATTAAAGACAGGAACAGATGGGGAGAAACCATGGCTGTGCTCAGTAAATACCTAACAAGGGGGGTATAGCAGGTCCCACGAATGCTTCATTTCCACCTTCCCTGGCTGCTCGCAGGAGACCCTTTTCTATCTGGGGCTTCCAGACTGAAAATTATGTTCCTAGTGCTGTGCTGTTGGGATTAAATGTAAAATACCAGTATCTGGTGAACCTGGACTTCTTCCCAACACATCCTTGAATTCTCCATAAAATAGTATTTTTAAGAGACCATAAATGCTTACAAGGAAGGACTGACACCAAAACTGCTCAAGGCAGTAAGCACTGGCTCTCGTACACAGTTTTATTTCCTCAAATACCAGCTCAGGTGTTGAAGGCTCTGTATATCATTAACTTCAATTTGCAGCAGTAATCCAGAATTCAATGAAACCCATGAAGAAGGAACTACACAGAATATTTTACCACAAATAGAGCTTTTAAGTCAGAAAAAAGTTTCGTATTAATACTGTACTCTATCAAATGATTCATTATAAAAATAAAATAACCTACCAATCAAAAATTAATTTTCAGTAATGCAAGTAAATTACAGATTCCCAATTACCGCAAGTGGGATGGGAGTACACCAGCAAATGATCTGGTTTTGTTTATTCAAATACATGCAACTGAAGTAGCAATGGCCATCTCACGGCTGCGTCATGTGAAGGACCTCTGGCAATAAAGTCCTTGACAGTTGTTCATGTCTAAAAAAGATCCCCGGGAAGGGAGCTACCACTGCAGCCCGTTCCCAGGCACGGCGTACCCGCTCCATCTCGGCCGATGTGCATATTTATGTCTCGAGGCCTGAGGGTCACAGCTTCACCTGTTCCCAACCGATTTATTCTGGTGGCCGGAGGGACACCAACACATATGTGCCCCCTCCTTCCTTGCACCTGCTTCTGCATAATTGCTTAGAACAAATGCAACAGTTCTGTTTAGCTTGGGCACTAAATATGTAAAAATAATCCTACATAAAAAGCAAAACTTTTCTGGATATGTATTACCTTCACAGATGAATTAATTAAAATAACCATTTTATATATTTAATATATATTATACATATAAAATATATATTACAATAAC
Organism: Egretta garzetta; assembly: GCF_000687185.1. NCBI lineage: Eukaryota > Metazoa > Chordata > Aves > Pelecaniformes > Ardeidae > Egretta > Egretta garzetta. The sequence goes on along the minus strand of NW_009259429.1, from coordinate 2,236,909 downwards.
CAGTGTGTAAAACAATCAGGGTATAAGCAGTGGCTGGAAATCAAAGATCTGTGACAAGACACAGACAAAAAGTTTATTTCTTGGGGCTGTAAAATTCTTTGTAAAAGCTACTATCTGTTTCAGATGAAGAGCCAAGAGCTCAGTACTACAAATCCTTCAAAAAAGAAACAAAGACCGAGGCACCAGAAGAAACTGCCATACAAACAGCTCTAATTCTTCTATCACAAACCTGACAGAGAAATTTAAAACATCCTTGTTTAATATAAAGTTTCACTGCACTGTGTTTAAGCAGTGCAGCAGGCAGAGGGGTTTCCGTTGAGAAACAATGCACAAGTCAGAAACCAGAATTAAACTACGTAAACATGAGCAGGTACCTTTTGTTAGCAACGTAAGCTTTAAACTGGGATTACTACGATTTTGCTGCCATTTTGGAAGACTACAAAGTTTTCTTTTCAGGAAAAGAATTAATTAATTTCCCAGAAGAGAGAAAAATAATTGAATTTTTACTTTCACCTGTCCTCAAATCAACCTTTTTTCCTTAGTTAGAAAAGGCTCAGATAAAGTTAACCCCGAATAAATCCCATAATTTATCCCTGACAGACTCCACAGTAAATTTAGTCCAAGCACAATTTTTGCTCATGGTACCAAATTCAACACCAACAGAGTCTTGGCGAAGTTAATGCATCCCCTGCTCCTGGTAACAGCCTCACCAAGAATGCAGTTTCATACGTTGCATATGCCCCAACGTGCAGGCGTGGGAAGTTAAAGACTGTCATCCATAATTCCCTATTTTTCCCTATTTCTGCAAAATACAACAGTAAGCTATGCGTTTGCAGAGTATTGCGTAAAAGGTGTATTTATGCAATAACTTTACATAAATAATAGGCATGGCAAAAAAGAATTATTTTTGTAGGCTTTGGTGCAGGTGTAAATACGTAAGTGAAAGATATGGAGATCTCCACATACGTATGTGGAATGACCCCGGCCCCTTAATGCATTTCATGTATTGAGTCAACACAGGGTGCAGAACCATAGGTATGCAAAGTGTGTTAATTCAGCTTAAATTAACAATGAAATAAATGATAAAATAGAATCTAATTCTATTAGAATCTAAGCTCACATCTTCCAGTTTCTCCATAAAAATTACCTTTAAAAGTCAGTTCTCTCTTGCTCTTTATTGAACCTCACACTATTTCAGAGACAGATTATGTCCATGTTCTTGCATCACTGTATAGGGCAAAGAATTAGAGCACACCCTCTGGGACCATGAAGACGATCCCTATGGGAATGACAGATTGCCATCAGCAATGTCTCCAAACGGACCACATACATCCACCCAATGGACAGAACTGCATGCACCTACCGCCTTATCTCCCATCTCCACAGACGGAAGAGTTCTGGATGCCTTTCCCTCCAGAAATTAAACAAGTATCTGTTTAGTGACACTTTATCATGCTTTATGGTAGGGAGATTTATATATTGGGTCTTTCCCAGTCCAGTCTAGCTCTATTTGTCATGGTATTTTCCATGAAGGGTGACGGCAGGGGTGAGGGGGCAGCTTGCGGTTTTATTTAGACTACAAGCTCGGCAGTACAGAAACCAGTGATCCAACGCCTGTCTCACTGGTAACAATACACAAACGGGAAGCATAATAGCATTAACAACTGTCTGGATCTCTGGGAAAAAATAGAGACAGTAAACCGAATCTTATCTAGGACCAATCGTCATTATAAAGTGAGGAAGGACGACATCGAAGTACAAGCAACTTGGCAGATCACCTCCGTAGTAAATCATTCTTGTCTACAAGACAAAAGGGGTTCATACATGATCAACAGAAACACAGGACACTTAGAGAAAATGCTTTAAGCATTCCTTAACTCAATTATCTGGCAGTTGAAGGAGCTAAGCTGGTGCCTGGCACTGGCCAGTCTGGCGTGGCTCCGGGTAACGTCTTCCCCTCCAGCTAACCTTCAGCTGTGAGGGAACATACCACGGGTCACGGCCAAATGATACCCATTTGTTAGTGTAGTAACATTAAAACAGATTAAATTTCTAAACGTATACTGACAGTAAGATACAAAATCCCCAAGCAAAGCAAAGGAAAGGTTACCAGAAGATGGAAAAGTCCCCTTTACTACATTTCTCAGAACAACCTTGGGGTAGGATAACTTGAAAATACATGGCTATATTTAACCACTGGGATATGTTTCCGAAAATCCTATGCCAGGAATTTGCAGAGGGCAAAAAAAAAATGCTTGTGATGCTTTTGATCTTCCCGGTGGAGCTGCTCCCCTGAATTAGCAGCAGATGCCCAGGCAGCAGAGTCCTCCTTGGCTACGGAAAAGGGGCAGCCAATCAACCAGACTTCAGCCCCCCCAGCCCGGAGGGTTTTGGAGCCACAGCCTTGCAGATTTATTGTTGCTAGCTAAGGCAACATTTAGACAACACCGGGTGCATAAAAAAACCCTCAAAACGGTTAAAGGAGTGGGTTAAAGTGGATGCCTACTCTTGAGGAGCAAAGATAGACTTATTTTTCATGAGAAAAATGAAAGTAACTAAGAATATATATATTTTTTTTACAGCAGTCATACAAACACATCAGCTCACCCACTTAATGGATATTACACACACATAGTCAGCTACTCAGGTGATACAGATGGTTTCAGCTCATATTACACCTGCCAACCAACTCAATTGATGTGTACCCAGCTATACCCTTTAGGTATGGGCCATATCACACAAGCATTCACATTGATTATCTCAATTCTTTGAGAAAAAGAATACAGAAATATGTATAGCATGTGTCATACACACAAACAGTAATGAAGATTTCAATGTCTCATGCTCTTTTCTCCAATAAAAAAAGATTCATAAAGCAGGGGATGGAGCTGGCAAGGGTCACACTGAGGAAAGAAGCAGACACCCAACTCTAACAACTGAATTAAAACTCCCAGCGCTGCTCACTTTAAAACCAGGGTCCCTACCAGGCTGGAGAGTTTTCATACAACTGTTCTTTGACTTTGGGTGTCACATATGTTAAGGAACAGCTCATTTTCAGAATACAAGAAATCAGTCCAATATTAAAATAATAGTCAAAACTGCCATCACTGGAGTAAGGTTTCCTTGCAAACAAAGTGCACATATTGAAAACACGGCCTCCATCTCGACTTTTGTAAAGTCCTTGGTAAGAAACACATTCACAAAGTTCTTTACGATTGCAAGACAAACAGCAGTAGAAAGACTGAACAGTATTATTTTACTAGTACAGCTTGGTATCTGCATCAGAAAGGGATGATTCTTGAAAAACTTCTGGTCAACACACATAAAAAAATAAATAACTCCCCTCTTTGTTATTTGATAACACAGATACTTGTATACACAAAGTGCTCATCCTTAAAAATAATAAAAGCCAACCACATACCCACATGAGAACCACAGTTATTTCCTACTCTATTTATAGAGGGAACTGTGCTGTTGGTTTAGCCCACGTTCCTTTCTGTTGCTCCACGTTCCTTTCTGTTGCTCCAAATTCTTGTCTTGGGTGTCCCGCAACTTCCCCAGGTTCAGCATGGCAAGCTGAGAGTCTGCTTCATCCACCTACAGATTCCTCCATCCTCTTCCTCTCAGCACTGACAGCTTTACTACCGCTCCACTCCTTCAGGTTTCAATAACCAGGGTAACGCACTAACACTTCTCAGACTTTCATACCTAACATTTTACTTCTTTCTAGAGTATCGTGATCTGTGATTTTTTTTTTTTAACGTTGAACCTTGGAAAAAATAAATTTATTTTCTCATTAGTCTTTTCTCATACTTTTTTCTTAAATATATAGGGACATATGTCTTATCTCTTTCCACTGCCACATTCAGCATTTCTTACCTTTATATTCAAGTTGGGAAAAAACCTCTACCTGTCCTACACGTTTGCTGCTACTTCTTCTACCCCTTCTTCCAGTCCCATCTTCAGTTCTGTTTCAACCGTTGCCTGTGTCTGCCCTCATATGCCTTCACTGGGAAGTATCTCCCCTCTTCTTTGTCTTCAAGTCCACATTTTAAAAATTAACTTTCTTTACTCGTCTCTCTCCCCAGCCACTTTCTAGCCTAGCTGATATGCATCTTCTCTTTCCTCCACCTCACTCTCCACTTTAGTGCTCTGACCTTTCAAACATCTTGTCCTTCGCTTTCTTCTTATATCATCTCATCTTTACCATTTTCTCACCTGTTACGATTTATCGCTTGCACATAATAGGTAACACAACAATCTCCCTCTGTCCCTCCTTCTAGCGCTATGCAAAAAGCATGCATTAATGTACAAGATAATAAAATGCTCAGCTCTCATGCTGTGTTAAAATGTTTCTGTGAAACTTCCTTCAAAACCTGTGAGCATTTTACACACCATGTTTCCTCACAGGCAGAACACAGTAAGATTTCTAGACTGCCATCACTGCCAGATGATATATAACCTAAAACAACTCACTCAAATACTCTATTTTTTTGCTTGTTCACTTTATCACACTTCACAAATATAAGCGACATGAACCCTTTTGCGATAGGTAATATTTGCAACTTGCAAAGGTACCCACATCAGTAAGTATCATCTACCCCATCTAGAAGGGAATGGACTAAATGGTACCTCCCATATAGTTCAGATTCTGCAGGATGCCAAACATTGAGCTCTAATACCATCCCCCCAAAAAGCGGCGAATTGAAAGAAAGAAAAAGATCCCTGTTTTTCTTTAACAAACAATATTAGCAGAGATAGCCCTACTCAGGTTTATTGACCTCAATCCTTCTTTCAGGAATGTGTAGGAGAGGACGCTGGTTTTGTTTCACCCTCCTTTGCCCGGTTCTGAAGAACCATGCCAATATTTTCTCAAGCTTCATTCTAAAAACCTAAATGCAGTTGTGGCAACTGTCTCCACATCTTTTTGGTCCCAGAGCCTGCGCTCCGTACAGCTACATCCTCTGTTAACCACAGGATTTTCTGCATGCCAGCTGGAACTAATCATCACAATTACAGGCCTTTGTTTAGAAGAACATCTACAGTCCAAAAACATAAGAGGTTTGGGAAAAAAAAACCTGAAACAGGTCTTATGCAGAGGACAAGATACAGAATAGTCTATAATAGATTATATAAAAGCCAGCCAACTGTTATCTGGAGCAAAGGAGGACAGGGCTACTCCCCACAGCAGAGAAACCCCAGCAAGATGACGAGGGGGGATAGGTTCTCACCTAAGTGATTTTTCATGGAGCCAGTGGGGGTCCTTCCAATGTCATTTCTGGCATTGGGACTAGCTTGATAAGCACTGACGGTCCCAAATGGTTCTGCAGTACTACACTTAATTTGACAAGGCTTATTAGCACTGGCTTTGAGCCGGATAGACCCAAGCTGTCTCTAATGCTCGATTTAGGCAAATTTGTATGATGCTCTCCAACATTGTAGCAATGGGAACAACAGTGCAAAGAGACCTGATCTGGCTCTGTGTTGAGCTCTCTGAAGTTTGGCGGGCTTTACTGGCTTAGGACTGTGCCACATGGAAGCAAATATACTTGCTCTCACACCCCTTTAATGGGCTTGGAAAACGCAGATTTGGTCCAGCTTTCTAAGCTGATACATCTGGCTGAACGTGAACTGGCTCTTCCCAATTCAGCTCACGTGTCTATGCTCATGGCATCACAAGTCTACAAATGAGATAACTGCCTCAGGGGGAAAGGCGATAGTAGAAGGCTGCTCTCTAAACTCTGCTGTATTTCTATGTAATGAGCAAAGTTAAATTGTCATTTATGGTACCTTCCCCTCCATCCCCCCCTAAATCTACTCATCTGTGATGCCCACCTTACAGACACTACAATATAGATATGGACACCTGTAACTGAAAGATTAATTTGAAAAGATAAGACTAGACATCACCTGGTTGAGTGTTTGTACTGACTGGATAGCCTTGCCTCTGCCACCGCTCTGAACCAGAAGTACCAGACACAAACACTACTTCCCACACCATGAAGAATGGTTGTAAGCTATATTAAGATGAAAGTGAAGGATGAAGACTGTTGTATCGTAAAAAAAAAAAAAACCAGCAAAAACTAAACAAAAAGCCAAAACCACCCCCAAAATCCACTTGTAACATGCATTTTCCTAGAACACAGGAGACCTGGAGAAGAGTTGCCTAGCTAAGACTGATGCACTACATCTCATGAGCGGGGGGACACAGTCCCACTAGTTCCACCCTGCTGAATGAGCAACCGGAATAACACCAGAGCTTCCGAGGAGGCAGCACAGAGCAAACACTTCTTTCCAGCACTCCTCACAATTCCTGACCCAGCACATGCCCTCTGCATGCCTCTGGTTATAACCAGACCTCACTTCTACAAGCAACCTACAGCGCGCATCCAACTATCCAACAGAACAATGCTGCTCCTTCATTGAGAATAATGACTTTGAGTGACTTTTAGTTTCAACGTCCTGGAATTTTTTAATAAACTCCAGTCCTGAATGAAATTCAGTTCTTATAAGCCACTTGTGGAACATTAAGTTAGAGTAATTGTCAATGTATCCTCAATTATTTATACTCTAGACAGCTGCTGTGGCTACAGTAAGAAGAGCAACCAATGTCTTCAAAGCAGTAAAAAGTAGCAATGATAAATCTTTTCAATGGCTTTCTTTTGACAGAGCACTTGCTCCATGGGCTTAAGTAACATTGCTAACTCCCAAGAAACGCCAAAACGCCAAAACAGAAGAGCATAGCGCAGGGTAGTTTCTGACTTAAGATGCCAAACTCTCATCAAATCTTTAATCTTTTGTTTAACAACGTGAGTGGCTGTGCTCAAGTTGCAGTCATGGACATAGGGGCAAGTTGGCAACAGAGTCATAAAAACAAAAAACATCAGAATAGCTTCACACGTGCAACAGATATTCACACATCCCCAAGTGAGCATTTGCAATGCAAAGGGGACATTTTAGAATTTATAATGTAAAATGAGTTTTTTCTCAAGATACAGAAGGAAATAACCTTCTTTAAAAGATCATACATTTTAAACACTCCTGGGATGCGTTTAAAAATCAGTTTCTTCTTATTTGTGTTCTCAGTACAGTTCTGCCTGTAATTTTAGCTTCACTGATACTCATAGCAGACATACTCTTGAGGTACTCTATGCTTTTAATTTTACTGCACTAATTTTTGGTTCTTCAGAAAACAACATCTTTTACAAATTAAAACTTATCAGTCAAAACCAAGTTGCATACATAAAACATCTTGAAGTTTGCAATTTGAAATCTTTTCACTTAGTGCTTTTTACTCATTTATTTTGTTTCTTTTCAAAGGATGTAGGAACGTTTAATCTGACTTTAAAATAAGTAATTCTGCTAATTCTGCTTTTGCAATACTACTGTCTATATAGAGTATTAAAACTTTATTTTTATACATTTCTGTTTAACTATAATTATAAGATATAGCATTAATATTTCAGAAATACAAAATACCAATTGATATACTATTGATTTTAAGTATGTGATAAATGATAAGGCCTAATTCAACTACTGTGGAGTACAGAAGGACAAGAATTGTGATGTTAATATTCTTCAGATTATACCTTTGCTCTCAGTACTGTTAAAAACTAATTAAAAATTGTTATTAATATCTCAGATATTGAAGTCACACAGTCTCACTCAATAACCAACCTCGTACACACAAACAACAGACCACTTTACTACTTACCATTTGAGACCTATTTTTTGGGCAGCCATTGATGTCTTCGATCTTTTCATTTGCTGAAAAGCAAAAGAAAAAAAGAGATAAAGCGAAAAACTATGCCAAGGATGTTTATTCCAATTATTTCCAGAGCACTTGCTGCTAGCTAAATAAAGGGCTTTCAGATTGTAGTTGTCCAGTCAAAGTGAATATGTGAAACACTGAGACCCACCAGAAAAAAAAAAAAAAAAAAAAAAAAACAGAGTTTTCTTGTGGGGCATCCCCCCAAG
>NW_009259429.1:2217677-2228741 GCF_000687185.1 Egretta garzetta | reverse complement strand
CAAAAAAAAAAAAAAAAAAAAAGCAACTGGAGTTTTCTAGTGGGTCATGCCTCCAGAGACAGCTGGGGGCAGAAAACAACTGGTCTGACAGCATCTTGTACAGCGACAGGCAACTCCCTTGAACTACAAAAAAGATTTAAACTCTGGAAACTGAATCACTGCTGGGTGGCAAAGTGAACACTACGTATGTAGAGATGGTTGCCTGTCAATTGACTTGCTTGTAGAGTGAATATGTATTTTAAATCTAGACGGGAAATTTATGATCAATAACGCTATCATTTTTTTTTAAAGCACAAGCCACAAGGCTACTTTCCAAGCTTCTTGCCCATGACTTACATGCAATGCAACTTGCAGGAAATGATACAGTTTCCATCGTTAAAGTCCCAAGTGAAATGATTAAGTTGTTGAGGTGGTAAAAAGTTTGCCTTAGAGCCTTAGTTAGCTCAGTTCCACACTGCAGTCTTGGACCCTGAAATGACTTCTGTGCTAGACTGGAGAAACAAGTTATAATCAAAGCTTGGTTTCCCACAGTTTTCTCACCATAATAAAGGTAAGCATTCACATCCCACCTAATGAATGGAACAGATTTGCCTCCCATCGATTCTTATATCATAAACTGTACTTTCTACCAGTCCCATCTTCTCAGGACATCAGTCAGAACCGCCATCTCATTTCATGTCTTTCTTCAGTTAGGCTTATCAACTTTGGCACAATACTCCAACAGCAGTCAGCAATGACAAACAGAAAAGAAATGTGACTTCACTCCTGCCTGGTACTCCCCTTTTTACACATCCAAGTGTCACAGCACACCTTTAGGCCACAGCGATGCATTTAACAATTGATGCTAATCTGAAAAAGATTGCAGCTACATCCACTGTACTGTTCCCCAGAGTGGTCTATCAGCCTCTACACACTTTCAGGAATGCGATCTCTGATTTGGTCATACAGAAACAAAAATCGTTTCTTTAAATCCCCTTTACAAATTCTGTGCATCCATCTTGTAATATTCACTATCCCTCAGTTTAGTACCATGCAATATCTTTACCAACTTTACTTTAAAAACCTCACAGCTATATTCCTATAAATTTGCACTGTTCATAATTATTACTTGAAATGAGACTAATGGACTGCTGAATGAGCTTTCTCATTTGGGACGCGTGTGCAGAGATACCTCTAATAACCCAGGTAATTTGGTTCATCTTCCTTAAAAAATAGTAGGTTTTTCCCTAGTCCTCTAGAACTTGCAAAATGTTACACGATGTATTAAAACCCAAAGTTAGCAAACCATAAAGCTTATTACCTGGCTCTTTTTAAGCTCTATGCAAGCTACCTAGACTCACCTACTTGAATCTACCTAAACTGTTAGTAACTTGTTTCCAAGATTCTGCTGCAATATAGCATTTGCCTTTTTCCCGAGTTCTTTTTACTAAGCGAATGTAGAACCAAAAATATTTACTCAACACTTCCACACTTTGTGGGTATTTATGCAGGCTTGGAGCACAAGCTTGGTTCTAGAGCTGTACATTAAAGGTTAACTCCACAAACCCTATAAACTAACACACACGCCGTTCCATAACATGGGAAAATTAACGGCAAATGAAGACTTCAGCCACCTTAAATTTTTCTGTCAGGAGAAAATAACATCCAACACACCAACTATTTGGGATGTTATCTCTTTATCCCCTTTCTTTTTTACACCTGTGGTTATATCACTGTTCCCACCTAGAAATCATTCCTTTTGTCCTCTTACCTTTCTGTCAGCTTGCAAGATGTCGTCAGCTAGCCTTGTACTCCTAATCAACCCCAACTGGTTGGTAGCTCCTTTATTTCATTACTATCAGATTCCTGCATTTTCTTGTCCTCTACTTTTGTTTGTTTTTCAACAGTTGCTTTTCCTTCCTCTCAAAAGCTATGTTAATCCAAGGCAACTTTCCCTCCCACTTCGGAACCTGCAGGTTTTTGTCCAGCAGTTGATGACTCTTCACCAGTTCCCAATTACTCATCGCTGCTTTTCATGCTGTTGGCCTTCTCTACCACAGGTAGAGATGTAGATGACCAGAAATAGTTGGTGGCAATGAGAGGAGTAAGAAGAACTGGAGTTTCTGGTCCATCAGGTGTTTTTTTGGGTTACCCCTGTGCAGGTTTAGGCCCTACCTTTTCACCTAATAATCCACTCCCAACTCACCTATGGCTCTCGGTTACTCCTTTCACATCATGCAATTATCATCCATACCCTGCTGGTACAAGTGCTATGAAAAAGAAGGTGGAACAAAGAGCAACCAGAAAAGCTGGTGATGGGGCAAACTGGCAGCTGGGTTGAACTTTAACTCAAACCTCTCTATTGAGCCCAGCAGGGCAAGACCTCGGAGATTCAACCTAGGCTGGGGAGATGCATCAAAGTGGCAACTTTGCAGGAATCTGCCTAATTCACCAGGCAATAGTTTTAATGCTCCCATTCCTCAGCCATATGCTGGACCCTATCTTTGTCCCTTCCACCCAGCTCCAAGGAACAGTCCCTGCAGCAGGTATGAGTTAAGTTGCCTGTCTTATGGAGATGACTGGAAAGAAAGAGATAGCAGTGAATGAGATAACACTGTGGTGTGCCCACGGTCAGCATGATGGTACAGTTCATAGTGCAAGTCACTGGATGCTAGGGATCTTGGAAATGTGTCCAGTTTCACAGCTGCAAAAGCACAGCTTTCTGGCTGAGATAAATGGGCAACTCACAGCCACTGTGTATGTTTGCATATAGGAATACCACAACAGTGAGCATAAACAGGAAGCCACAGGCAGTTGCAAAGGCTTTCAATTCTATCTCAGCCTTGAGCAAGACGTAAATTCACAGCCACAAATGTGAAACGCAGAGGATTTTTCCCAAACTGACTGCAAGTCCAAAGAGGTTCCCCCCATCACCTTTTTTTTTTCTTCACTGTGAATACAGTGCATTTGGTGCAAATGCTTTTAAGCGTTTGCAAACTTTTTGCATATATACACAGATGGAAGGGTGTACTAAAACAGACAGAAGGAATCAGCTGTGCTCTATAATGAAAGCAGCAACGTGTGACATTGTGCTTCCATTAGCTAGATCTGAATCAAAGCTTGGAAAATGGTACCTAGAAGAATATTTGGGTTTCTGAATTTTGACAAAAGGCATATTATAAAACTGCAAGCCAAAACTGTATGAAAACACAAGTGAAAAGGAAACTCTAGCATCAAAAGTTGCAAAGAATTCTTTAAATCTACCAGCCAGTCAGCTGCCAGTGTCCCATTTATATAGGTACAGGTATGCATTCCTGGTGAAAAAAATCTTCAGCAAATGACATTCCATCGCGTTATTGAAAAGCTATAATCAGAACAAATCAAAAGAGTTTCAATAAGCATTATACAGAACAACACTGGCTACATATGGATGGTTAAACCATCCTTACAAAAAATAAGTCCATGCACTCCATAATAATGAATTAAGCCTTCTGTTACAACCTTAGCAGCTATTCTGCATTATCCAGTACTTTAGGCACACCCTTGGACATTAGATTACTTTTCCTTGAATTGTATGAATCAATATTGCTCAATTTAATTGCTACATTTGCATAGGAATTGTAACCTGCAGCTTTTAACTGAAAAGCCACTCAAATATTAGCGAAACAAACCTTTGTGTAATGACCCACCTAAAATACGATAGGAGTTACCACTAGAGAGTACCACTAGGCTTGATCCCAAGATTTGGGTTTGAAATACAAACCTGTAACCTTCCCGTGCAAATATAACAGTACAATTTTCATGACAGCAGACAAAAGCTATACTGAGATAAGTCACAGTATGAATTCGAAATGGAATAATTAAATGGAGTCATCGCAAATGACTTGAAAAATTAGAGCAAAGATCTATTCTGTTTAAGTCAGTGCAATTAACTTCAATCAGAAGCCAAGTTACCCAGAATACTTAGATTTACCGGGAGGATAGGCTATCTTGGCATACCCCAAGCATCTGCACTAAACAATGTGCCCATCACCTGCTATAATGGTGTTCTGACTGCCCAGCACAACACTGATGTGCACATTTTACTTCTTACTGAAACTACTTTTATTTAGCTAAGTAAGTATTTAACACTAGCACAATGCCTGCATCCCTATTTATAAAAGCCATCGCTTTTGTATCTGATCTGACTTTGGTTGTATCCGATCAATTAAGATATTCCACAAAATATCATAGGCATCAGTAGGAAGAGTCCTGGGTTGAAGTTTCATTTCTGCATTGATTCTAAATCTTGAAAATTGAAGGTCCTCACAGGGAACCAACTGACAATTTGATATATTACCAATTTCAGAGCATGCACAGACCCTGTATATCTGCATTTGTGAATTTAAATATAGCTACTATGTTTATATGACATTACTAAGGCATATATTACTTATGTATTCTTTTATAGGCTAATAAATTTTGAAATGTAATAAACCAGAATGCTACGAATGCATTTTAATAGACTTGCAAACAGAAAAAACTGTCATCATGTAACACTTCTATATTATCATTAGCTGTTTTGAAGTCTGACGGTTATATCCTCTAAAGCTAAATACAGTGATGCTTGGTTTCATATCTGTTTAGCTTTGCTCCTTGTCTGGATGCCAAGGTAAAAGAACTACCTAGTTCTTACTAATTTTAAAATTTTATTTTCCCTAAACATACAGCTATTTCACTTAATAAAGGTAATCAGAAAGGATTGCAGCCACTGTCTCTGTATAATTATTAATTCTTATGGAGTCTCCATTAAAAGAAAAAAAATTAAAAAGTCACATTTTTCCTTTTTCCAGTTTTGGATATTAAGTAGCATTTCAAGATCCAACATCTGTGATGTAAATCTCAGATGGTGAACACCAGAAAAATTGTGTCACTAATAATTAAAGCTGAGTCAATGTCAATGACTTTGGATAACCTCCAGATACTCCAGGCACATGACAAAAAGGAGGAAGGATCTTCACGGCTGCTCTTACCCATAGCACACCATAGCGTAAAAAAGAAAAGCCTCTCTGGCACTGCATACAGAAGCTTTCTTAGTGTGCAGTCTTGTTTGTTAGTAAAAAGCTTGTGCTTTTTTTGCAGGCTACAGTTAAAGCTGCTTCTAGGTGTGAAAGTTGTCACCATCTTTGTGACAGTGAGATGCAGCACACCTAAGGCCATACATAGCAGATACAAATGACTACTTCACTGTTAATTTGGAGCATTAAACTGAGAATGTTTAAATATGAACTTTCTCTCACATGGAAAACATTCTCTGAAAATGAAATCCTTCGCCTTGTCCTTTAACTTCTGAAAGCTTGCAAACCTAATCTTAAATATTAGCCAAAAGGCAGCTCTAAGAATGGCTAAAAAAAACCACAAATGTGAATCAAAGCAAAATACAGCAAGCAATATTATCTCTGTGTATTTTAAGAGGGAGTAATTTGAACTTCATAAGAGTTTTCACAAGTCAATACTCAAATAGCTACATTTAAATATTTGGTACAACCAGGTTCACATTTTGATGGCGGTATTCTTACATACGCATTGTCACGCAGTTTTCTACCACAGTGTTAACACAGGTATGTAGGGAAGGAATCAACACACAACTGTTCCTGGGTTTCAAAAAATTTTCCCTATTAAAAAGAACAGATACAGGACGAAGTGTTGTTCATAGTGAATACCTCTCAACACATAATCAATTCACGGCCTTTTTTTACACATCTGTAGCTGCATGGCAGGTCTGTAGAATGCTACCGAGATTGCTGCTCTACAACACAGAGACAAAAGCTTTTTTGATGTATTCCAGTGCAGCTCTAGTGGAGTCGTTGGAATGATGCCTTGCAATTTCATCCGAGAACAGGGATTGCAGATTTGTACCTTAAATCAAGGAACTAGCTCATTTACAGCATCTCAAATACATATAAATATGCATGCGCTGATGCCTTGTTACTTCACTGCTGTCTTCTTAATTTGCATCTCAAATCTGTCAGTTTGCTTCTAACAATAGTTGTCCTAATTCCCATTAGCAGGCTTTCCAATTCCATCAATCTCCATTGGCCCATGCATGTGTTTTGTGGCATCCCAAGCACCAGATGGGTGAGCCTCTGAAGGAACTAATGAAGGATCCAGGCCCAAGGGAAGAGGAGAATATGAAGCTTTAACATGCGGCCAATGGAGAAAATTGTTTAGAACCTTCATTATCTATAAATTTAGTGTAAACTGAGGGAACTAAACGCTTTGTAGAACTGAGCCTATATTTAAGATTTGTCCTAACGAGAAATAATTTTGCTCATTTGAAAAATTTCTTTTTTCTGCCACATAAAAATTATACCCCTTCTCCTGTCCTTGCCACATACATGGATTTTCCAAATCCAACTGAAAGCAGGAGGTTCAACACAGTAGACCAGTATTGCTGTGAATTATGTTCAGACCAATCCCCAAAAAGTATCAGAAATAGAGAGAGTGAAGACTAACGGCATCCTAGCAAAAAAAAAATCCCTCAATAGTTGCTTTTTTAACATTCAGCTGTGTGGAGTGATATTTCTGTGTCAGCAGATCTTATCAGCAACATCAAATATTTTTCCACTATGCTATTTAAGACAAAGCTTTATTAAATTAATTAGCAAAGTCTCTGAAGGAAAATTATCTACAGAATTCCATGCAGATTTCTCCCCCTGTGTTTATGGAGAAGATAAAGACAGCGAATTTCTGAGTGAGTTGGATATCTCGTACAAAAAGAGAAAGTCACTCACCTACAACCTGGATTATTTCAGCTAACAAGACTCCATCAGTCACATCTTGCTGTAGGTCCTTTATCAATCTCTTGTGACCTGATTTTGCTAGATAGTGATTAGCCCAATCCGTGTAAATCTGTTAGGAGAAAGATCAACAAAAAGGAATTGTTAGTTATAACATCCACCTTAAAAATGAGAGTTCTTTGTTTCTCTCAGTATCGCAGAGGCTGACTTAAGATCACTGCCTTTTTCCTCTTTGAAACAAGTCAACAACATTAAAATTCAAGGCATTGTGCAGATCAAGTATTCAGCTTGCTATGGTAGGGCTTTTCCTACTCAGAAATCTGACATCAAAGCTCGCAGAAGACGACAGTAAACTCCTGAACACGTTACAGCTTGAATGGATCATCAGGCGGTCAACTAAATGTTCTATGGCAGTAACAAGTGTGTAGAAGAGATTTCAACTTCCACCCAAGTATTTTTTTTTGCATTTTCCCTTTGACATTCCTTCTCTGTATCTGCTATTGAGAAATTTGAAAAATTCTTTTGCAAGAACCACTTCTGGTAGATATTAGCCATACAACAATTTCATTTTGAGGAAACGCCTTTGTTTTATTGCCCAACAAGCCTTTAAAGGTCTTAAAAAAATCTACCAATTCTAATAAATTCCATCTCACAGATTAAATAGGCCCATTAAATTTGTTTTAATCTCTGATGCAAACTTCCATTAGTATGTATTTTAAAACATATAATCTGAACACTAAGCAAACAAAGCATTCAAAATGTCTCTTTAATTTGCATGAAGCACTGCTCACCACATGCTAGCACAACTTATCCAAGATCACCAGAAAACATAAAATCTTCCTATGCTAGGTTATCTAAAAGAAGGAAAAATAATTGATTAGGAATTTCTGCTTATGAATTAAATAACATTTCTTGTTCTTCGTATAAGACAAAACTTTGTAAGGGAAGACTTTTTATATTCCAAAGGAATGAAGTAAAACCAACCAAATATCAGGATTCTGCCTTTTAAATACCCAGACAAATATTGAGGTTCACCCCTACTCTCGAGAGTGTCCAATATATTAGAACTACATTCAACCCAATTCAGTCTATCAGTAAGCAGGAGCAGATCCAATGTGCTTTATAGAGCACAACCCATGCCAATCCTCCACAGTCCCTATAAACCACCACGTACTGGTTTTTTTGTTTTGTTTTGTTTTTTAAATTAAAGCACTATGCTGGCGATGAATGCCTCACACAAGTGGGTGAATCACTGACCTGGAGGGAAATGTCTGCACAACAGTATTTGGTCCCCAGCAGCCTAGGGAAAGCTCTCCCCGTGCATTGCCCAGGAACAGCTCTCCCCGTGCATTGCCCAGGAACAGCTCTCCCCGTGCATTGCCCAGGAACTATCGTTTCCCTTCACACCTACTGACAGAAAGAAAAGAGGATGAGGAGAGGGGCCCTAGCCCTCAGGGCTGTGATCACTGGGCTATGAAGATTCCTATCCCCAGCCTTAAGGAAGCCTGAGCTATGCAACCCCCAATATTATCAACGTAGATCCTTTAAATTACTGACTAATATCACCAAGCATAGCTACAGTTACTAATTTACTAATGGGTTGCCCAGAGAGGTAGCAGAGGCCCCATCCCTTGAAACATTCAAGGCCAGGTTGGACGGGGCTCTGAGCAACCTGATCTAGTCAGTGCTGTCCCTGCTCACTGCAGGGGCTTTGGACTAGATGGCCTCTAAAGATCCCTTCCAACCCAAAACATTTTATGAATTCAAAAGTATCTTCAGCATCACATTGAAAATGCAAGGCTTATGTCCTTCTCTTTCATGGGAGTCAAAAGCCAACTCCCAAGAGTCAAGTACATGCCACATGGGACAGAGGAACCCAGAAATCATACAAGGATTGTAATGTCACACTCCTCCTGCACTTGCTGATTCAATGTTAATATGATAAAATGAAGAACAGATATTTTGACTAGCATTATTTTGATTATCAAGTCTTCACTTTTATCTTTTTTAATAACACTACTGGTAGCAGGGATGAACAAATCACTCAAAATCTGAAACATATGTCCCTATTTTCCATCGTTTATCCTCTACTTCCATCTTCAGAGCAGCAGGATGTGCATTTCCTATGCCAACAGCGTCACGGACTTCAACTGAAAAACACACTGGAACACCTCCGTGAAAAAACACAGAGCTGAAAAACATCTCAATGAAAAACATCTC
The DNA here is from genome assembly GCF_000687185.1 of Egretta garzetta. Classification (NCBI taxonomy): domain Eukaryota; kingdom Metazoa; phylum Chordata; class Aves; order Pelecaniformes; family Ardeidae; genus Egretta; species Egretta garzetta. Next base: position 2,219,763 of record NW_009259429.1, on the reverse strand, counting down.
AATGAAATAAGTGCTGAGTACACATGAATGATTTCCCTAGCTGACCTAAAAAAGGGGAAAAAAAAAACCCCACACCTTACACAAACCAGACATTGTCTTGCTTAGCTCCTTTGACAAGAAAACATTTTCCAAAACAGGAAGATATTTTTAAAAGATCCAACGACTTCAAGGAACTAGGATTGACTTCACCTATTTTTTTTGCCACACAGTTCTAGCTTGCTCAAGTAACTCTTCTAGTACTAAATCCAAAACACTGCACTATGCCAGCTACTATGAAGAATCCTCTATCCCAGCTGAAACCAGGACATACAAGTAAAAGATATATCAGGGAACAGGTTGAGAACTACTTACTTCACAAGCACAAGGGTCTGCACGCACCCCTACATCACTACTACGATTTAGCTGACAAGCAACTTGTCAAACACAGTAACTAAGGTTCTTTTAATGGGATGAATGTCCCCGTTTGTCACAGAAGAACTTTCAGCCAATATAAGATTATACTTCGATGCATCAGTTCCAGCCTGTCTCATCGCCACGGTGCAGATCCTCATGTGACCAAAGAAATGCTTGGATCAGCCAAGAGAGTTCAGACTCCACCAAAGAGAGGACAGGCAGAGCAGACCCCTCCTGGCACAGCCCAAAATTACAGCATCATCAAGACCTTGAGAGCTAGCAAGGATTGAATTTTAAGTCAAATAACAGCGTGAGAACGCACGGCTGGCATTGCAAAGCTGCTCTTTCATAGCTGTTTCCTACCGCACTGATTCCTGTGCATCCAGGAACACTTGACCTTGTACTCATACCCTGTAAATAAACAGAACGGCATCGAAGAAATGCGCAACTCCTCTAAAAAATCCTCCTGGTAAAGGAGACAACCCGAAACACCCCCAAATACCTGCGGTCTGATTCACTGGCTCCAATAACACATACAGAAACTTTCCATTAGCGAAATTATTCTTGTAACTCCTACTCAGTGCGCTGAAGTCAGTGTCTGCATTTGGTATCCGAATTGCAAGCAGAGCTTTTATACTCATTATAAAATATGCCATTAAATGCATTAATAATGCATACCTGTATGGAGAAAAGATCTGTTTTGAAGGTATTTAAGGGTCTGGAATATTATTTCATTCAAATAGTTGATTAGGAAAGCCTTTTGCAAGGAAACACAAATATACTTAATAACAAATCCCTGTTTCTCTTAAAAACTTTACCACATTATTTTGCAATATGCAGAACGTGCAAATTAAAAAAAAAACACAAACAAAACACAACACTGACTGGGCTATATATTTACAAGCTCTGAAGCATTCTTATGGCTGTGATATTACCCAAGCATATCACAGTAGCTCTTTACGGTCACTGCTCATTTTTATGGCATATATTACTCTAATTATGGAAACTTCCCAGGATGTTTTCAAAACCTGTTTGTTGCTAGTCTTTGTAATGTACTACACAAATACAATTCCTAATGTTTCTTTTCCTTTTCCATACAAACAAGTGAAAAAATATAACTGTACAATGGTTACTATTTCTAGACACCTGAAAAATGTTTCAAAGCACACGGTGTTTTCAAACGTTGTAGAACAGGCAAGTAATTGGGAAAACAATAATAAAAGAACTAGGAAAACACTGCTGAGAAACTTTCCATTCATAGAATCATAGAATAGTTTAGGTTGGAAAAGACCTTGAAGATCATCAAGTCCAACTCTTAACCCAACCCTGCCAGCCCAACACTAAACCATATCCCTAAGCACCTCGTCTGCCCGGCTTTTAAATACCTCCAGGGATGGGGACTCGACCACTTCCCTGGGCAGCCCATTCCAGTGCCTGATAACCCTTTTGGTGAAATTTTTCCTAATGTCCAACCTAAACCTGCCCTGGCACAACTTCAGACCATCTCCCCTCGTCCTATCACCCGTTACCAGTGAGAAGAGGCCAACCCCCACCTCACTACCCCCTCCTTTCAGGCAGTTGTAGAGGGTGATCAGGTCTCCCCTCAGCCTCCTCTTCTCCGGGCTGAACACCCCCAGGTCCCTCAGTCGCTCCCCATCAGCCTTGTGCTCCAGACCCCTCACCAGCTTTGCGG
>NW_009259429.1:2215342-2217585 GCF_000687185.1 Egretta garzetta | reverse complement strand
CGCGCTCCCTTCCCTACTCCTGCTGGCCACACTATTCCTGATACAAGCCAGGATGCCATCGGCCTTCTTGGCCACCTGGGCACACTGCTGGCTCATATTCAGCCAGCTGTCAACCAGTACCCCCAGGTCTTTTTCCGCCATGCAGCTTTCCAGCCACAATATTCATATATGCCTATCTCTGCAGATGAATTTTGAATGTTCCTCAGGTATTTTCAGCAAGCAGGTTACAGAGTTACATGTTTAAATATTCACGTTTGAATATAAGCTGAACAGTCACCTAATTAAAAATACAAAATCTTGCAATATTAAATATTTGACCCATTGCAACCAAACGTGTCCTGCCTTATTACATATACCAGTATGGGCTTTTAACACTTTTCAGTATCACACAGTATTAAAATCATTGGAGGCAGCTTCATTATTTTAGTTAATAAAATCAAGCTAACAAGGTGATTTGGGCATGATACCCATAAGCAGGTCTTTGTGCCTGAGACCAGTCAGTTTAATGTTTAACTTGGGTCTAAGTTCCGTTTTTTTTTAAAGGTGGACTCAGCTGTTTGGTAGCTTTTTTTCCCTGTAGTCTATGATCTTAGGAATCCAATTATCTGGGAACAAATTATAAACAAATGTGAAAGATTTTTTTACTTCTCTTCTCCCCCCTCCCCCCCCAATCAGGTTTGAATTAAGGAGTGTTAGAAGTAAAGACTGATTCCATCAGGTTTGAATTAAGGGCATTACAGGTAAATATTGGTTTTGGAAATATTCAGTACACCGTGAGTCAGAGCTAAAACACTGTTGCACAAAGTAGCAAGGTTTTGAGCAACAAACCCTAAACGTTAAAGCTTTTGAAAGTTGTCGGTAAAGAAAAAGGCCTGAAGATCAGCAAGAACATGGCATTTTGAAATCCAATGGGGTTTCTCCCCCCTCCCCTTTCCTTAGCATTATACCTGGCTTGTTTAAAGCACATACCAGATGGGAGAGAGAGGTCTGAGAGGCAGAGAAATCGTGCTTTCCACCTAGGAGACTTCTGCACCTTCTCATCACATTGCGCCTCCAGTAGCATTTCTGAACATACCAAGAGACCACATCTATCACACCCAGAGCACACTTCAGGCCACCTGCACCATATTTGAATATTGAATCAGCAGAAAAGGTGTCTTTCGCAGAACGGATTGTTTCTTCAAGACCGCATAGCTACCACCTAAGTACTTGGGGAAGGCTGGGGAACATACTGACCCGTAAAAAGCCAAAACCCTCAAGCTTCTGTCCCCTTAAAAGTAATTCATACAGGCTTTTTAGCCTTGGAAAAATCAACCAAAAAGCCAATTAAACTAGAGCTTGCCTAGCTAGCCCTGAGTCTGAAGTTGGCATCTCAAATCACAGTATTCCTTTCTATGGGTATCCTTTTGGAGGCAATAGGCTGATACCGGGGTTCTCAGACATGTTGATGGTTCTTCTTGATCTGCTGGCAGATAGGGCCAAATATAGCATCTGTAGGACTATGTTCCTTTGTTCCCATGGTGAGACGAACCCATGAAACAGTGTGAATGAAGTCATGAGAGCAATGAATCCAGGAAGAACCTTTAGAGACCATAAAGGAGACCCAGTACATCCACAGAGCTGCAATGAGATTAAGGTGCCAGGTATTATCACGTATTCCAGGGTCTCCTTCAAATGGAATTCAGTCCCAGACGGGAACACAAGAACTCCCCAATGTTTTTTGCCTCCCCATTGGTATTCTGAAATACGCTTATTATGACAAGGAAAGAGTTCATATAAAACTACTTGAAAAGAATTTCCCTCTTCTATGCAAGTAAGCAGAAAATATGTTCAAACCTCTTCCTTGTTACTCATTTTGTTGTGGTTTAACCCTGGCTGGACACCAGGCCCACCAAAGCCGCTCTATCACTCCCCTCTAACCAGACAGAGGAGGGAAAAAGTAAATCAAAAGGGCTCATGGGTCGAGATAAGGACAGGGAGAGATCATTTTACCAGTTACCATCATGGGCAAAACAGACTCCACTTGAAAGAAATAATTTATTATCAATCAAAATCAGAGAAGGAGAGGAGAAAAACTGCTAGATCTTAAAAACCTTCCCTTCTTTCTGGGCTCAACTTCACTCCCAGCTCCTCTACCTACTCCCCCCAGTGACGCAGGGGGACGGGAATGGGGGTTGAGGTCAGTTCATCACACATTGTCTCTGCTGCTTCTTCTTCCTAGGGAGAGGACTCTTCCCCTGCTC
>NW_009259429.1:2192349-2215091 GCF_000687185.1 Egretta garzetta | reverse complement strand
GCAGGGGAATCTCTGCTCTGGCACCTGGAGCACCTCCTCCCCCTCCTTCTTCACTGACCTGGGTGTCTGCAGGGCTGTTTTCTCTCGCATCCTCTCACTTGTCTTCTCTCTCCGGCTACTGAGCCACAGACTTTTTTTTTCCTTCTTAAATATGTTATCACAGAGGCACTTCCACCATTGCTGATTGGCTTGGCCTTGGCCAGCGGCGGACACAGGGAATACTTCTAGCAGCTTCTCACAGAAGCCACCCCTGTAGCCCCCCCACTACCAAGACCTTGCCACAGAAACCCAATACACATTTCCACAAAAAAATTAACATCTACTTATATCTATATATTGCTTATACTTAATCTACTTATAATTTACTTATAGTATATAAAATCTACTTATAATATACTTAATAAATGCCCAAGTATATTTTCAAAACTTTCTTTCCCTCCCTTGCCATGCCAGTTCCTAACTAATCAGACTCCGATTGTTTTCTTCCAATAATTGTCATGAATCAGGCTTCCATGAATTTACTAACAGCTGAAGAGTATCTTTTTGACATCATGTAGCACAATTAGAGGAGAGCAAGGCTTTTTGCATGATTGAATAGCAGGGTTAATCACACCAATGAACTCCACCAGAGCACCCATGACAGTGCATTGCCTATGTTGCTGCTGACCAAACCATACTGCCAACTGAAGTTCACAGGGAAAAGAAAAAACAACCCCAAAACCTAAAAATAGACACAACCTACTGAGATGATCCTAATCAGAATGCCTGCAGTTGTTACAATGCTACGGAGGGAGGAAAGCCCATCAGATACTCACTGCTGACCAATGTAATGGGGTTTACGCAGGCGGAGTCATGAAATCACAATTTTTGACTGGTACCATTAATTGCAGTCCCATGCTGATCCAACACAATGATCTTATTAATAGATAATAGGAATAATTTCTTCACCAAAAGGGTTGTCAAGCACTGGAAGGAGCTGCCCAGGGAAGTGGTTGAGTCCCCATCCCTGGAGGTATTTAGAAGCCAGGCAGACGAGGTGCTTAGGGACATGCTTTAGTGGTGGGATAGCAGTGGTAAGTTAACAGTTGGACTCAATGATCTTAAAGGTCTCATCCAACCTAAACAATTCTATGATACCGTACCACAAAGCCCAGAGGTAAATAGCTAAAGCCAAAGGTTTAACTGAAAAAACTCATCCCTCAGAAGCATCTCTGGCTCCGAGGGTGCACGTTAGGGATAACAGCTATTTTCAAAATGCATAGAGATTATGGCCCTGACAATAATATGATGATGGCTGATATTTTGCTGAGTAACTGGCGAAAAGGACAATGAAGAAGCACATGGTTCGGGAAAAAAAAATAAAATATCAAGTTTAACAGCATTTGTCACAGACTTTTTTCAGGGATTTCTTACAATCTGTGGCCTTACTTGCCCCCAAGCATTTCTTAAATCCTGTCGGAAGTCTGTATCTTTACAACTCTATCATGACACAGATCCCACTAAAAGGACAGTACTGGCTCTTCTTGAACAAGTAAAGTTTTACGCTGTTACCCCAAAGATGTTTGTGTTTTTTCCCAATGCAAGTTCTTGCAAGAGGAAAAAAAAGAGGCTTAAAAAGCAGGGCACAGAAGAGGTAATGTGTGCCCACATTTCTGTGTGTTAAATAAAAGGTGCTATGGGGCTTTGAGGGGAGAGTTCTGCCTGCTCCTTTTCTTTAAGGATACAGCAAAAGGTAGGCAGAGAGTAGAATACCAAGCACAAATACACCGTCCTTCGGGATGCCCTGGAGGCCCCAGCGACCCCCAGCTCAGAGGGAGAGGTGGGCACACAGGGTAGGCAGTGAGTGGTTAAGCCGGCGGGGACACGTCAGCCTTAGGTCAAATCTGTCTCCGCTCTGAGATACTGGAAGCGCCCTGAAAGCGAGGATGGGAGCCCGGGGCCACGTTTGCTCCATCCTGCCAGCTCTTTGGCACCAGTACTTAGCAAAAAGGGAGGAAACCACCAGAAACTCCAGGTCTGAGGCGATGATGGATGGGCTGGATTGCAGGTGGACTCCTTCTGATAGGCAGGTGAGAGAGTAAAATAACCTTCCCGAAAGGAAGCCATACATTCACAATCCCCTAAAAATAGTTGCCACAATAATTAGCTACTAATCAGCATCTAATATGATGCCAGTAAAATCCCATTAATTAGCACAAGTGCTGGAACTTTCCAGTTATCATCAGCTATTGGCAACGCAGCTGTAACCACCCGAGGTTTTGGTTCCCACTTCTCTGGGGAGGCAGAGGCAACTGCTTTTTTTGTTATTTATTAAGTGCAACTAAACTGAATTATTTATTCTACTCACATGTGCAAGCATTTGTTGGAACAGCTTTAAACTATTAGTCAGTTGGTGGGAGGTATTCCACTGAATATTACATTTTACTGGACACTTATGTACATTAACTACCTTTGGAAGTTAAAGAGAGAAACGGGTAATTTAAACAAACACCACCGGGACTATTTATTTCCCTCTCTTTAAAGCCTTATTCCCGACCGGGGAGAGCTATTCTCATGCATATGACTACTATTGAAAAGCTACGGGCTGACTCATGTAGGGCCAAGCATGCGTGTATATTTGAGCACACTTGCAAGCCTTTCCAGTAATAGAGAGTAATAGCTCGACCACACTTCAGGGCAGGCGCTGCTGCCTCTGAGTTTGTGTAAAGCAACTCTTTGGTGGGTGCGAAGCAATAAATAGGCTTTAAATTGCCTAGCTGGCGCCTTTCTTACTCTTACCCTATGAATATTTTACTACGTTTAACATAAAAGAGGAGGAGAGAGATGTTTTCCTTTTCTCCCCTCAGTTGCAGTTTCTGAACCCCATTACCAACGGGCACTGCCTACACAGAGGGGTAAATATTTTATACCAAAGCAACATTTTCCTACACACCGGCTAGAAGGTGAAGTAAGGCCAGCAATTGTGCTGGTATCCGGCAAGCTCTGCTCTCAATGCTCCCATTATACGCGTTGGCCACGGACAAATCCCCTTCAAGCTGGAACCACACACTAAGCCAAGCAGGTGGCCGCTCTCTTATTCCCCCTTACAAAACATTTTAAGTCTTGAATAGAAATGAGATTACATTCACACCTGCATCAATTTCTTTGCACATCCGAAGCAAAATGGAGTTTAGTTTGCTGAGCTGATCAGCAAAGCCCATTCCAAGTCATATTTGGCCACAGTGAATCAACTAATTTGATCTCATGCCAACAAAATATTACTGACCTCAGAGAACAAGAGAAGCAAACGTACTGGTTTTTTTTCCAGCGTTTTCTAAAAAGTTACCTGAAGCGCACACCAAATTATTTTCAAGCATCACAGTTCTGATACATGAAATGAACCCATTTACATCTACTATCACACACGAATAGCAACAGAAAAGGGCTTATCTGAAAAGGTGATACATTTCTACTCCGAAGAGAAACCACAGAAAATCTTAAGAAGCTGCAAGCTGCAGAAGAGAGGGGAAAAAAAGGAGGAAAAAAAAAAAATAATAATCCCTTCTGAGGCTGAAGTTAGTTACTGTTCCACAGTACCGCTGCCATTATCAAGGAGCCAAGAGCCGCTTACTGTTTTATAATGGTCACAGGAAAATTTACTTCTCCCACGAGCAGGGACCTGAAAGGTCATACTACTTATTGGCATATTTAACGTGAATATATACTGCTCGAGTCCAGCTTGCTCTTCCTTCTCGAGGCCTCTACAGTTAAATGATGATATATAAGCCGGCACGCGAAGCTTGGACAGTTAATTTTAGCTGAAGTCACACATGCACGGTGCTCAGATTTCTTGCACTATCACATTTTACAAGTCCCACTCCTTCTGCAGCTCTTCGCTTACACTCCCACTGCTCCCTTCTCTTACTACTGTCTCTAACACAGAGGTTCAATGTTTAATATCAATTTCAAGCAGGATCAATGTATTTTTATATACACTCTTAAATAATGAAGCTATTTGCAGTAAGCATAAAGTTTGGCAGGTCTGTTGTCTTAGACACGTAGGCATTGAGACAATTACAAAAAAAAAAAAATATTGTGTTTTTTTGTTGTTTTGGGGTTTTTTTCACAATCAGAAGACTTTCTATCCACTATAGAGACAACCCCCTTCATCTAAACACTCCCAGTGTCTATGGAAAATCATGCTCCGAACGGAAATCCAAAATTTTGCATGCCACCCCTTGACTTGTAACAGGCCAAACAAAAACCCAGATATATCCTTTTTCAAAATTTGGAGCATTCACTACATTGATCAAATGTCTGAGGGTTTTATCTATCACAAATGCCAGCTGAAAAGTATAAGGCTGGATTAGACCTCAAGTGGACACCTGCACAGCCTGCCTATTTTCCTGAGCCAGGCCAGGTACAGACAGCAAGGGTTGCCTGTCCTCCGGCAGGACCCCACCACATGCAAGCGACCCCAAATCCCACGGTCTGACCACGTTGCTGGCATTCCTTAAAAATACAGAGAATTGGCCCTTGTAAGATGCTTTGCTTGAATTTTTTTATATTGAAAAACCAACATTGCCCATGTTGATAAGGCGAGAAGCGATGACTGCTCCACCTCCCCACTTGCCAAGTTGAAGGGTAGGTGTCTGACATTTTAACTGTTTATTTTTCAAAAGCCAGACTTCTGCCAGTATATAAAAAAAAAAAAAAAAAAAAAAAAAAAGAATCTGTAAGGGTCTTTTAACTGCTCCATGGAAAGTAAATAACTTGGTAGTCCCACTGTCTCCACATCAGCAAACCCACTCACCACCAGCCGAGGTCTGTGTTTGTTTTGGGAAGGTGGAGGACCAACAGGGCTTTGATGGAGTTTGAAGAGAACATAACATACCATGACTATCAAAGACACGAGGTAGCTGCTTTACCTTCACAGCACTAGGTGCTGTGCCTCTGATGTGCCCGGGTCGCTCGACTGCACTACGAGCAACAGCTCCGCTAATGCGAAGGCAGGCACCGGGCTGAGCGTGAGGAGGGGGAGGTTTGCACGTGTTACCCCCCCCCCCAAACCCCCGACCATTGAGGAAGGAAGAGCGATCAACTTCAGGCAGCTACAGACTTAAATACAGCTTTCTGGCTTTAAGCATCCAATGCTACAATATTCAACATGGTCAGTCCCCAAAACCCAACATAATTTTGGCAAGCTTGGCCTGTGACAGCAAACAAAACTACTGAAATTTGGTAGGTTAAGGCAGAGTCTTCTCTATTTGGGAAAGGTGTAAGAGCCTGTTCCAAACAGCTGCTGTAATTTCACTGGTATTTTTCACCTGGGGTCACAAATCTATATGGCTTCAGTCTCATCTCCTCTGGGCGGACAGCCATGGCCCAGGCAGGATCAAACCAGACAAACTATTGCTGCTGTACTGGGCTCTGAGTAGGAAAGGGTGAGCAAAGTACTCCAAGAGATAGTAACAATCTGAGGAGGGCTGGAAATTAAGCCTGACTTGCCATGTAACATCTGAGGCACTAACTCATTCCTCATTCCATTTTTTTCTTGATTGCTTAGAGGATTAATTCACCAAAACAACGTCCGCAGTTGTGAAGCAACTCCAAACAAAAGTAAAATTTGTCTCATGACTCAACTGGTTTGTGACTCTAAACCATTTCAACTCCTAGCGATGTGTGAAGATGGAAGTTATCCGATCCAAACAGTGAGGCCAGAAACATTACAAAAGCTTTTCTTAATTTTTAACAAAAAGCAATTTGCTGTGGAGATTAGGTAATTAGAAAAATTGGCCTCTGCCTCGCCTGAGAGAACAAATCCTAGCCCTCTTTCAGCCAAGAAGGACAGCATTCCTTTCTGGGTCTGCTTAGTGCTTGATTGGAAAAAAATGAGTCTTCAAAACCAGGGGCTGGGTAGGTTCAGTCCATACCAACACCCTGAAGTCACCAGCAAATTATCCTCTGCTCCCGTGAACAGGGTGGCTAATGCCACTCAAACAGTGAATCACCCGCACCGCCTTTCTCACTCTGTAAAATGTAATTTAGTTCAGCGTCCAAGATTTTTCACAGGAGTAATGCTTCCAAATTTGCCAAAAGTTGGCACGAGGCAGTGCTCTCTAACACTTGGAAGGACATAAGGCAAGATGTAACCAAGACATGGATGAAGAATCAGTGCAACTGAGTTAGGAAGGCCAGCAACCTATCCATTGCTGTATCTGCCAAGCAAGATGAATGCAAAATTTGGAGATGGAAGGAACAAAAGAAGGCAAAACCAAGACCCAAACCTGAGGAAGCACTTAACCACACAGTTGCTTCAAGCACGTACTCAAGTCTCAGTTACTCAGCACACATTTAACTCTTCTGAACATGAATGCTGTACTTAAGTTGGTCATTAGAGAATTACATATTAATTCCAGTATTTCTAAAGATTATCGATGGTAAGAGTAAGAATGAGAAGGGGCCAATTATCTTTCTCAACAGTTTTTTGTATATTCTACCCATGCTTCTATTTCTAACACTCTTCTCATGCTCCTCCTGCTCTTGGGGACTGTCAGAAGTGGGACAGTTGGCCAGATAAATCTTAGGTGTGACCTACTTTAGAAAGACCTATTTTTATTTTAAGCTGCATTTTTAAGATAGTGAAAAATACTTTCTGACAGCTGAGCATTAATTTGCACGGCAAAGACTCGATCCCAAAGACACACAAAAAGACTAAGAATCTCAGAAGGGTTTGGCATCCCAGTTAGAGCCAGATTATTGCAAGAGCTCAACTTCCACATAGCCATCAAAATAAACAGACAAATTTTCAGACGATTTTAAAAAACCTAAAAAAGCACTAGATTTCCAGCATTTTAAAATCTGATCTTCACTTTTTGATGAGAAAGAGGGGAAAAAGGAATATACACGTGTACATATCTGCATAGACAGACAGATGGGGACACACAGCCCACACAGGTGTCTGGCCCTAAATGTTTTGCTAATGAGATCTTGAGATAAAATTCTTGCATTTGAAAATACTAACAACCGTTTATCCATAGGTGGCAGCATTTCTGGGTTTATGTCATCTACTATATTGCTACACATCCTAGAAATCAGGTTACAGCAAAAAGCTTTCTGCGAACCCAGGGATCACCAGGGGGTTGCCATATTTTACAGAAAAGAATATGGTAGTCTTCATAAATTGTTCCTGCTAAGCCATTGCCACATCATCCAAGTTTGGTTGTTTTTTGTTTGTTTTTTTTTTTTTAAAAAAAAAGTGCTGAATTAATTTCCACAAACATAACAAACCTAATGTAATCATCCTGCAGCTGGCCATCTGTTTCACAGATACGAATCTAACTGAATCTCCTACTGACTGATAACTTTCTAAATTAAATTGCCTGTGCTGACCCTGCTTTCAGCTTAGTTCCTCCTGCTTCCATTTAAAGGGTTTGGAGTATTTTCTATATAATGATCTGTATGCCAATTATATCGTTAGGAGACAATTGGTAAGGGTTAAAGCTGCATATTTGGCACCAGATCAAACTCAAATGCGCAGAGAAGGGCAGTGTCCCCATCTATGATGGGGACTAAGGGAATATAGGAAAAAGAAGTATTAAAGTACAGAGGCTATAGTGAAAACTCCTTAGTTCCCCTTTCTCCACTATAGTCTGTGTCACAAAACCAGAGGCCTTTTCAGTCAAATATATTTGTATATTTATGAAGAATTTAAGAAATACCCCTCCTAACAGGAAATAGCTGGTCTCTGTAAGTCATTAAGAGTTTATGGCTATATATAAAAAAGGATGAGTATTTTTACCCCTAAAGGCCGTTTACAGACATGCTGGCCAAGACCCCAGTTACTAATTCACTGTCTTTGGGATGAAGAATGATCCTCTACATGATATAAGAGGAAAATTCTGCTTCTTCATTCCCTGCTGACGTTCATCAAAGACAGGCTCAGCAGAGCATCGGCCTGATCTGCGATGGCAAATCCTATCCTCCTAATTAGAGAGCTTCACTGAAGTGACACCAGCCTATGCTTTCATTGATCTGGCAATTCAAATCAATGCTGGGGGGTTTTACTAGAATTTCTGATACTGAACCTCTGACATAGCCTTCTACAAAAGGGAAAAAAAAAATTGTGGAGTACAATTTATAGCAGGCTAGTGATTAATAATTTAAAACAATATTTTCTGGCTGATCAAGAAATTAAAGTACAGGCACAATTCCCACAAGCACAGGAGTCCAGGCATCTCCTTGAGAGCTTCCTTGCATAGCTGGCAGCCACTTAAAGGCCTTCTGCACCTTCCCAAAGAAATCATTCAAGCAAAGGAACTAATTTTTGTGCTGTTTCTGCAGTTTTATTCAGAAATACATATAGAACAGCCCTTCAATAGTACTGTGACAAGCCAGATCAATTGTAGATTTCATCTATTTTCAGCACAAAGGGTTTTAACATGAATATATTTAATGGGAATTGGTCATGAACAGCATTATCTACCAGGCTAAGACTATTATTTTAGTTCCTTATGATCTCTCTTGTACATACCTTTTCAATTGTGGGTGGCTGAAATATTTCTGTTGTTATTAAGATTCTTTTAATAATTAGATGGCAGTCAGGAGCTTGATCAACAGACCTGCAAACTCTGGAACTGGGTCCTCCAGTGCTCGAATTCCTGGTTTTTTATGCACACCTACATAATCCCTTTCTCAGTTTGAGATCCTGCATTCAGCTTCCCACGTTAAATCCTGCTTCTGCTTGAACACCTACACAAGTGTTACTCCAGCAAACTTGTATTCTTAAAATTAGCTGACAGGTTTAATGAGAAGAAAAATAACATGGAATTTACAGTAACTAATCCATTGTGGTCATTTTACTGGGGTCCACAGATATTAAACATTTGACTTTTTTTTTTATATTAAAAACTTTGTGAACTCTTAGTTTTCCATCAGACAAGAAAGTTCACTTTGATACATGCTATAGATGTGGTCAAACGTTCACACAGGGTGTAGGTGAAATCACATCTATGTATGAAACTGAGTATGGTTTAAAGTAACATCAGATAAGAACACTGGCTTAGCTGCAGATAAAAATCAGAGCAATTTACTGGTAATCATTCGGGAGGACAGAGCCTACTGGCATAGAAACAAGGCTTATGGACATCAGCAAAATCAGTTTTTTGCCTGGAGCAAAGGTTGGAGGAATGTAGAACAAAGAGCACACTGCTAGTTTAAAGAAAAAAAAGAAAAAAGAAGAAAAGAAGGGTATATGCATACATATGTCCTAAAATCTTAATTCAGAAATCAACCACCAGAAATAATAGGAGGAGGGGGAAAAAAAAAAAAAAAAAAAAAAAAAAAAAAGAAAGGAAAAGTGTAAGAGTTAAAATAGCTGCTGTAGCACAATGTCGAGGTTTTAGATTACAGGCCAATTTTTCAAAAGGCAGGCAAAGAGCACAGTCTAAAACTTGGAAATTAATTAAACCACAGGCAGATGGTTGAGTTGTGAATGAAATCTAAAATTACCATTAAAACAACCTGAAAGAAAAGGGCAGCTCATTGGTTTTGTTTGGGGTTTTTTTTTGTCTGTTTTTTTTTTAAACAGTGGCGGTTCTACCACAGAACTCCCCAGCGCTATCATTTTTGCAGTGCTGTCTTTAACATCTTTGGCAACACTTTTGTTCCAAGAGGTTTTTTGTGCAAACTCTTAATCACTAGGATGCTACGGATTATCCATTTTTATCTCTACAAAGTAACTTCCCAGATATCTCTTGGGGATTTTCTCCTGAGACATTGCTGTTGGATTCTTGAAGAGCAAGACTGCTTGGGCATGAGACTGTCACTCCTGACTGTAGGTACCGCTCTAACGCGTACGGCAGCCTCACCAAAATGACAAAGACATTTTGAAGAATATAAAGCAGCGACACCCTGTGAGAATCAGGAGGATAGATTCAGGCAGCTGACAATTAGTATGTGGCTCTGGGCCAGACCTGTTGCAGCTCAGACAGGGCCATCATCTTAAGGACCTCATCGAGGTGAGTGACATTTATAGGCATGCATTTAAGGAGCGCATGCTTGTCCCTAGCAGAGCGATTCTGACATGGAGACCAATAAAGAAGAAAAATCCCATCGAACTATATAAGAGCTGACAAAGGCAGCAGCTGCTCTGCTCCACAGGGCAGATTTATATTTGGAGTAGAAGCTGGGAAAAATGGATCCTTACAGATAATAGTTTCAGTTCATCCACTCTGGCCCAAACACTATCTAGGAGACCCAAAGATTCTAGAAGAAACTGCAAGCAAATCAGAGCACAATCGCATTTTTAGAACATGAGAAGCATCTAAATTCCACAGCATTCTCACTGATTTCTTTTATATAATGCCCTGAAAAATAGATTGCCCAAACTTTTTTTAACGTTACGTTATAAGGAATCATCAAGCTTCAGACCACAAGGTTATCCTGAAGTGACCCCAGCCGTGAAAAAAATGTGATTTCATTAAGAAACTAACTCAAAACACATCAACATCTCATCAGCTTTAGCAATAATTCCATTTAAGATACAAAGCAGCAAGTCACTGTAGGTTTTATGTTAAGTGCTCTGGAAATGTCATGAAACCATCAACCTTTCAGTTTAGTGCCGTAACACCAGGGGTGGCTGAAGCACAACTTCATAGAATGTTTTGGGTTGGAAGGGACCCCTAGATGTCACCCAGTCCAACCCCCCTGCAGTGAGCAGGGGCATCTTCAACCAGCACAGGTTGCTCAGAGCCCCATCCAACCTGGTCTTGAACTTTCCAGGGACGGGGCCTCCACTACCTCTCTGGGCAACCCATTCTAGTGTTTCACTACCCTCATTGTAAAGAATTTCTTCCTTATATCCAGTCTAAACCTACCCTGTTTTAGTTTAAAACCATTACCCCTTGTCCTGTCACAGCTTCATGCTCATAAGATGTTCTAGCACGCTGGTGAAACAGCCTTCTTCTACAGGTTGACTAGGAAAATTAGCTTCTGCCATTCCAATTTAAAAGGTACACGAAATAGCTCATTTGCAGTGATGACGAACATGCCAGACACTATCCCCCAAAGGACTACTGTTCTGCACTTATAAAAATATGTTCATGTTTAAGTCCATAGGCAAATTCAGACTTAGCATGGAGATGTAGTTCTGAAGAGCGTGCAGCAACAGTAGAAACAAGCATTTCCCAACATACGCTTTAAAGAATAAACTGGTACAGCAGTGCCTACAAAAGAAACAGATCTATGTGAACAGTGATACGGGCACTGTTCCAAAGTTCCTAGATGTTTTGAAGGATGGATACATGTTTTGGAATACAGTGTAAGTCCTCAAGCCTCATTTTATTAGTGCATAAGGCAAAAATTTACTACTACTACGACAACACAGTTGACCTAAGAAGTAATTATTGAATATGAACTCTCTTAGGCAATAACTGGTAAGAATTGGGATTACTTTAAAAAATCAAGCAATGTTGAGATGGTAGCCAGAAAATGAAAAAACCCAAGAGTGTATGTGGTATAAAACACAGCATGGAATAACGCTGATGCTTGGTGCCCTAAATTAGATTTAACCCGCCTCCAGCAGCTCATTAGCTAGTAACGCCAAGGCCCAGACTGAAGGCGAAGCTGTTAGCACTTGCCTGCTGTATAAAGGTCCATGCAGTTTTATATGCTGACCTTTGTCCAGTGTTTTGCACACCAATAATGCAGAAAATAAGCTCTTACCAATACAATTCTGAATGAAACTTCCATACAGATATAGAATTGCATTTAGCACACCTGTTTCTGTAATTCTACATCATCATTTTTTTTCTTTTTTAGTGTAACTAGCAGTAAACAGTACATTAAAGTATTCTGACAATCTATACGAGTTAGCCTTTGTAGTGTTTTTAACACTCATGACTCTTTAGTATGGTCCTTTACACTTTATAAACTACGATGAGACAATGCCCGGGTGAGGGATACGGATAAGGGGGGGGCTTTGGAAGTGCTTCAGGGACACCTGCTTCATGTTGCTGACATTTTATTTTTCCAACTCTCTGCAGATGCTGCTCTCAAAAAGCAAATAACCCAAAGATCAGATTAGCAGACTGCTATTTCCATGGGCGCAGCTAAGACTGACAGGCCTCATACAAGTACTTACTAGCCCTGGGACCAACCTCCACCCCCACAGAAGGATTAAACACAATTAACATCAGTTGTGTCTAACCAGCAAAGCAGATGTCTAACAAACTAATAAACCTATAACTTTTACATGGGGTTAAAAAGAACCCTCTTCTTTCCAATATTTAGCAAATGATCCACGGGCCCCCAAATGTGTTGCATGCTGCTTTATGCTGTCTCGAGACTCCTTTATTCTCTAATCAGTCAATTCATCGGCAATCACTTGTCAGCAAAAAAAAGAAAAAACACAACAAAAAAGCTTGTTGAGCAAATGTCAGAGAACATTAAATTAACCAGTCAAAGATCAGCAATGAACAGCTGACACCAAATTGAACCCAACACATGGCCCCATTCACATTATTGTTAAACACATGTAGCCAATCCCCCAATCACTCTACCTTCAAAATTAAAGGATCTTTGCTTTATAAAACAAAACAAATTGCTTGAGAATGGAGAGTAAGCCTAATATTAAAGTACCATCATAAAAAATAAGCTATTGCTTTTGTGGAGTTTAGATTTGAGGTACTGCTTTACCCCCAAGTACAAACTAAATTCATTAAGCATTTTCTCTTTAGCTCAAAGTGACCCTGAACTTATTTCTATATATGTCTGTTTGCATACAAAATGTGTAACCTTACAGGAAGGCCTCCCAAGCACCTACTCAAGCCTGTATTAAATTTCCTGCCTCCTTCATAGACTCAGGTTGGTTCCCTCGATAAGAAAATGAGTTATGCATACAGTGGTATGGTGTTATCCCCTCATTGCTTCCAGTCTTCAAAAAAGATTATTCATACACATGTCTAAGGAACATTTGAAGGTACCATCTTAAATAGATCTTGTGATGTTGAAGTGGCTGTTGTTCCTCACCTGAAGAGCTCTTAAGGTCCCTCTCTCCTAGGGTCCCATGACTCTCATGTGAAAATTAGCTGGGCTTAGCAGTACCAGTGGGTCCCAAAATGACCTAAGGATGCCAGGCTAAAAACCATCTTTAAGCTTGCTTCTCCCAAAACCAAGATTTCGGGTTGTCCCATCAATGCCCATGTCAACCCCTAGGAGCACATGCATTCTTCAGCCTTGCCATGGACCGCAGCAGAAACAGGATCGGACCCAGCACCTGATGACTCCAGAGCAGAAGAGTCCAGTACCGTGCACTATAAATGCATTAAAGAAAGCAAGAAGCCTGATGGCTTTCTCTCCAGGCGGCAGAGGCCATTCAGTGCTGTAGCTGTTAATCAGTCAACCACAGGTTAT
The DNA here is from genome assembly GCF_000687185.1 of Egretta garzetta. NCBI lineage: Eukaryota > Metazoa > Chordata > Aves > Pelecaniformes > Ardeidae > Egretta > Egretta garzetta. The sequence goes on along the minus strand of NW_009259429.1, from coordinate 2,201,699 downwards.
CTGGGGACAGAGAGATATAGTGGCATGCTGATGTGGGGGCAGGGTACCTAATTACATACATTCATTCTCTCTCAACAAAGGAAAAAGCCAACCTGGCAATATTGTCAGTATTTTAAACATAGGTTGTTGAAACACCACTATATCTGCATGAGATTAAGGTGCCCAGAATGGCAGGTGTAGTTCCACTTCTTGTTCTTTGAAAATAAAAGTTTCCAGCCCTGAGTAAATCTCTTTAATCTCTATGTGCCTGTCACGCCTCCCATCCCTTGTCTGTCTTATTTAGATAATACTTCTTAGACATATTTGTACTGCACGCCTGCAGGACAAGAGCTGCCACATCATGTTTCGGTAGCACCTCACACAACATGGCTGTGATCTCAGTAAACAGATCTAGGCAATCTCAAGACTTAAATCATGTTTTTCAAAAGGCCAAAAATGCGCTTCCTAAATCCACACTTAGTTATGAAAAGAAAGTGTTTTTACAGAAGGCCAGAACAGACTAATTCCCCAGACATCTCATCCTTTGAAATCCTGGTATCCTATATTATGGATCCTCTCCTCATGTAAACTTTCCACTAGAATGCCTTAAACCAAAAATCAAACAGCAAATATTTCTACCTTCTAAATTCTAAAACACGTATCACGGAGCTCAGGAGAATAAGGCAGCACCTATGTGGTTTTGGAAGCCTCTGCCCAAACCCAGCCAGAATTCAGGTAATTCTTGGAAAATGCTGATCTTTTCATATACCCTGTATTGAATCCAGTGGTAGCCTAAAACTGAGCCCAGATTATTTATGTGCATTTTGGTTGTTAAAAAAAAAAAAGAAAAAAACAAAAAAACAAACTTCTAAAGTTTTTGTTTTTAAAAAGAAAACAGCCCTAAAAAAAAAGTTTGGCAAATCTCTGAATGGCTGCCATGTAAAGTGAAGCACAGAGCAGAAAACCACTTTGCTTTATAATGCCCAACTATTTCACAGGTGGCACGAGGAGAATGATATGCACCCAGCTAACTGAAATTGGAGACTCAGGAGTGCTCTTGAAGTTCTCTAGTGCTTCCTTTAAAAAGATACTGATAAAAAAGATACACAGCTACTTCTCGGTTCAGAAGCCTCTTTGAAGTACAATGCCCTTCCACACCAAAATCATCTTCCCTCCTTCACTTTCACAGTAATTACCCTGAAGAAATATTTAACAAAAGTTACGGAGGGTTATTCTCTTTGGACAACAAGATTAGGATCATTGTAACAAAATCTAGTAGCTGCCCAGGTAATCTATAAGGCATTTATGTCTGTCAAATAAAACTGTGCACATTTCAACATGAAAAAGCAGATCCATTATGACAATAAATAAGCTTACCGAAAGGGAATGGTGAATATTTAAAGTAAGACTTTTCAGACATAAAGCACAGAAAACACCTGAGCAGTCACAGCCTCACCATAACAACCTTAATCATGAACAATCTGCTGATAAAAACCACAAGTATTGGTTGGGAGAGACTGAATGCTTACTCACAAGGAAATATTTTATGAAAATTAAAACATATTAAAGGCCTTATACAATGCCCTGGTAAGACTTCACCTGAAAAATCTCATACAATTCTTGCCACCTGTGCTCATGGAGGAGGAATTCAGACTAGAAGCAGTGCAGAAAAATACTTGGGAAATTAAGAAAGTGTCTTGCAAAAAAAGACTCTAACAATTTGGTTTATTTAAGATGTTCTTTGCCTAGGAATATTGGCACATGCTGGCAAACCCCACCCCCCAATACGTATGAATAGGCTATATGTATGTCAAAGCAGATTTTGGGGCAGCCTTCCATGCAAAGCAAGAGAATGCAAGCCAATTAAGTTTTAATATTTTATATCCACAAACATGGCGATATCATGACGTTAATCACTACGCTGTAACAGTAAAGTCTGACATTGATAAATAAAAATCCCTCCCTCCTCACATGCTATTAAATACCCACCACCTGCGTCTATCCCTCCATGCTCCACAGTAGAGAAGAGTTAACACAAAACCACGCGCCCTTGGGAATAAAAGAAACAGTAAGAGTTTTAGAACAGTGTATACAATTTTTAATTTTCCCTCAGTGTCCTGTGAGGGACAGAAGTAAATAAACTAAAATCAAGCTGCACTCCCAAAAGCCATCCTGTACCAGAACAGGAATGTTTTTCCAAGCATAGCCTACCTTAAGTCCCCTTCCAGTCTCTATTTACTGCCATTATCAAGGAACAGAATTAAATGAGGCTCAAATCTCTACACCTGAATTCTAAATTAAGGCTAACAGATTAACCTGGAATATTTCAGGAAGCCTAAAACAGGCAACATAGAGCCCCTACATACATTTTTTGATTTGCACTTCTGAAGTTCCTGACATAAGAAGTGGGGGTTTTTTAATGACATCTGCACTGAAATGTGACACATACAGGTTGTAACAGAACAGTTATAATATGGTGTTTATTTACATTGAGATATAAGCAACTGGATATGCATATTAAAGCATTTACACATTATTAAAATTGTTTTCAAGTTTCTTCGATTTCTGTAATGACATCAACTCCTTACTTAAAAAACTCTGCTTAATACAACTTTAGATATTTAACCTTTATGCAATATTTAAATATCTATATATTGTATAGAACAAATACACACTGTGCTTGGTTGACCCTGGCCAGCAGCTAAGCACATCGGTTGCTATGAAAAAATGTTAACTCCAACCCAGCCAGTGCCAGTACACATAAACACATTCCAGTTACCCAACCCGGAGCTCCTGGAGTTAAACAGGGACACAGCCTGGAAGCACCTGTATTCAGCAATGTAACTAACTGTATGATACACTGCTGTCATAAATTGACCCACATCTCTCCTAAAAGGTATGCTGGAGTTTACCTCTTTGAAAGAGAGCCTGTTTCCGTACCTGCCTGCTTTGATTAGGAACACTCTGCTGTATTTTGATGTCTTTACAGAGAATATTCATATGCCCACATTATCCTTGTTTTCCTAGTTATGAGCGTCAAGGAAACAGATTTTGCTTTCTCTTGGTCAACTCAACAGCCCTTGTTTCCCTTGAATTGATCGTTCATAAATGATACCACAACTGTGTATAATATTCCGTACCAGGTTTCCCCTGTCTCCTGGTAGTTTCACTGCATTCATGCTTCCTTATCTCTACTGAAAATACCCTTCCCAATACCTCTCAGGTACAAATTTGCCTTTTTCACAGCTTTATGACGCTGCAGTTCACAGTTGTGTTGTCCTCTCTTGACTGATCCTCCTCAGAAAAACGATGTGTGCGTCCTTTTAACACACTGTACACTCACAGGTTTGTCTGCCAAAAGAACATTTCCTTAACTGCGATTAAATAGAAGGGTGGGAAGCGTAGGATGATACGCAATAGCGTCTTTCAGAAACATCCTAACCTGTGAAACACAGAATTCTACTTTGCTATTTACTTTAATCTTTGTGGAGTGCCAGCAACTAAGCCTTCGATCTAGACATCTAACTGGCTGAGGTTCCAAACTTTTCGGCTTGGAAAAGCCCTGTAATAGGCTGTGATCCGATTCCAACATCAAGTCAATTATCAGCTGCAAGATAATGCCATGACAATTCAAATAAACTGCTTATAAGTCACTAATATAGACAGCAAAAGCTTAGGGAACTGCAGTGATTCCTTGCCCTTAATGAAAAGTAGAGCTAAGTCAGCTAGCAAAAATAGGTCTATCAAACCCTAACTTTGCAAACCTCTTATCATCCCAGTCAGTTCTTCTGTTGCAGTTTTTAAGTTAAGTACTTGAAAATCTCTTCCAGCATAAAAGTGCTTCTTCCAAATAAGTATGTTTTCTTTGCTGTGTGCTACACATTAGCCCAGAAGGCACATTGAGATAAGAGCATTAAAGGGAAATGTTTAATAGAAGGAGAAGCCACGTGTAAAGCAGGACAGAAATTTTATATGTAGCAATAAATCTTTTAACACTCTCTACCATTTTTTAAAAATCCAGTGGTTCACCCAACTTATGGCCCATTAACTTCCGCAAAACTCAGGTACTGGTCTAGTTGGCACCATTCACCTCCTGGCACACACTGGGAGTGAAAATGAGAATCTGGTCCTGCGCGTAAGTTACAGGCGTCTATACATAAAGCGCTTATGCAGACATATGCACACTTGTCTTCTCTCATGTTCTTCAACATGTTAAAATCTAAATAGAAAAGAATTATGGGGACAGAAAAATCAAAACAGAATTCTATATGCTTAATAGTAAGTACCATTAGAGTTTTATAAACTGAAAATAGAAAGAATAGAGGTGAACAGGGAAAGCTGCCATCCTTCTGTTCAGTTTTCTCCAGCTGTTTTCTCACCATAAGCATAATGTCAACCAAGAAAAGACAAAAGCTACTCCTTTCCTAAAAAAAAAAAGTTACAAATAAACTACATTAAATAAAATCCTAACAAGCTGTAATGTTTGCGCATCAGAAAACTGTTCTTGGAACACTGTTGTTTATGGTACATCTCACAATAAAACACTAACGCCTTCTGACACCAATGTGGCTCTTCCATCAAGTTTATTTTATTCCATCTAAAGAAACAAAACTTTTAACATGGGCTTATCCTGGGGTCATTTAGTATTCCATGTCAGACACAGAGTATTTCTTCTTGAGAAGACATATGTACCATTTGCATTCATTAGTTGCTTGCAGGCTCAAAAAAAACCCCTAACACACACACAAAAAAAAAAAAATCTGAAAAGGTTATCTACTGCCAGCTATATCCAGATAGGTTAATTGCCACATTTCTACTGATACAATGGCAGGGAAAATCCTGTAATGGCTGGAACATTCTCAGACCCCACAGTTGTATACACATGCTACAAGGCTGGGGGCTGCTCAAAACCAGGACAATTTAAACCTCGCATAAAGGAAAAGGATCACACACTTTACAACAACCTTCAATCATCACAAAAACAATGTTACCCCTTGAAAATTCCCAAAGCCATAAAACAATGAGCAGGAAAGATCCTTGTTTTGATTGCATTAAAAAAAGGTGTTTGCATAAGGTGTGTAGCTGACTCATAACAGTTAAAAAGAAGAAGGTTTTATGCTATATGTTGAAATTTTGTTCTTCTAGTCTCAAACATAAAACAGAAATAAAATCAGAATTAAACATTTGTCTTTAAAAGCCCAGGAATAAGGAACCCTGGTGTCCAACTCGGCAGGTTAACAGCCTTGTGCAAGTCACTCACCATGACAAGGAACACGCTACCCAAGTTCTCTTCTCATGAGAGTTGGCAATACCTTAGAAAGGAGGCACAGCCTACTCGGCAAAAAAACAATCTTGGTTACTGTCTGGCCACTCCTCTGAACATCCAGGGATAACATCCATATGCTCCACAAAGACTGGCAAGAACCCCGTCATGGCTGCCCAGGAAATATATCCAGCAATAAAAGCAACCTTGCATTATGCAGGTAATGCCAGATGACAAACAGATTTGTCCAAATGTTTTGTCAGGGCTTTTCCCACCCTCCCAAACAGATGATTAACATAAAAACTAAGATTTTCGATGTTTTCCAGAATCAAGTCTGGAACATTTCAGGAACTAGATGCCAGCTCTCGCTAGGTTACAAGCAATGCGAGTGAGGTTAAGTGCTAGGAGGAGAGGGTGCCGAGTTTGTTCAGCCTCTGAAATGCAAGAGGATAAGGAGGGGGCCTCTGGTCCCCACCCTCAAACATCTAGGAAGGGTGGTTGAAGACAGTTGCACAGCAAGAGACAAGCAAGCATCACAGGTTGAACTGAGAGTAATTTGGGGTAGATTTAGGGGAAAAAAAATTCTCCCCATGGAAGTGGTGAAACACTGGGACAGAAGCTGTGCGTTTTTGGAGCTTGGCAAAATCATTTGGCCCATAGCAACCTGATGTTTCTTTGAAGCGAGCTCTACTTTGAGCAAGGTGTTGGCCTAGATCACTTCCAGAGCTCCCTTCCAACCTAAATTATTTTGTGATTCTATTTACAAAAATACCTGGGGTAGTTAAAGTTACTCCTAAGGACTCTCTAGGGATCAGACAGTCATTGCCAGGTCTTGGTTAGACTTCTTTTCCCTCACAAAACCACAATTTGCCTTCCCGGTCTGTCTTTCAGAAGATGTCATCAATTTGGTTCCCAAGCTAAATTAACAGATAAAATGTCTAAAATGAAATTCTGGCTGTGAAGGTGACACAATTCACATACGGCCTTATGTCTGGTTAGTCTACCCTCAACTCAATAGCGTACAACACTATATCCAATATAGCAATGATTTTCAAATATTTCTGCAACCAATTGTTTCCAAATATTTAAAATTATTTTCTTAAGCGTTAAAGAGTTGCATGACAAGTACTTAACAGAAAAGCAGGGAAGTGGTGGAAAGTTTAAGACAAGCATCAACAACCAAACCATCAGCTCTCAAGCCAAGTGTACTGAATGAACAGCACTGCTCTAGAATAAGACTGAATAACACTCACATAGATGCTGCAGTACAGTTCTGTATTATGCAAACCAAGCCCCTCCAAAATAAAACGGGCCAAAGGCTTATGGCAGTAGCTCAACAGACTCTTGCACAAGTCACCCACACCCTCTTCACTCCCTGTTTTTTATGCTGCTGTATTTAGAATCTATTTTTTTTACACCCACAGAAGTAGCAAGCCCAATTTTTCAATAACCTAATCAGAGTTGGACCTGTAGTAGGCTTGCTAATCCTCTACAATTGTATTCCCAAGCAGTTTACAGTAAATCCCCTTGGCTGCAAGTAGTGAAGATGTGCCTCAAACATCAGAATCCCCCTGACATCTTCCATAAAGTGAAAGCAAACAGGCAAATAAAATGGGTACTAAACAGATTGTATAGCACAGTATGTGACAGAAATTAGGCTACCATCTCCCCAAATTATTAAAGGGCAATATTCTGGAGGAGGAGCTACCAACACGGAGTTGCACGCAAAGTTAAGACACCTATTTTTGCATTGCAGCCTTACAGCAACATCCTAAGTTTTACAAACAACTGAGTAAGTCTTGCAGGATCTGACATTTGGGGACTCTGTGACAACAGCAGGCAAAGGGATTTATCCCTGGCTGCCTAAAAACCCATATATTACAAATTAGAAAAAACCCTAAGCTTCCATACTCAATCTTATGCTTTCAACCACAAAGTGATTCTTGCTGTCACCACCCAAAACTCTCGACACTATGTATGTGGTTATTTTGGGTATACTAGCTGTAATCAGCTCACCCTAAGCAAACACTGACAAGCATCTTCTCTTTTTTCCACAAAAAGTTCACTGGCCAAAGGGAGAAGGAGGGAGAGAAAGTACTGGGGAGAAGAGGGAGGGAATGGGTAGGGCACGGTGCTCTGTGGGCATCCTTCGGGCCCTTTAAGTCCTCGCCAGCTCCTCTGATAACACCAACACCCTCCAACTCCAGCCCAGCGCAATGTTGATTCAGTTCCTGCCCTTAGCCATTACAAAAGCCCCACTGCCCGCTCCTAAATGTTGACAGAGCCCATGCCTGCCTGGCCTAGTAGTGAGGGAAGGAGGCATGACGTCTTTCTCACGCACAGGGATCCCATGGAAATTATTTTAAGACTCTGAACAGCTAGCGACGTACTTTGAAATCCTTTGAAACGTTATGCCAAAGAAACAGGGACAACTGTAAGAAACTGTGTATTCAATACATTTGTGTCGTGTAAAACTTCATGGCCAGAGAAAGAACAGAGAAGTACAGCTTCACTGATTGTTATAAAAGGCAAATTTTCATTTTCATACTTCATTAAGTACCATGACAAACAGCTGAGCACATTTCATTCCATCTTATTTCCTGCAAGATATGCAGTTATTTCTTCATTTTGTGTTTTATTTATTTTAAATTTTTTACTTTGGTAGTGAGTTCCTATTTTTAGTTGTTGCCGATTAAAAACTTTTTTTCTATTTGTATTATTGTGAATTCCTAAGACATTTTCATTGGGCATCATCTGGTCTATTTACTCTGATACTACTTAGCTGAGGATTCTTTTTAGTTATTCTTATAAAGCTGACTGTCTTTGATCCCCTTTATCACTACAGACCAGCCAAGGGCTATGGAAGAGCCCTGCACAAAGGTCAGCTCACCCGAGCGCCTTAGAGACAGAGGAGCACCCACAGCTCTTCTCCCCACCCCAGCACCCAGCAAACCACCGCCACGCAGGAGGCAGCCCTACATGAGCAATCTCTACAATTCCCTAATTACAGGGGCAATAAATGTCCGCCGGTTTACAGGGAGAGGGATGGGGTGCAGGTTTTTATACATTTCTCCTCCTGCCCAAGGAACTGGTAAATCCAGCAGTTTTCTAGCAGCCCGAGCATTACTTGGTTCAATTTTGTTATGCCTCAGTGCTAGCAGTTGGTTCATTTCTCAGCTCACATGTGCTTTTTCTCTGCTTGATTTAGTATGCTCAGCTCTTACAGGTGCTTACTCTGTTTGTAAAGTCCATTTGCAGGGTGGTTTCAAAGCCAATGTATATGCAAAGACTTTTTAATACACCTGTGTACATAGCTCTTTCTGCTTCCTAAAGAGATCTTTGCATCTGAAAAATGAGAGAGGGCTCACTTCAACTTCCCTTTCCAAAATACTTTGCTTCAGCTGGAACCAAGCTTGGGCAACCCCCACACTAAGCCTCACGTTTTCACTGCCAGCTCACAAATTCATTATTCCAGTGGCTACTCATGCATGAAATATCCGAAACTATCTAATCCCAAGGGATGAGCTGCTTTGCTATCCAGAACTGAACACTCCTTCGGTAACACGTGTTTATCACCTCATTCTTTGCAAGGAAAGATGTAAAGCCAGAGATTGTTAAATTACTAGATGCACTATAAATATCTGGGATCACAGAGCCTGATACGAAGAGGTGCTGGGTACCTTTGACTCCCGCATGGATTTCAGCTGAGTTTTCACATATAAAGAAAGGCTAAAGGATTAGACCTGTAGCAAATCCTTGGGTTTGATTATGAATTTCCTCAGGAAAAGAAATCTTTCATATAAAAACTGCATAAAAATGTAATTTTCTTTGTTTAAATAATCTGCCAGAGAGACAGAGAAAATAAATGTAAAGCTATCTCAGACAGCCACTGCCTCAGTATTCCTCACATCAAATAGCTTTTAAAAAAAAAGAAAAAAAAAAAAAGCGCTGTTCATAGAAAGTCTCTCTAAGTTTTGACCAGAGTTTAAATCTCGGTATGGACAGTAATTCAAACAGACAGGCAGATATGTGGGTTTCCTGATCTCATTTATGCTAGAGGAATGAAGCAGCCACACGCTTTCTACTTACAGGGAACAGTGGGGTTGGG
>NW_009259429.1:2191780-2192299 GCF_000687185.1 Egretta garzetta | reverse complement strand
ACAAACAAAATCCCAAAATGTTCCCAGCTGACAAAATTATTCTAGCAAGCCTGAAAGAGAGAAAAGTGCTTTGGAGAAGAAGTGAAAGAGACAATAACTAAAGGAAGGTAAGGGGAGAGCCAGGCACATAACCTGTGCCCCTCGCCTTACTTTTAAATGAGCTTAACTGCAGAGATAAAACAACAACCCGAAACAACGTAAAGCAGTCCAAAAGATGGACTAATGAGTAACAGGTCCGGCTGCAACCCTATTGCAAAACCGCATTCCCCTCGGCGAGCGGCTCGCTTGGGCACCAGCCCCCCAGCCCGCCGGTCTCCCTCTTCAGTGGGCATTTTGCCTCCCCCGGACAAAAGCGCCCGCCTGCCAGCGAGAAGCGCGCCGGGAAAAGCCAGCGCCGTGCAAGTGCTTTCCCCGTCCATCAGTACGCCCGGGCTTCCCGAGGCTTTTTTTTTGTTCCGAAATCCTTACCAGCTTCATGGTGGTGTTGTTCTGTCCCCACCGCCACAGCATCACGCTCAT
>NW_009259429.1:2175961-2191651 GCF_000687185.1 Egretta garzetta | reverse complement strand
GCCCGGGGGAGGCTCGGGCGCCTTTAACCCCTTCGAGGAGGGGGGGTTCCTCCGCCCCGGCTGGGCAAAGCAAGAAAACAGGGAGGTTTTTAAAAAATAAAATAAAATAAAATAAAAGCAGGACATCAGCAGGCAGCGAAGGTGACAGGGAATACTTTGCAAAGGAACATTTGAAGATAGAAGCGAGTAGAGCTCCAAGCGAGCCGTGGTTTAGGACGATGCCTAAGGGTACCAGCCACATTATAGACCAAACCAGTAAATTACAGAGGGTTTTTTCCCCATTTTGACAACCTGATGCTGTTAAGAGCTCAGCCTCTGAAGCTGGCCAGTTTTACCAGCATTTAGCGCAATCTAGGCTGCTTCCACTCAGGCTTTAATTTTTGCCAAGCTCTGCTGGATGGGAAAGGACAAGACCTGCCCTAGGGAAAAGGGAAAACAGAGAACACACTGCTTCAAAAAATGATCCAACATGTGGAACCTCACACCTCAGCTTCGCCTTTCAAGAGATCCGTAAGAGTATTTAGAATATCCAGAATGGCTGTATTTAACAGCAATAAATATCAGTTTGCCACACTGTATTTAAGATACAGCTATTCAAGACCTATGTAAACACCAGGCTATTCCACAGCTTCTCTCTCGTATCCTTCTGAAACCTCTCATCTGTTCCCCTGAAGCATCTTGCCCTGCCTAGCAGCCCAGACAAGAACCCCACTGTGGGAAGACTCATGTCCCACCTTGCCCAAGGTCCTATGAAATCACCAGCAGGGAAAGGAGCCTCACGCCATGCACTTGGCTGCCGCTCCTCACCCTTCTGCTCTGGAGAAGGTGCGATACCTGGTACGGAGGGGCCCGTGGGGGGACAGGAGAGCAAGGTGGCTCCTGCAGCAGCTCCAGCCGCATCCCCACCCAGTGCTCTCCAAGCCTGGGATCAGGGGATGGTTTCTGCGGTGGTTTTGGTTTTGCCAGGCCACAAATGAGTAACAAGGAACTATGGAAAAAACCAACACCCACGTGTTTGAAGCAATTCCCCAGGCCGCCCTTTTCCCACCCCCTCTCCAAATATAAATTGTGAGCCACATAAAGATAACTTTGCTGGCTGTAGGAGCGGAGGCAAGAAACGGCTGCAGGCACAAACCCATGGCTAAGGGACCAGGAGCATCTCCTGTCAGTTTGCTGTCATTTTCCAAGTGTTAACCACTTTAATACTCCTGTAAAAAGGTACAATCCTTATACAAAAGCACCCAGCATTCTTTCTGCCACTGAAGCATTGGAGGCTTCAGCCTTAGACTGGCTGCTCCTTAGCTAAAGCACTTGAGTCTCTTTTTCAGGATGGGGTTTATGTCTGCAAAACTTGAATCCATGATGCTGTACTTGTAAAAGCCCTTCTTAAGGCCCACAGCTGGCTTCAGGGGCCCAAAGGAGCAAATAGAATGAATTTGTTCTCACGTAGTCACAGCTAAGACATTAAAAAAAAGGACCAAATTGTTCCCAAACTGATCACTCGGCTAAAAATTCCCCTATTGTATGGTTTTACTGGCTAGGCTGTTTCATGTACCCATTCAGTATGTTGCTGAAGAAATACTAGAATAAATCAGTAAATCCACATTTGAAATTCTGCATATACACATTTCCATAAGAAAAAAAAACGCACACACCTCCTTACTGAAGTCTCTTCCCTAACAGTTACGCTTCCGTGACTTGGATTTCATTCTTTAAGTCTGTAATTGCTATCCTGTTCTAATTATTTTATTTTTTTAAGTGAGAAGGAAGACCAATAATTGAAACAAACAATAATAATTTTCCTTCGCTGGAAAAAGAATTTCTCTACCAATTTTGGTAGCTTGAATAGCTGCGCATAGAGAAAGAGCTGCATGTTGAAAGCATTTAGAGACTTTAAACATACAAGTTACATTTGAACCATAGAAATAAAATTTGAATTCCTTCCTGAGAATAAAGAACTCTTGTTCTCTCACTTCAGGCCAACGTGGACCAAAGCCCTAGCAGAGCCAAATCTTCCCAGTCAGCCCCTCTCCATAAGCATGTACCCTGCTGAAAGGTCATTCCTACAACATTCAAAAGAGGAGAAGGTCATAGCCCATTTGAGGGCTTGAACATAAGATGTATGGTCTTGAGGAGGGTCACAGGCAGACACAATAACCTGCTGACAGACCCATGAATGAATGAATGAATGAATGCGCTCTCGGAGGGGAGAAGCCCGGCTGTGATGCCAAAAGGATTTTGTAAGAGCATCTTACCAGCACCTCAGAGGAGCTGCCAGTGCCTGTAGCGCTGCTTCTCACTGAGCTTACATTTGTCCCTTCCCCGCTGCTGACACAGTGGAAACATCGCAAGGCCTTCCCATCGATGTGCTGGCATCCAGCTAAATATCGTGAGTCAAAGATTGTGCTCTGCTTCCAAAAATCACACCAACTCCAGACAAAAAAACAAGGGAGTGGAGACACAAGGAGCTTTGCACTTGCAGGATTATGGCCCAGACAAAGGGCCGAGACAAGGCACAGCACAAGTTAGGGTAGCCTCAGACATCTCCTAAGCCTCTTAAAAGGCTGTTGATGATCTGCTTTGCCAGTTTGAGCAGCCAAATGTTTTCATTCAACCCTCAACCTGGCACCGAAACCAGGGATTGTGAGAAGCGAAGGAGAGGTCTCAAAAAAATGGCAGGTTCTTGTCTACCATCGCAGGGGAAAACTCTGTCTTTGGGACCTTCTCATGCTGCTTTAGTGCCTGGGGAACAGGGTAGAGACAAACCTGCCCCTCCAAGAGGGGCCCAGCTACAAACAGGCAGATTAAAAGACCAGATATGGATGGAAGGACATAGGCTTCAATTACTCTTCAGCCAACCAGCCTTATTTCTTTGAATGCAGCTGGCTGTCTGTTTTTACGCTAACTGACGTGTGGCTCAGATTTGGAGTATTTTCTCATTTTATCCCTTATGGGCCAACTGAACGTGCTGAACACTGACAGAGACGCTCGCACATAATCAGTCTGAAATATTAATGAAGCAAAGCTCCTGAGGTTAAAGTGTAAGTTCTGTGCCTCCCAATCACTTTTTAAATTAATTAATATCCTTAATTAAAACCTGTGTTGCTTTTAGAAGCTTTTATTCAATGGATTTTCCTAAGCCAGCCTTGATTTGGGATGAAGATCCCCAGAGTTCTGATAGGGTTGCCTGGTGTAACTGGAATTTATTTCTTCTATTAAAAAGCAAGACTTTGGAGCTGCCTTTCATCCTCCTATCTCTCTTTTGGGCTCCTTTAACAGAGTGAAAGAGATAAGATTGGGATTGAAGTTGGTAAAATCTGTGCATGACCTCTTGCCCCTGGCAGCATCACGGCGGGAGTTCTTCCCTGATTGCCGTGCCCCAGCTTTGCTGACAGATCTGGGAGATGCCTTTCACATACACTGTCCGATTTGAAAAGAGAAGAAGGATATTTGTTTGTACTTGAATTCTTTAACCATAAAGCATTAGAGCTCTCTAGAAAGCTTTATAATAAACTTTGAGAACATGTACCCGATGACACAGAGACGACATTTAAGTTGAACCTTCAGAAAAGGACGTTATTTACAGCTCTAATGGGCATCTAAACATCCCCATTAAAGCACTAAACAATACACTTGTTATTCAGTAGTGACTCTTCATTGACAGAGAAACACGTGTGTCCCCAGCGTACCCCGCACTCTAATGAGACATCATTCCAGTTCCCAACACTTTTCAAATAAAAGTGTTAGAAAAACAGGAGGAAACAGGTGTTGGAGACATTATGAATGAACTCCATGCACACAGTCATTGTCTGTGCAACATTTACTATAAAGAAAGCTTGGGGAAATCCGTTCACTAATAATCCATTGTTTGCCTATAAAAAAATGTGTGCTAACAGCTTGCTCTGCAATCATTAAAACAAAGTCACACTTTTGTATTTACCCGTTACTTTTGCTTTTTAATCACATAACACTTTGTTATGGTTTTTATTTGGAAAAGGGAGCTTATTATTAGAAAATTTTATTACCACTCTTCAATGCATTTTGGTCAAAATACCAAAACTTTCTATTCACTGAATGCTGGATTTTTATTTATTTTTACTAAATGCCAATAACTGCACTTAGGTTTCCTTTAATTCTTTAAAAAATGGAAATATCTACAAAATTAAAATACTGGTTAAAAAAATCTTGAAGTTGTCAATAACACTATTTTGCTATGCGTGATGTGGGAGAGAAGGGAAGACGAGCTCACAGAATCATAACAGGTGCTAAACAATAATTTTCATTCACAAAAAAAGCTCTCAAAATGGTGTTGAACAGCAGCATCCAAATTAAACATTTTTCTAAACCAGCAGATAAGGTACCTTGTATTGAGTAGTGTTTGGGGACCCAACGAAGCAGCTACCCAAATGGTTAATCTTCATTTTCAGCAGTTGTTGGGAGATTCTGGAGGACAGAGAGACAGCTCGTGCTGGGTACCAGCATTCAAAGAGTGAGAATGAGATGGCCTTGGTGCTTGCAGGCCTATCAGCCTCCCACCAGTCCCAGACAGAAGTATAAAACGAGGGATAGAAACTCAATTAATCAACAGCTGAAGCAGACAGTATTATTACTGGCAAATGAGCATCCCTCTCTGGAAAACCTATCTTGTACAACTGATTTTCTGCTGAGTCCAGAAGCTTATGAAAGTGATAACGTAGACAGGGTTCTGCAAGGAGGCTCTTGCCTTCAAGTGTCCTGACAGGTTGAAAACCGTAGTAACAATACATCAACCTGCCAGAAGTCAGCTGGACTGAAAATGAGCTAACTGGCTTAAAAATACATGGTAAATGGAAAATCATTATGAAAATTAAGAGCTTGACTGTGTTTCACGGGAATCATTTTCAGCCCTAGAAGAGGGCATGAAACAGTTACAAAATTTGCAGGCGGCACATCTGCAATGGGAGAAATAAAAGATAAAAGGATAGGATCAGAGGTAAAGGTCGTCATATATGCTGACTAGAGCCATGAAAAGGTGCTTCAATACAGCAAATACAATCTTGTAACAATGAGAAACTAAGAACGTCACAGAGCAAAGGACTCTCCATGAATCGTGTGAATCTGAAAGACGTGGGGATGCGGAAAGAGCATCACTGATGTGATGCGCCATCACAATGCTGAGGTTTGTGCTGTGGTTGTAGGGGTAATGCAATTCTTGTACATAAGAACAGGTGGTTATCAAATAAGAATAGGCTTTATCACCTGCGGTTTTTAGTGCTGGTTAGCGTGCAACAGTTCAACAGGTTTATTAACCTTTGGAGAGGCTTCAGAGAAGAGCCACAAGAATGACTTACAGACTGGAAAATGCATATCACAGGACAAGATTCAAAAAAAGCTCCATTTCATTTGTCAGAGAAGGGTAAGGGCAAATGTGAGATCATAACATGAGCTAATTAAAAAATGAAAGTAATTCAGGAGAAGTCATGTGGCCTGTTTTATGGAGGAAGTCAGAGGGAATTATCACATTTATTATCATCTTGCTTTATCATCAAAGGCTATTTCTAAATTTCCCATGGAAGTATATCAGTTATAGCTACAGATCTGTCCCTGCCAAACTTCACACATATTTGTAGCTCACCAGTTTCAGAAAGACTGGAGGAAGTGTAAGCAAAAATGGTGTTACTGCAGTAAGTCTTACTGGCAGAAGAAACCATTGACCCCATGATCAGTCAAGACTGAGATTGCTTCCGAGAGGGAACACACAATACAACAACCTACCTTGCAGCCCGATCTCCAATATGAGAATACGTTTCCACATAAATTTTAAGCCTCTTGAGAAACAGGAGGCTTATAAAGAACGCAGTGCTACAACCATAACTCTTGCAGAGAAGGGAAGCCAGACAAAAAGACACACTCCTCTGCACTCCTTTAATGACCTCTAGAATAATTCAGATACCCCTCCCAAAGAAAAACTTTAAAAGTTAGGCATCTCCAATTTAGTTACCTTTTGAAGTCTGCTTAGTAATTCTACAGTATTAGGGCCAGGTCACTAAATGCTTTTAACGCACTTTGGTCTCTCTTCCTCCCATGGATGTGCCAACACAGGTTAAAGCAGCATAAATGCACGCTGCTAGAATCTATATGATCACCTGGCTCCTTCCAGCAACCCAATGTAACATCCAGCAGCCTTCAAGGATTAAAAGAAACATAAAGGTAGTGGAAAGCTTCTTGTGCTCTATCCCAAATTCCAGCCTGATTGTACTCAACAGCTCACCAGCGCACCACGAAATAGGTGGGTTTTGTGGGGAGGTTTTAATACTAATTTCTTGATTCAGTACACAATGTGATGGAAAAAGCTGCTAAATACAGAAACAAAAATAACAGTATGCTGAATAACCGCTGGTTAACAAATGCTGAAATTACTAACCAGGCTGCCCAGTGACAGAGAGCAGTAAATTCCCACTGTGGTCTGAGGGAGTCGAGTGGCACAGCCATCACTGGCTGAAAGGAGCCGCTTCCAACCATCCTCGCCCAATGGTCCTGGCTATCCACATTCCTCTCTCTTCTGCTCACTACCCAAGAGCACAAGTGAAGTTGTGGTTTACAACAGCATTTGTCTATTTGTAGGATTTTCCAGACAGGATATTTTGTTCACAGGATACACTCTCTGTCTGCAATATCACTCAGGCAATTAAATCTCAGTGAGCATCCAGCAGGGCCCAGCCCCTGAGCTGGGGAGATAAATAAGCAATGCAGTTTTACCCACTGTGGTCAGGCATGTGAGAACAAAGGAGAAAACCTCTTACTTGAGCAATACTATCATCAAATATGTTATGCTTTTCTACAAATGTTAGCAAATCCCCAAGGCCACTCACTATTGGATTGACAGGCCGAGGCCAGTTATATGAGGTTCAACAAGGCCAAGTGCTGGGTCCTCCACTTGGGCCACAAAACCCCCATGCAACGCTACAGGCTTGGGGACGAGTGGCTGGAAAGATTACTCATGGAAAAGGACTTGGGGATACTGGTTGACAGCCCGCTGATTATGAGCCCGCAGTGTGCCCAGGTGGCCAAGAGGGCCAACGGCATCCTGGCTTGTATCAGGAATAGCATGAGCAGCAGGAGCAGGGAAGTGATCTGCCCCTCGAATGCTGGGTTCAGTGTTGGGCCCCTCACTCCAAGAAGGACACTGAGGCACTGGAGCGTGTCCAGAGAAGGGCAACGAAGCTGGTGAGGGGTCAGGAGCACAAGGCTGATGGGGAACAGCTGAGGGACCTGGGGATGTTCAGCCTGGAGAAGAAGAGGTTGAGGGGAGACCTCATCGCCCTCTACAACTGCCTGACAGGAGGGGGGAGCCAGGGGAAGTTGGTCTCTTCTCCCAAGTAGCACGTGATCGGACAAGAGGAAATAGCCTCAAGTTGCACCAGGACAGGTATAGGTTGGATATTAGGAAAAATTTCTTCACCTAAAGGGTTCTCAAGCATTGGAATGGGCTGCCCAGGGAAGTAGTCTTGTCCCCATCCCTGGAGGTATTTAAAAGACGGGTAGACGAGGCACTTAGGGACATGGTTTAGTAGTGGACAGGTACGGTTGGACTCAATGATCCGAAAGGTCTTTTCCAACCAATGATTCTGTTTTTCTATTCATCCTTTATGGGTTATTCCCTTTAATCGAAGCAAGTATTTCTTTTCTCACTACAGCCAAAGAAAAAAAAAAAGTGAGAAATGAAAAAGGGTAGCTTTCTGGCTAGCTTTTGCCATAACGCAACACTGCTAGAGAAGCATAGCAACTGAAAAATAAAATCATTAGAAACTGATCTCATAATGGTCTGAAGAGGACAATAATCCAGGGGTCAGCTTTGCCAAGGAAACCTTCTACGGATCCTACTCCAAAAATCTCTTAGAGTGGTGTTATCTTTGGATTATGACGTTCTGAATGTAATCCCAGCTCACACTTCCAGTTCTGTGACCCGATATGCCCTGTCCCCAGGTTCCCAACATGTAAAAGCACAGAATAATTACCAAGTTTTAGAGATTTGGTGAGGCTTCAACAAGTGAAGGAACAGGATGCTGAGGAATGGTATTGACAGGCAACTTCTCCCAAAGACATTGTTCTACAGGTGATATAATGCATCAAGGTTGTTTAGATCTCATAATTTCCATGTCTTTTCATAAGCCATACATTCATACATACAGCTTTATTCTACTGGCCAAAAGAGGCCAAGAAGCTCTCCTCCTCCTCCTCTGGCAACTCTCTGTGGCCGCCTCCAAAGGCCAGAGACCTGCCTATAAAATGATGGGTTACTTACACAGGATTAAAAAACTTCTAATATTTTATGCAAACTAAGAGAATTACAGGACTAAAACTTATCAGTGAAATTTTATCTATGAAAGAAGATGGAAAGACATAACTAGCATCTACTCTGAAGACGACCAGTGGGAAATCAGAGTACTAGTGAAGCACAGCGTTGTTTAAGCTTTTTGCACCATGAAGTGCTACAGTGCACAGTCATTTAGTCACTAAGCACTTCCTTCAATCCAGCTTTTTCTCCCAGGAGATAACACTCAACAAAACTTGCATAAAACCATCCCCTTTTAAAGTCTAAAAACTATTGGTAAGCATTTCCGTAGAAAAAAACCTTAATAACGATATCAAACAATAGTTTGACTTACTATATTTGAGACTAATTCTGGGTTTAGGTTATTTTAATAGAAAGGTTAAAATACAGCCAGAAAAGGGTTATTTGCTCTGTTTCTGCTGAGTTTTTGCCAAGTGCCCTTAACACCAACAATAATTTAAAATTAACTAAGCCATCCTTTTAAGCAGATGCACAACAGTACAAAAACATGTTTAAATCAGTCTGTAGACTATCCCGCACAGTACTAACAAAGCATCTCTTACCAGAACTTCTGAAACCTGTCCAGTGAAAGAACGCACACTAAAAATTAAAAAATAGCTGTTACTCCAAGCCTTGACCTGGAACACTTGATAATAACTGGCATCCACCAGCTCCTCTTGCCAAAATATTTCCCTTTATACTCTCCATTAACTTAAAGCAGTTGCTAACTCAAGAGCACAAAATTCTGTGACCAAAAAGCCTATATGGCAGAGTCAAGCAGAAATGCATATTCTGAATTATGCATGCATGCATATAAAGAAAAAAAATAAATATAGTGACTTGTACTAACTAAAAGGCTGCATTTAGAGTTGAATCCATAGAGTAGTTTGCCTGTAAATGTTGTAGTCAATTTACTACTGACAGAAGTGCCATAATCACAGACTTCTCAACTAATTTGATTTCAAAGAAGTGTTCCCGGTGTCCCCAGAAGTTTCTGGGTTGGGCTGTACTCCTCACGCTTAAGTTTCCATCACTGCCTTCTGAACCTGCACCTTCAACACCAAACAACTAAGTGCAATGCCCAGGCTTGTTCTAAGCTTGTTGACTATGGCACAGAACAATGTTAATGGATGAATAGGGCCATCCCATTAATTTTTGGTTGTTTATTACAGCATTATCTTTGAAAGCTTTCTGCACTGCCCTGCTTTCTTCATTGTGCGGCTCAGAGTCAGCGGCTGCCATCAGCATGGGCAGCCTGGGACTGCTCAGCCAAGAGCCTCCCCTGCTCAACCAAGAGATGGGGCAGAGCTGCTGCCAGCCCCACAAAATTGCCCTCTGTTCACTCCCTTCTCCAGTCTCAAAGGCACAGACATGTCTTCAGGGATGCATCATCTCCATTTCAGTCATTAGCCATCATCAGTCCCCTGAAGACAATAATTTGGAGATATAAACATGGGCTATGAAAAGCAGTCTATATTTTCATGACAAATAATTCTTATGCTGGAAGAGTGCTGGTCAAGGACCAACACTGCCAAGGACAGCAGAGTGGGGGCAGATCTCATCTCTTACCCAAAATGTCAAGCCACACGATGAGGGAAAGCTCTTGTAATCAGAGAAAGGCACATTCCCAGCTGCTGCAGAACAACATTTGGTTTTGAAAGTCCACACATCATAAATAACTGGACACATGGAAATAGAGGAAAAAACCCCAGTCCTGTGCTAGGGATGCTTAAATTGCTATCATGGATGCTATGGCCCTCCTTCTCTCCTCAATAAATTCACACTTCATTCAGTAGCCTGACCAAAAAGGATTTTAAAAAGTTCCCATAAGCATTCTGTACCCTCAGTGAACCTTTTACCTGAGCCACAAAATTAGACTATAGTGAGAAACTGAGAAACACTTGGGTGTTTCAATACAGGGAATACAGTTGTGAAAAAAAGTTACTTGATACAACAGTACATAGCGGGAATAATTTCTCCTTCCTCTACATACCCAGAGTATGCAGAGTTGAATGCACTGATTCTTTCTTTTTACACAGAGAAATAAATGCTGGTTGTGCAGTTAGAGCGCGCTAATTTGACATTACAAAACAAAGATACAAGGAATTAAATAATTAGAGCCTTAATGACGGAGCACAATGCATGTCTCCTTTGATAATCTCTTGAACTCTAAAGATAAAAGCAGTGTTGAAACCTGCATACAAGATGTGCAGTAACTGAAAGTTTCAGAGTGTAGTGAAACACATTATAGTTCCATAGTATTTCAACATCTTAAAAGATTAGCCTGTTAAAGCAAAAACTTCTCTCTTTAGTTGTCTGGACTCCTTCTGCTCTTTCATGTCTCACTCCCAGCTGTTTTTCCCTTACCTCCTCTGCCAGCCTCCCCTTGGCTCACTGCACTTCTGGGGAGAGGGAATTTTCCTCACTGTACTACTGCTCACACCAAGGGGCAGTTTGCTAATAGCAGAAGTAACAACGCATTAGTCCTCAGCACATTTTCCCCTACTCCACTAGTTCATTTTTTGAGATTTATTTTTTAATACATCATAGATTAAGTAAGTCCAATGACTGGAAAACAAATTTTGCTTAACAATTTCCACACTTCTCTCTTTTTTTGAGAATATCTGAAATTCATCCTTGTCACTTGCTGTCAACTTCTGTCTCAATTTTCATCCTGCATACATATTGCCATATCCTCAATCTTGTCAATTAAGAAAACATTGAGATAGCTGCAAGCTCAAAAGAGTTTGCAGCGGACTACAAATCAGCTGAAGATGTCGCTTCACTGCTCTGTCTCTGTAGGCTGAACTGCATACACACAAGGAACCTTACTGAGGACAGCAGCAGGAACGCTAATGGCAAAGAAAGAAATGGAGATGATGATATTTATCATGAAAGAGTGCTCTAGGCTCTATCAAATAGAAATGCAAATACTGCCTTGTGATGCTGGATATGTATCCAGCATCCAAATCTCAACGTATTCCTACTGCTTTAAAAGGGGGAAATTTCTCTAAAGGGTAAACAAATGATGAGCTGCCTAGGTAGGGGTCCTGAAAACAACTTTTATCTAAGCAAAGCTTTTCCAGTCACTGAAGCTGACACTGAATCAAAGCTTCTAGTATTCTAAAGGGATTATCACTTGCTTGAAAATGAACACAAAAATTCTACTGTAAAAGTTAAGCAACTTGCTTTATGTTTTTGGTGGATTATTAAAATAGCAGAGAGCTATGAACACAGGTTTTAAATATAATCTTATTTTCCCATCCATTATTGTCATTAAGGATTACTCCCACATCTTACTGGCACTGTTATTTTTCTGTATCTCAAAATATGATAAAGTGAATAAGCATAAAGAATCTACAGCACACCCCACTGTAAATAACCAAAGCATTTTGCCGAGTTCACTTTATACTGCAGTAGTGAACAGAGCACGTCCTGACCCCATGAATGGCAAAAGTTTTATTGTTGTTTTCAGCCTATTTCAGACAACCCTAAAATGAGTCGGTCTCTGTTGACATGACAGTGGCCAAGAAAGTGCTAATTACTTTAATCCGCTCCCCACATTGGCCAAACCTAGACTGTGATTTGCAGCCTAGTCTGATTTGAACAAAGTAATTAGCATTTACTAAGATAACTTATTTATCAACACCAAACTGAAATGCCTCTCCAAGAACATAACATCAGCATTTTGTCTGGGGTTCATTTAAACAATTAATGGATTTTTAGTTATAAAGTCATATTAGAATACAAGCCAATGTTTCCTCCCCCTAATCGCACCATTTCACTTGGCTTGTGTGTCTAATTAGCTATATACCTTAGTACCGAAATTACTACTGGTCTGTTCTGAATGTACTTTAATACGATGATTAAAGAAAAAGAAGAAATCCACATAACTTAGCATTTGACCTTCATATTCCACCTGTGCAACTAGCAACAACATAAGCTGCAAGGCAGAAAAGAATCAGACCTGTTTTATTACACAAAATTAAACATTTCTTGTTTTTATTAAGCTTTCTTTCACTGATGTCAGTTTATGCCCTAAGGATGAGATTCTAATACTACTTTTAAGCTATTTAACAGATTTTAAATCCGTGTCAAACTATGCTTTGAATATCCTAAAACATGCTATTCGCAACCACAATATTTTTTTTTTAAATTATTTTTCAAGTCAGAAAAATAATAAACCTTAGGCTCATTCCCTGGTAAGCCTTGTATGCTACGGTGGTATTTTTTTGTGAGAGGAAGCAAGAAACAGATCTCGAGGCTTACACTGAGCAAACATGTCTATCCAAAATCCACTGCCTTATGCCAGTGAAAGACTTGGCAAAACAACAAGGGCAGTGCCCGCAGATTCAAACACCAACTTGGACCTAATTTCTGTAGTCACCTCTGCTTCAGTTAGAGGATGTTTCTCTGATTCAGTGTATTTTCATGCAGCAAAACTTTGTTTTCCATGCTATGCGAATCTTTCACCTTCCCAAAAGGCTAAGCAGAGCTACATATAAACTCTACATAGAAATCATGGGATGAGCTCAGGTTCTCCACTCCTCAATCGTGCTTTTACTATCAGGCAGTCTTGAACAGACAGTAACAAGGATGAAATTGTAAGCAAGGAACCCAGTAAGCAGAACACAAATCATGGAACGAAATTTGTTCCTGCAAAGACAGAAATCTAATGCCTCATCAGCAGTGTTTTGTATTTCCAGCAGGACAGCTTCATGTGATTGATGAATTAACTTTTATTAGATGAGCTCCCTATTCTGATACTGAAAATAAAAAGCTTTAGCTCCCAAATTGAAGGCAACACATAGCCTGTCTCAGTATTATCCTTGTGCTCCAATTTTTTTTTCTGTTGACATCAAATTTGAGAACTTCGAGGCGTCCCAGCACAATCGTCTAAATGAAAATAATCCAGATGAAACCTGACTGCCTAAGAGGAATAATCCCACTCAAATCAGTTGTGTGAGTCTGACATTATTAAGACAGGGTTTACATTGATTTTAGTGGTGCCACTCATCATTCACTCAGTGTTGCTGATAAAAATATACCTTCATAAAGTGCTCAGACACATTCTTCTTCTCTGCTACACTTCTTGTCCATAAACCCATTGTAGTGATGGTACAGAATCCAGCCACTAATGAGGTATAAGACAGACTAATTATTTGTTGGGTTGGTTAACTTTTTAAACCCCCTTAGCCCTTCATAAAGTCCAAGTCAGCATTTACATTTTGCATCTCTCTCTTTGAAAAGGTCACCTGAGGAAATAAAACAAAGCAAATATTTTACCCAGCCCTGTGGGGTATGTCCTAATCATACATTGCTCATTCCAGTCAAAACAGGACTGTGGCAGTTGGCACAGAAAGCTATCTTTATTACCAGAAGGGCTGGAAACATGTTTTCTTTTCAGGTTTACTTCAGAGGGTAATATCAACCTGCCTAGAAAGAGCTTCACAAATTGCTGCATGCTTGTGACCTTCAGTCTGTAATTCATAGCGACCAGATTTTCTTAAGTGACCATGTAACAAGGCAGAAATAAAATGTGCTGATGAGTTTTCCAGTGCTGTATAACAGTGCCTAAAATACTAGAAAATACTAAGCTAGTCATAAATCTGATTTTAAGAGTGAAGTTTGAAATATGTATTTTGTGCCTGCTTTATCCCTTATCCTGCTTATGCTTGGGAAAAGTTTTTTCCTCTTTATTTCTTCCCATCAAAGCAACAGGAACTTCTTCTGTGCTTGGGATGAAAGCTAAAGGCTGGCGAGACAACAGACTTCTCCCCCTGGAAGTTCTGGTGGGAAGATGCCGAGCAGTCCACTCACAAGCCACGCTGAGTGTGTTCACAAACTGAGCAGAAGTAACTCCTGTTTGTGCATTAACATCTCGCAGAAGCGAGACCAACCACATTAACATGTACCTCTCATCGTGCTGTAAGCTAGCGCCCTTCCTTTGCACAGGCTAGGAGCAGGCAACCAGCCTCTGAAAACAAGATTAATTTCCAACCCTTAGCGTAGCTACAGAGTTCAAATTGTGGACCAACAAAAAATAGGACAACTTGCTGCTGCTACTGTTACAGCACTTCACTCGTGTGACTAGTAAAAATAAACAAACCTTAGGATGAGCCATTACTAGATTTCCTCTGCAGATAAATATTATTAATGCTGCTTGGTTTACTCTCCAAGTACTTAGCCCAAAAGAAGCAGCGTTCCACCGACTCTTGCTCCGCAACACAAACCACCAGCGTAGAGACCTTCTCCGGCACAAAACAGCCCAGCTTTCCCAAACCTACAGCTACATTAGAAGTGGTCTTGCAAACTGCACCACAGCACTACCAAGGTTTTGGAAACCTTGAGTTTTGGTTCACCAAAGTCCAAGAACTAGAAGGAGAGGGCTAGGGAAGACAGCCAGTTACGAAGGCACATCTGCCTCAGCCTGCCTTCCAAAAAATCACGTGTTCTACTCTTACGGTTTGGAAATGTGCTGTACTTCTCTCACAGATAAAGAACATTCCTGGACAAAAAGAAGCTAAGGTCCTCCTTGGCTAAATTGAAACATGCATTTAGGAATACATGGGCTAGGGAATCGAGGCTTTGTCATCATGCTACCTCCAGTCTACGTGTGAACCATTCTGGTCAGATGTTTGCTTAAGAAGGTTTCATTGAGAGGCTTTAAATCTAAAGGGCAAGCACAACAAAAGCATCCTTAAACAAGTACATTTCAATCTACTTTGACCTGCTCCTAACATACAACTCAGCTAAACACTTCATCTTGGGCTTTCAGCACCCTTCCAGCATGGCTTAGTAGCACCAGGACAACTCTTACTTGTCCCGGGGGTAGCCATACTCCATTCGCTGCCTGCCTTTCAGCTGAGAAGCCACACACTCGCAGGGGCAGGAACAGCCACCTAAAAACCTATGCTGCATCCAGCTCCAGCGGCCACCTTTGTGCCACCACACTTGCCTGCTGTATCCAGCGGGAGCAGAACCTGGGATGAAGGAGAGCGAGAAGGTGTTCACAGGAGTGTTGGGAAGGACAACGCTCTTCAACGGCCCTCTGGTGTGCTAGAACCACATAAAAGACTAGAAACATTCAGTTACAAACTAGATTTTTGCTAAAGAAAAGGCACCTCAAATTCAATGTACTTGCTTTCATCCATTTTTACTGCATGTTGCAATCTAGGAACACTGTAAACAGCATGTGTTGTACTGCTGCGATCCAAGTACTACAAGGATTAGGTGCATATATACCAGAATGCAAAAAAACCCTCAACCAACCACCGCTATCACAAATGAGAAATAAGGTCTGGCTTCCATTTCAGGGAATATTAATAACTAAAAACGTTAACAACTGACAGACAAGATGACTGTTATGCTTCCTG
>NW_009259429.1:2164312-2174465 GCF_000687185.1 Egretta garzetta | reverse complement strand
CAGCTCCAGCGGCCACCTTTGTGCCACCACACTTGCCTGCTGTATCCAGCGGGAGCAGAACCTGGGATGAAGGAGAGCGAGAAGGTGTTCACAGGAGTGTTGGGAAGGACAACGCTCTTCAACGGCCCTCTGGTGTGCTAGAACCACATAAAAGACTAGAAACATTCAGTTACAAACTAGATTTTTGCTAAAGAAAAGGCACCTCAAATTCAATGTACTTGCTTTCATCCATTTTTACTGCATGTTGCAATCTAGGAACACTGTAAACAGCATGTGTTGTACTGCTGCGATCCAAGTACTACAAGGATTAGGTGCATATATACCAGAATGCAAAAAAACCCTCAACCAACCACCGCTATCACAAATGAGAAATAAGGTCTGGCTTCCATTTCAGGGAATATTAATAACTAAAAACGTTAACAACTGACAGACAAGATGACTGTGATTTGACTGCTTCTAGGCGAAATTATGATTACTGCTATTAAGCCTAGAAATCAAATAAGCCTTAGTAACAGCACAGAACAGTGTTACAAAAATAACTATGCTTTCTAGTTGGAAGGGTCTCCTGCAGCTGAAAATACAGTGGGAAGGCTGCTTGAAAGACCAGAGTGAAATCTGCATTTGACATTTGCAAGACAAGTGAATTTGTACGTGGGGCAAACCATTTAGACTTATTTCAGGCCCTGTAAAATCAGCTCACTCTGCCTTATTAACTGTACTGGTAAAAACAAAAGGGGAAAGGACTTTGCTAATGGGAGAAGAAAAGTCAAAATCACTACAAGTGGCCCATATAACTGTCTTAGGAGTCTATACATCAAGCCCAATTCCTTATATCTGGTCTGCTACCAGCGAAGCACTGGGCAGCGCTCTGCTGGGATGCTATGGGCCATTGGGGTGGTACTTGCGATTCTGATAGTGGTATGGGACCTGATGTCTCTGAGACATGGAGAATTTCATTGAAAACCCAAAGATGATACAAGGACAGTATAGCTGCTTTGAAAACATTTTTACTCCACTGTTAAAAATTACTTATTTTCATTCTGAAAGATCTAACAACACATTGAATTTCTCAGCCAAAATCCCGAGGAAATGCTTGCAACTTTAATGGATTTACATTTTCCCCTGAAACAGAGATTTTGTAGCATGTAGTACATGGCAGCTACAACAGAGGGA
This sequence comes from Egretta garzetta, assembly GCF_000687185.1. NCBI lineage: Eukaryota > Metazoa > Chordata > Aves > Pelecaniformes > Ardeidae > Egretta > Egretta garzetta. Next base: position 2,173,292 of record NW_009259429.1, on the reverse strand, counting down.
AAGATCCGTTTAGGTCAGACCCAATTTCCACATGTGACAAAGATGACCTTAGCTCTTAAGTGCTGCCTGAAAGATAAATAACTTATGCCAGTACTTCACTGGAAAACATTACAAATACTCCAGCAGATGCAGATGTTTTGTAGAGACAGAGAACCTACAGATTAAGCTACAGAGTGTGGCTTTGTCACTGAACAGGAGGGGTTGGACAGGGATCTCCTTTTTCTTCGTAATTACAACATAATCTGTATTCCCCTACTAAAAAGATTGCAATACAACTCTATATAATGAAAGGACAATTAAGTCACTTAACGTTAAGTGCAAAAAGTCGTAATTTGATAATGATCCACTAATTTCAGCAAGATAAGACACTAATCAGTTACGGAAATCAAATTTGTGCCGGTAATGCAGTGACTGGACCACGCTGAAGCAATTCAGAGACATTCATTAACTCTGCCTCCATATGCCACCAAATCACAGCGTGTTTCTAACGAAGACGCTTTGAGACTGGGAGGACGTCACCTTACCTCCTGCTCCATTTCTGCCATGCCACCCTGCACCAGGAAAGGCAGGTTCTGGATTCACAAATCATACTTATTTTATGGGTTTCCAGCCAGATAAGTACTTGTGTCTGGCAATTCTAAGGAAACCAGCTGCTTGCTGAAGCTAACCACCAGTACTGAAGACAATTAAGTTTGAGGATCAATTAAGAGAAATTAGAATACTATCCACTGGCCTATCACTGCCGCAGCTGCACCAGAGCGATGGCAGCTATGCACGCCATACGTTACTCAACCCACGTGAAAACCCATGGACTTGTAGCTACTGCCCACCCTGCTTTGAAGCAAAGTGTTCCCACACAACAAGGCAGAGCTTCCCCCACCAAACACCACCTGAAGCAGTTCAGGTCCTACCAGGAGCAGATACCCACACAAACCCCCTCTCGCACATTGTAACCAGCTCCTCCAAAACTTGCCACTATTCAGAATCTGATGATGCTCAGAGAAAGGTTCATTTTTGGTTTTTTACAGCATTGTCTATGCCCAAAATAAATGTTGGCCATAAAATGCAGTGGACTTTTTTTTCTCATTGAAAGAATTACCTGTGGGTATCTACAATAATTCTAATTGATACCCAATAGCTACTTAATACCATGCAACTAACCTGAGCACACGGAAGGAAAATCAGGTCTTGTTTGGTTTCGTTCAACACCACCAGGTGGCAATAGCAGCCCAGCTAACCCATCTCACAGCAAGCCAGCTGTAGGAACTGCTCATTACCCCCTTTTTCCTTTCACTCAGCCCTATCCTACACTTTTTAAATTTGCTGGTAGTTAAATTCAGCGTCAGAATAACCATATATAATGGTTAGTATGATAAAAAGACCCCCCACAGCTATTCCTATTTCATAAGAGTCCAAAGATTGGGTCAAACCTAGCTCCCAAATCCCGCTCTTTCTACGCAGAAGGCAGAGCTGCCTTACGCAGGCTATCCATTACACTCACTCACTTCTACAAACCGACCCCCCTGGAGTGTATTTTGGTTCACAGAGTGAATGAGGTGGCCCTGAATCTCTCATTACCTTTACAGTGCTTAATTTTCTACACTATTACTTCTGTTTTGTAACTTCGTGGAACTTCCTTACGAAACAATGCCATATACTCTCACGTAGCAGCATGCAACACGCTACTAATTCACTATCCAAACACTGCATATATGTCCCAAAACACATGGCATCTGAAAAAACAGAAAAAGATGTTTTTTGATGGCTTGAGAGTGACAGAAATAAACCAGGCCTGCATTTGGACAGACAGTGAGATCAAAAAAAGGTGCTTATATTCCTCAGCTTTCTATATAAGTGAGTTAGGACCTGATGCTCTTAATTTACTTATTATTTTGTTTAAGTCTCATCAAGAGGCAAAGCTGGCTTGGTGTATGGAAATTCATTCCCATTGCAAACACAAGCATAGTTGCAGGCATCATGCTGGATTATGATGCTGTAAATCAAAAGGCAATCTGGCCTCACCCAGTATCCCAGGATTACAGTTTCTAAACATCTTTGGCAGTTTAGTAAACAAATCTGTGGGTTTTTGTTTTTTTTTTTTTAAACTGAGTTGTAGGAAGGTAAATTCTTATATAAGGTTACATCTCTGGTCTGACCTCACCAGTATCCCATTTAGAACTGCAATAAGGTAGACAAAAATCATAGTTCCTGATCTACATGTGCCTTTCAGACTTACTTTCAGGTTGATACTGAGTGCTGAACGACTTCAAACCGCCCGTAACCCCCACCTCCAGCACCACAAAGGTGAGCAGTGCACTCTCTCCCCCGGCGCCATGCTTCTGGCCTGCGTGGATCAACTCACTGACCGAGTCAAAGGACAATGTATACAATCCTAAAGCAGACCCTGAGTAATTTGCATTGTAACCACTGTTCTCCACTAAGATTTTTCTGTTAAATGAGCTGGATTAACACAAACACACCTCTTTCCACACCAGCTATGGGTCCCCATTAGAGGTTAGCAGTCATCCCGAGCTGACTTAGAGAAAGGGTTTTGACAAAACACAACCAACTGATCATTTTTAATTGGCTGACATAGCCAATCTCTCTCCCACGTGTTGTTTCACCTACAAGATATTAACCAATTTAGACGCACTTGATAAACCATAAAACCCTACTAGTTCTTTACAGCACAATGATCTAGAAGAAAACTCAGACCTTAGTCCCCCTCTGGAAGGGACACCCACCTGAAGCCTCCCACTTCTTCCAGCACAAGCCCATGCTCTACTCTGACTTTGCCTGCTGTGGACATGCACTGGGAAGCAGACGGGAGGCACCCAGGCTCATATGTGCAGCTGCTTAAGGCTGATTAGCAACAGCAGCCAGTCCCCCCCAGCTTAATCAGAAAGAGCTGAGTTAGCTGATGGGGGGGGGAAGAGAAGCAGCCAGCTGCAAAATTTTAAGGCATGTCCACTGACTGGGGGAGGGCTTGAAGCATTAACACTTTTTCAGAAGTCTTAGTCCACGATCAGGAAAGGAAATGTGACTGAACACAGGAGGAGGTGGCGGAAGAAAAGGTGGAAAAGAAATTATATTTCCTTGGCTTCCACCCATCACTGAAGACTGCACATTCACCCTTAGGATGCAAAGGATTTATCTATGGAGGCATAAAGCCACTGAAAAGATTATCTTTTGGTAGGCCACACCCATTGCCATCTTCTTGTCAGAGGAACATCTGTTCAAATGCAAGTTATGCACCAGGACTTTGTCCAGAGTTGCTTTGGTCTTAAAAAACAGTTCCAGTACTGTCTGCAATTTTATTCATAAAGCTAAATTATGACTTGAACTGCAGAATACATTCTAGCTCCTTCAAAATTCAAAATAAGAAATCAGAATATGAAATTACCCACTGACTCCAGCTGCGATATACTTGTTATTTCACACTTTCACCCACGCTTGTTGGAAATTCAGTTCCAAAATGACAACTTGAAAATTGGTTTTAATCACAACTAATACGTGGAGGTTTTTTCCCCCCTTTCTTTTTGTTCTTTACATCCCCTAAGCACGGAAAATGATGATGTGCAGAGTGGCAGAAGGTGAGTCAAATACCTCCTGAAGGTACAGTGAAGCACCACGCATCTGAGTGGCAGGTGTCAAGCTCTGCAGAACAAAACCAGATACCAAGAAACCCAAAACACAGTTTAATCTGAACTATTCTTCTGGGCATTCAGCCTCAGGCCTAATCACAGCATCCACTGATACCTCTGTGCCATTTCTAAGCCAGGGGACAAACCTTTTCCTTTCAGTCTCTTGAACGGAAGTGAATGCAGAATAACCGTCCCGACCTCCACCTAAGAGACCAAGTACACAGGGTTTCGCTCTGTGTTCAAACTGGTAAAGATCTGGAAAGCTAAACACAAAGCCAACCTGCTGCACACAGCAATACGGTAGCTCTAGTTCTCTGGAAATGAAGCTATTTTTAAACTGCAGTAGCAATGTGAACTGCATAAATTAGCATAATCTCAGCCTTCACAGATAGTTCTCAGTTGACTGTGTTACATATTACGAATTAACACTCTGCAGATTCCTTGCTTCTACTAACGCGGTCAATCATGCAATTCATGGGTCTTAAAATCCCTTTTTTCAGTCCTCCAAAATCTCAACGGCCTTCTTTACACTCCTCTTTTCCTTTTCAGAGCAGTACTATCAAAGGCTTGGGTTTCATTACAAATCTCAGAAGGTCTTCATGTGTAACTGGTGGTTATGTGGCTTCGTAATTGCAGGACATCCTACTATTTTCTCTGCTGGTGATTTTCTCCTTGTGGGCAGATGGCATCGAAGCGGAGTGCAGATGGTAACCCACAGCCCACAAGCTCCTCATTATAATTTGAAATAGCGTACACAGCTCTTCAATTCTTATCTTCTCTTTAAATTATGTTCAGCATTAAAGGATAAATTGTTTTCAGAAGACACAGCCAAAAGTAATGATACCTGTTTATAGTTGAGAACCGTTTCCTAACAAAGAGGTAATGATGTGCCTTGTATCTTCACAAGTTTTATTAAAATCCACAAATCATTAGTGGAAAGGATTTTAAATCAAGTATCTCTTGCTTTGATTTAAGTATTACCTTAAGGGGGGGGGGAAAATCAACGATAAGGAAAAAGCAGATCACACTGAATCATGAAGGCTTAAGAGTCACACAGTTGACTATTTAAGGTAATTTCATGGCTCCAGGTATCACTTTACCTGAGCTGCTTGGAATTGTAATGGATTTATCTCCATGGAACACCTGTGAGATAAGAGAGTTGCTGCTGACAAACCACAGCGGGCAGCAACAAGGTGACTGGTCTGAAGCTACGCTGATAGCCTGTGGGCATCAGGGCTCACACCCCACCCCCTGCATCCTCCCTGCCCTTTGAGGACCGAAACCCTTCCTGGCAGGCAGGCACAGCTCAAAATGAAGGTGCCATAAAAACTAGTCTTATCGTTCTTTCAAGGTTTTTCACAGCATGTCCAGTCTGGTGGAACTGGCTCTCCTAACCTTTTGACCAGTTGGAAAAGTCCTCAAAACAGCAAGTTAAAAATATCTGTGGTGGAAAATAGTAAGGAATGAAATAATCAGCGTTAGAGGTCAAGCCTGGATCCCTGAAAAGTTTGTATTAATCAATGGAAAAGCATTAAAAGAAACAAACTTATCCCTTAATTATAAAAGGAAAACAAACAATACGTAAAACACCCAAGTGACACGGTTGATGAGGCTTTACTAACTCGCAGTCAGCTCTCACATACAATGTAAATGACAAGTTGGCTAATTTGCTCCCATTCCAGAAGCCTCGAGTCAGACTTGATAAACACAAATAGCATTATTTGTTTGAAGTCGTGACCCGGTGCCTGACAACCAATTACTGATCCACACTATTCTACCTCAGCTATAACGGCACCTTCTAAACTGTCTCAAAAAAGGGTTTCTATCTATTTAAAGGATGGACGCATGTTGCTTAACTGAATTCACTGCCTTTAGGAGTAACCATTAGCAAGGCTTTTCCTCAACTGGCTGAAACTATTTGCATACCGTGCATCAAAAACGTTCAGATATTCAACTGAGTTGTGGCATACATACACTATGACATAAATAATTTGACTATATAATACAGGGCTATAATCTTCCACAGCATGCAGACATGCTAATGATCTTACACATGGACAACACAAGATGAAATAATGAAGTATTTCATCACTGAGGGCAATTTATCTTGTCTGTATTCATGGAAGAAGATTATAGGACGTCATCTTCTTAGTGGTTTCCCTTTCACAACAAAAAAGACAATAATGAGTTTTCATTAGGGAAGACTTGTCCTTTCTGTTGTAGCGACATGACTTTCATGGCCTATACACCAAATACAGCACTGATGTCAATTAAATAACTACACGGTATCTCTTGACACAAAGGGTTAAAAAGGGTAATAGAAATGCTTGAACTTCAGATGCAATATTGAGGGATTTACAAATGTCAAAAGAACGTAACAGATATGTTTTCTCTCAGGCTTAATGACTTGTGCTTAAAACTAAGAAGGGTCTTCAGAACTGACCATTTGAAGCTGCTGTTCCATGAGAAACCTCAGCTCAAGTCAGGACTTCAGAGAATAAAAAATTTCCAGAGGAAGAGAAAGCTCCATCATAACTGCCTTAAGGTGGGTCCGGTTTTGTAAAGTTCTTCTTCATCACACAACATCTCACAGTTTGTCCAAAGGCACATTCAGAGCTCTTCAGCCCAAGAGGCCCATTGCCTATGGAAAGGCAAGAGAATTTTGGCAGAGGATGAAATCCTGTGCCAGCATTTCTGACACAGTAAGAGTGACTCTATCACACATCTGTTCCTCTGTGAGAAGCTGAATCTGCCTGTGACAAGGTCAATTTTGAGAAGGGTTGGTTGGTATTAAAAGATTATGCTCCCTCCATCCTCTCACTGAGGCTGCACTAATTATTCCAGGGGGGCAAAGGAATTCTTTGATCCTCCAACTCTTCCTTCTCTCGCAAGGTGACACTGGCTGCTGGCACAGCACCCAGAGGAATGGCCCAGCATGGCCTCACTCCACAATTGCAGAATTAGCCATTTTCAACCTTGAAATTTAACCCTAAGAAATTGAGTATGCAGTAATCCACATAATCCAGGCCTCTACACCTGTCCCTCTTCCAACTAATCTGGCCATCCTTCATCATGTCACATCTTAATTTACAGTCCTATCTGCTAAGGTCCGTGTAAGTGGATGCTCAGGAAGCCACAACAAGTATTTGTCACACGGCGGGACCAATTTCTTCCTTTGTTAACGCTGCGAGATACAGAAATACCAACAAAGAGCAAAGCCCTTCCCCAGTGATGGGTAAATGAACTCTACAAGGGTTCTGAGAAGCAGCGAAGAGACAGAATAAATAAATAAATAAATGTAGTATAGCCCCGGATAATGCGATCTGCTGGTATTAAGTTTTCTCCTGAAGGAGTTAAGTATATACCAGCTGCTCTACATTAAACCGAGCTGGCATTTTAAATCATGCAAATTAGCTGAGCTACCATCCCTTTCAGCCCAGCTTTTAACAGCATTGCTATAAATGATGCAAAGTACTGGCCAAACCAAGCTCTGCCATTTCAGCTGCTGTCAGAGAAGAAAGGAGGAGGGAGGGTAACGGCACTGAGTGATGCTGCAGCTATTCACAAGATGGTTTACAAGAGACTCCTTCCACCACAGGTATTGCTCACATGACCGAAACGTGCACACATGCACAGAAAGCCCGGGGCTTTTATTTGTTGAAAACCCACTTGTACAAGCTGCTAAGAACCACAGCAAAATTATCTAAAATTAAATTATTTGCCAGTGGAACACTGAACTTTCAAATCTCTCTTTGCTTAATGCTGCATAATAAACACTGAGTGGATCTGACGGGCCATCGGCTCAGAAACGCTGACACAGCAGCCTGTGGGAAGCCGAGGGTGGCATCAGTCCCCCATAATGTCTCACACCAATGGACATTTCTCAGGCTATGAAGCTAATAGGTTAAAAAATGTGTTTATTTAGTACAAGCCCCTTTTCTGCTGAATCTCGGCGAGCTCAGGAGGCAATAGAGAGGACTAAATCTTATCTAGTTCATGTTGCTGTGGCCAAGAGATTAAGTTTCAGCACAAATCTGAAACTGAGTATAGGAGAGTAAAGGATCTGCTATCAAATAGTCTAGGAGCTCTGTAGACTTTTTTTATTTCGGGTTCTTTCATATACATTTTTTTGCGTTTTTTTTTTTCTTCTTTCTTTGTTACTCTTTTTTCAAGTGCCTACTGCAGCAAGTAACCTGCTTGGTATGGCTGCCTTGCTGTCCAGCCTGATAAACCAAACCACCAGTGGGTACAACCCATGAGCATTACATCCCAGCGCCCCATACTGTGGATGCATCACAACTCACTTCACCTCCAACAGGGTTGGTCTTCCAGGTCTCACTACCGTAATGCCTTTAAGCCAAAATATACCCACAAGAGGAATATCTTCTCCAGGATCCCAAAAGCAACCTGTGGCAGAGGCAGCTGAAAGCCCACCACGGGACCCTTGCTAACCCCCAACACCCAAGGTTTGGGGAGCTAGTGGCAAGGATGGGACACAACAGGCAGGCCCAGCTCCCCTCACCATGCCCTTTGGTACCTGCTCCTCCATCCAAAGGCAGTTGCACACAGGGTTGGCTAGGGGTCCCTTCATGGCCTGGGGTCCCCACAGAGCCTGGGGTCTCTCTGTGCTTCCCCGTGCTGTAGGCACCTACTGCAGCTCAGCCAGTGGGTCCCAAAGGCAAACATCTCACAGAAAGGCACCGCACCTCCAAATTTGTCCCAATATTCAGTGTTTCCCATTGCCTGGTGCCACAGTGAGAAGTGACCACAGGGAAAGGAGGAAATCCTGGCTAAGTCTCACTTGCAGAAGATGCTTCCGTCATTAAATTCTAAGTGCATGACATTTTCATTCACAGACAGATCCTCTTCCAAATATTTCTGCTCCTTACGACAACTAGATTTCCTTTCACCCGTTTGGAATCTAAGTATTAAATCCTATAAAACAAATCACCGCACGCGGTCCAAACCCTACACCAGGTAAAAGACTGAAAGGCTAACTCTGACAGGCAATTGAAAGGAAAATCTCCATTGCTGCAGCAAGGGAGTTTGTATCCGACTGCTTGGAAACGGGATCCTAGGCAACCGCTGCTCTTCCCTCTTGAAAAGCAGAAAGTGGTTTTGTTTTGTAAATTAAAGCAAATTCATTAGAATTCCCCTGGCAGGGTTGTGTAGGGATAAATAGGACACTGCTGCCTCCCCTCTCCAGCTCCATGCTAGAGGACAGGCACCTTTTTGCCAGCTTTCCTTGGCAGTGTTCCTCTGGCACATTACCCTGGAGGATCAGACCCCTGTGTGCTCCAGAACCCATCTCGGAGGAGTAAGATGTAGCAATGCTG
>NW_009259429.1:2151734-2164178 GCF_000687185.1 Egretta garzetta | reverse complement strand
TCTCTTTCCCAAAATAATCCATCCCAGTTAAGCCACAGAGAAGTCTGGAATATGTACAGCTGCCCTGAGAAGCAGACTGACCCATGGTTATTGAGCAAGAGAAGAGAAACGCGTTTCTAAGCTATTGCTTCAAATGGCCAATGCACATTTGATCTTGAAACACACAGGACATTTTTAAAATTAGTTTTAAAGACTTAAACATCTGTAAGACTCTTTGAAATGAAGAATAATTTGTAACAGAATCAAATTTGTCTTACCAGACCAACCCAGTAATTATTGTTTCCACCAGCTGTATTCAAAGTTGCAAACTGATCTTTGTGGATGCAAACGTGTCCTCTACATCTGTTCCAGGCCTTTAACCTCCGACAGGTATGCACAGATATTTTTATCATAGAATCATAGAATGGTTTGGGTTGGAAGGGACCTTTAGAGGTCATCTAGTCCAACCCCCCTACAGTGGGCAGGGACACCTTTAACTAAATTAGATCAGGTTGCTCAGAGCCCCATCTAACCTGGTCTGTGTTCTCACATTACATTTCTCTAATAAAATAAAACTTTGCATCATGCTACGTTGGCTAAGGAGGATAGAAATCCAAAAGAAATCCAAAAGGATAGACTCCAAAAGACAAATCTTTGTGTCTGCTTGATCTTACAACGCTATGCCTGATAGTTGTCTATCTGCCAGAGGAAGCAAATTTGCTAGACCCCTTGTACAAGTTAATTAGAAATGACTTCCTGGTAATTAATATCATAGTCTGAGAAACAGCCAAAATAGATACGAGGTGGAAAGACAGTCTTTTAAAAATACTTGTACAAACCCAGTATTTAGCTTATTAGTACTAAAGTTACCTGTAGTTTCTAACAGTGGGCCTGGTTCAAGTGGACATGGTTAAAGGAAAAGGAATCCACTTCTAAATACTTGTTTCAAGATATACAAGCATAACAAAGTCTCAGTATTCATGTTCACCATAAAATATCAGCACACACGCTAGATGAACAACATGAAACCCCACCAGGGTATTCATTTTGCTCTACCAATGGGTGAGTACACAGAATTAATAGGTGGGGTGGCAGAAAAATACAGTGTAAAAATAATTTCTGGTCAGTACTTGCAGTAGATGATAGGTGATCCTATATGGGAAGATTTACCTCATCACATGAAACAAAAAGGTATTACTACAACAGTCTTTACAACTGAGAATGTCTCTCAGTTGTCCAAATGGCAGAACCATCAAACAGATTACAAGGAGGCTGAGGCGCTAGGAAATATTACAAATCCTTGCATTTTGTGGCAACGAGACCACCACACTCAAAATCCCTTTAGTTTGAAGAACAGCGTCTAAAGAGCCCTGTCACAGACTTAAAATACACTGTAAAGTGTATTACAAAAGGAATGTACAGAAGGAATTACAATTCCAGTCTATCATACACCTCTTCCACTTCTCCAAAAAACAAAGTACAGGTGTCGTCAGACAGCCAGCCTGGAAGATTTTCTTCCTATACAACTCTGAAAAATGTAGTTGCCTATTAGCGAAAAGGCCTTGTCAGCTTCTCCAGCGTTATTAGGGAGAGGAGGAACAACATGGAAATTATGGAGGAAGTTAGTTGAGTCCTTCTCTTTGGAGAAAGCATAAACAAATCAACAAGATCCCAGCACTGAGAACAGCTACTTCTGCAGCCATGCAAGTCAGCCAGCCTGCCAAGGATTGTTTTGGGGGTTTTGTCTGGTTTTTTGTTTATATCACATGAGAAAGCCTGGATGTAGATAATTAGATAACTTTGTTGTCAGGCAGGTGTGACAAACATCTCTGGGTTTCTTCAAGGCAGCTTTACAGCCCAGTCCCCTATGCCTCCAGAACCATCATGTCTAAGAAACCGTCCTTCCCCACCCAAGGCATGGAGGGAGCAGCAAGTACATTGGCCTCCACTCCTGTGAGGTCCCAGAGCTTGAAAGGACTAACAGTATTTAGTACCTTTATGAATAAACCAACTTCCACTTTCAAACAAAACACCAATGGATCCATGAACTTATTGCCCAAGAATTCATGTTTCAGACACCTGACCTTATTTTCTTGTCAAGCATGGCACTATCACTACCAAACTAATACTTGCCAATCCCTAGTTCCTTGGTCTCCGTAGTCTGTAGGTTTTCCTTCTTGCTTGTATAAAATAAAACCTCAACAACTACTATTGGAAAGTAGCCCATGGACTCTCTTTGCAGCTACTACTTACTCCAGTACAACCTTGCTGCTGTCTGCTACCTACAAACAATCCCGAGATCTACACCGTAAACATGAACTCATCACTACACACTTTTGGATTATACCATGGTGGTCATTACATAAAGCACAAGAAAGAAGAAATGGGCCAATATTAGTGACAGGACAGATAAAATAAGGAGATGTAGGGTCTCCTTTCAGCTATGGGAGAGAGGATATGGCAATTTCTAGCCATAGCTGTAGAGAAACAACCCACACAAGCTGAGAACAGGGAGAGGACTTAAGGAAACATCCAAGACAAGGGATGGACACAAGGTAAAATTGAAGAAGAGGCCATCAGAGTAAACAAGACATTGTCATAATATGATGATATTACAGTCCAAAACAGAACACACACAGGGGCAAAAGTCCTGGTAAAAGTGTATTTTGAAATCCAGAAGTTAGATATTTTTTCCTTTCATGTATTGTTTTCCCACACATTGCTTCCAATTCTAAAATAACCCCAAAGTAAAATGAAAAATAATCCAAGGATAACACACCTAAAAATAATTTCAAGAGGGAAAAAAAGGTGGAATCACAGTAAAACTTCAGATCTCAGCCTGTTTTAAAATAAGAAGTGACCTGTTTTCTCAATTATTTATTTTAATAAATGCTTTATTTGTTTTAAGTTTTAGCAGTTATTTCCATGCCTATCCTTTGCAAAACTGAAGAAACTGAGAATGTTTCCACAAACTATTTCAGAAAGAACAATTCACAGATAAAATTAGAGGCATACAAGTAAGTGCCAAGTTTTTGACTGAATTCCAGTTCTTGGTGAATGGAAAACCAACAGCTTCCTGTTACAAAATGTACCAACAGTTCATGTCTAATAATACACATAAAATCTGACCATTTATATAATTCAAATATAGACGTTTCTAAAAATAATATTCAAGCAGGGTATTTTTAGCCAGGTAAGCTTCTCAGGAGAATGAATCTGAGTTTGGTTGAAATTCTACAGTTTGCTGCAAGGAAAAAAAAAAAAAAGAATTAATGGGTTAAATTTTAAGAGCATCTCCTGATTTGTACCAGAATAAAAGTAGAAAGTTTAGCCCCAAAGCTTAAATAAGCAGAAAGCAAATGAGAAAAAAACCCAGAAGAACAGAAAACACATCCTTTCCAGCTATCATTTTATTCAAAATCATATCTTCTTAAACAGCATTTACAATATTTATTCTGTGTTGCAAGTTTGGGAAGTTCAAACAAAACAATTATTGATTTAAATCCCTCCTTAATTTCTTTCATTTTGGTAGGAAAAAGGGATTTGTAGGTCAAAAGCATTAAGATACAAATCAAACAGAGATTTAAATCTAGTGATGAGATAATCTGGAAACTGAAATTACAGACTAGACAATGTTTCTCAAAGGACTCTTCAAAGGAAATCAAAAATAGCCAAAACCAGCCCTGAATTTCCCAAACTAAAAACTGAATCCACCCTTCCTATCTCAATAAAATAAAGGTTTTCTCTTTTGATATCCTCTGGATGGAAAAAAAGAGCATAGGTGGTGTTGGTCTCATAATTTTCTTTCTTTTTGGTACTTCTCAGGGACTTGAAACCTGGAAAAAGTTCATGTTTTGGTTACCAGACCCCTTCTTTATAATTTGATGGTTCTTTTTTTTTTCTTTTTGAGAAGTAAAGCTGAGGTTTAGTGCCAGAAGTTTTTAAAAGCAGTATCTGTCCTTTCCCTCTACAAATATGCTTGTACCTCTCTGCATCTCCAGGAGATTCCTTTAGCATAGGTTTGATATTTTACAGTGTCTGATTTTTGAGGAAAGTATTTTGCGGAAGACCAGAGAATGTTACTTTATGATGAGCTCCATAAAGCATGCCAGAAGGCACCCTTGGTAAGTGGGGGAGTTGGAAGTAGTAGGTTAACGGTTGGACTCAGTCATGTCAAAGGTCTTTTCCAAACTAAATGATTCTATGATTCTATCAGCTAGCAGTTGGATAGGTAGAAAGACTTAAGACTTCTCTGTTGAAACCAACTGCAGTTCAAACAAGCCTCCAGCAGAGACCGAGTGTCTGACAACTGATATACAACACATACATCAAGAAAGAGAAGTTCTGTGGGACACGCAATGGACAAACAATCTAGGAAAAGTAAGAAGCAAAACTCTAAAAGCTGTCAAAGAAATTCACCAGTGCAGCCAGGGAGGCAAAGGCAGGCAGGGAGAAAGCAAGAAAAAAATCATAAATAATTAACCCATTTCTGGTTAGAGGACAGCTGGACCAAAGTGTCCTGCTTGGGTGCTGCCGTACGTCAAGTGTCAGAGCAGAAGGTGATAAAAATTACTTGCTAAAACAGGGACAAAGAAAGTGAGAGTGTTCACTGAAGACATACAATTTTATGGAGTAAGCTAACAGTTTCAAGGACAGAGGGAGAACACATGGACACCACATGCATAAGCATTTTGAACTGATTAACAAGTAGCAGCAAAGGAGAAAGATAATCTCATAGCCAGGGGACTAGCTAGTAATTTTCTATAGCACTGCAGACTTTATGATCTTGGGGAAGTCTCTTTGTGCCTTAGCTATTCATTTATAAAATAACAATATCCCTACCTCTAACGAAAGCTCTTAGGTTAAGTGTATTAAATTTTGGAAGCCCCTTAGATATTACCTAGTAGCAGAGATCAGAGAAATAGCATAAAAAAAAAATAAGTTGGAAGCAGGAAAGAAGGTTATATTAAATGAGTGTTTCAAAAACACTAACCATGGGCTGTAAAAACTTCAGTGAATTCAGCAGCAGCCTTATTTGCTCAACAATAAATATCTTTGGAAATCCCATCTTGGGCAATTCGGCAGTGAAGGTACTGAACTTGGGAAGGAACATTACACAATGACCAAATGCTGTTTCACTCAAGAACTGTCACAATTAAACTGAAATCAGAGCACAAAACCACTTTCACGCATTATCCAGTACCATTAAAAACTGAATGGAAGTTTAAATTCCAAGTGACCCTTTGTATACTCTAAATGAAAACCCAACAATGAAAGAGCCTGCTAAGTTTATAGTGTCATCTTACATCTTTTGTTCAAACGCAGGGCATTAAAACAGGGTAGCTTCTTACACTAAAAGGCAGATCACTGAAAACTCCATGCTAATAATCACAATAAAACAATTCATGAATTGGGTAACACTTCATTTAATATTTATCCTTAGGTATCTATAAACATATTATCAAAACCACTGTAATCATAAATAGAAGAAGAATTTGGCTACTTAATAGCTTCAGATTGCCTACAGGGTGTCAAAAAAAAACAACCCCAAACATCCACCATCCAGCAAGATACAGCTTTTTTTGTAGGAACGTACTTAAGTCCATAACTATAATTACATAAGCAAGCACATTAAGATTAATACTAATTTCAAATTACTTCGGAGTTATACATTTTGACAGCCTAAATTTATAGTTTTTCTTATATTTTCCCAATTCTTCAGTGAAATGTCTCGTTTGTACACATCCTAAACGTGACCTCATTTGGGTTCTTCCACCATTGCAAAAAGCTATCTTTTATGGTGAAGTTATCAGTAATTTCTCATATCAGTCATTTCTCAACTTCTTTTATAATTAGCTCAGCAGTAGTAGTGAGACCAAATTTTACACGACTGAGGCAGCTCACATAATGGCACTGAAACCAGTCAATGTACATCCAACTTTAAGTTGGATCCAGCTAAAAGATTTGCTTGATTCCTATCCCTTCTGCAAGATGGCTCTGTAGTAAAACTGTGAAATCCAGTATCATGCACAAAAATAGCTAATTTATGTGAGAAAGGAAGGCATAATTCCTCTGCAATATGCTTTACTAATCTTTCTCTCTATGAAGCTTCACATTAGCAAGACAGTGATACAGAGGTATAAATAACTTCTGATAAAGTTAATTAAAATATAGAAAAGTAATTACTAATATCTGAACTATATGGCTTCATTTGGATTGCTAATGGCATGGGAACGGGGGTAGTGAGGCAGAGAAGGCTAACCAATAGCCAACAGATCGCAAGTCACGTGTGGCTCATGAAACAGTTGATGCGAACCTGAATTTGAAGTGTGGAAAAATACTGGAGCAGCCTAGTAAGTAATCAATTTGTGAGCAGCTAGAGTACTTCAAGGCAGCGCACAACAGACTGAAAAACTCCCTGAAATTTTTTCAGTACTGTGCTATCAACCTTGGAATGGCTGTCCAATAGACTTCTTGGAGGGATCTGTAATGGAGCTTCTCCACCAATTCTATTCCATACCATTGTCATTGACTTGGACTGCAGAATGGCTAACGAGAAAAACCCAGGGCAGTTTCTAACATCAATGGGTATTGCGAGTGTTTTTGGAGCACACCCCAGATCTAGAACACTCCAGATACAGATGATCTTCACAAATTAGGAAAGAAGAACTAAATCACTAGAAGAAAAATCTAGTGTAAGACTAGAAGATGGTGAGATAGATCTAGGATGCCCCAGAACCAGGACGCCCCAGAACCAGGACGCCCAACTCAACATGATCTTTGCAAATTGGGAAAGCAATGTGAAGAAAAAGCTAGCTGAACAAAGTGGTTTTATTGCAGATGATGCTTATCTATCCAGTTTTGAACTGAATTCATAAAACAAGGTCTAGGCAAACTGAAAAGAGTTCAGTAGACAGCACAAACAGTTGTAAGAGTTCTAGAAATCCTGAAAGAAAAGGTTAAAAGAATTAGGTTTGCTTAGCACAGAGAAAGAGAAAAGCGAGGAAGAACATGGTAACACCTAGTGAGCATCTACCTTTTGCGTCCACCAGGAGAGGGTAACTTCCTACCTTTCAGCATGAATATTGCGAAGACATTTGCAAAGAAATAACCAATCCTGCCCCTGCCCCTCCCCGCCAAACATTAGGAACAGTTATAGGTAATTGCAGAATACACATACGTTAATACCAGGTTAAGCAGATGCCTGTCAACTCAAAGTGTTTTAGTGGAAAGGTGGGACCAATGACTTAGTAAGGTCCCAGTGCTTTTAGGACTGCTACAGTTATTTAAGATACAAACAGTAATTATTTTTTAGGTTCCCCAGAGAATGCAAATTAAGAAGCTAGAGAATACAACACAGCAGCAATAAACTCTGTAATTAAATCTATGATCTCCTTCAGTGGCTTTCACAATACCACAGCAACAGACTGTATTCCTGGAATAGTATCTTTCTTCTTGCACCCTGAACGAACAATTTTACTGTGCCATGGACTGCTAACTGGCAATGACTTCTGTCTTAAGTAACTAATGCAAATTTAGTAGCCAAACACATACAACTTTTTCAGAATAACTAATAAATACCACTTTGTATATGAGAGATAACTATCTTGCTATCTACTTGATGGAAGTTTCTCTGGTAACAAAGTTAAATATTTCCAAAACAATGCTCTCTAAATATGGGTACAGTTTATTGGCGGTGTTTTCAAATTAGACAAAATAAGCACCACTGCAACAGTAGGATACTGTTGTGCACAACACAGGGAATTTAATATGGAAAAACGGAGTGTGTGTATCAGCAACAATAAAGCAGGAACGACCCTGCCATGATTCATTGACTGAAGATTTCCAACTAGCATTTACAATGGGCTCGATGCTAAAACCTTCATACCTTTCTTTGGAAACTGCCTCTGAAATACTCTGAAGCATGCTTTTTATAAATTGCACAGCATTTTAAATAACACATTGCCCTTATATGGCCTTAAGGCACAAAACTTCCAGTCACTATAAAACTTAGCTTACACATGTAAAACCTTATCAAGAAGAACAATAAGGAAAAAAAAAAAAAAAAGAGAAGTTTTCACTGATACTGCATTTCTTAAGTGGGATAACTTGATTTTCAGCATTTTTTTGTAAATAAGTACCTTAAGGAATACCACCTGCAGTGCCCATGTTCTCTGAAGAATCAGGCTGAAGAGAGGTACCCACCTGGCACCAAAAAAGCTCATGAACCTAGCACTGGTGTGCGAGTGGCTTCAAACATGCTAAAACAGCATTAGGACATGGTCTAATGTCTTCACATTGTGACTTCTGGTCCATGCACTTGACATAGCCTCTTCTCCAGAATAATCAGTAAACTAAGCACAGGGAAAAAGACATATAGAAATTCGAAGTGGAAGTATATGCGCAAATAGTTAAAGGTATCCCACGCTCATCCCTCTCATCATCTCTTTCTCCGTAGCAGATGTCCTAAACACGAGGTCAAGTTGTTCTCTGTCCTTATTCTGTACATGCAACTGAATTTTGTGTTATGTAGTGCAAAGGGGACCAACTTCAACAGGATTGAGATCGCCTCCCTAAAATACTCCCAGAACATCCTGTGGTTTGTTGATTATGAAACCCTCCAGAGATATGATAGTTTGAATTCCCTCGTGTTGAAATAGAAACTGAACTCAGACATCCCACCTTCTGAGTGAACGAATGCTTCTCTGCCGCTTGTGTCGAAAGTCGCCTGATATCACCTTGGGTATTGATGGAAATAGCTCATGCCTCAAACTCCAAGAGAGAGTTTGGGGCTGCAAATTCCACGTTCAGCCTCAGCAAGGAATACAACACGAGTGAAATAGATTTTGGTCACTTTTATTTCTTCTCTTTAGTTTTTGATCCAAATGTCACAATGTATTTTTAATTCTCCCTCCACCCACACAGGAGGATATTATGTCCTTCCCCATGGGCTGCAAGCTCCGTGCGGGACCGAGATCTACAAAAGACAAGTGCCAAAGCACTTGGTATCAGTCCTGCTTGTGGATTCAAACTCTAAATGCCATGATAAGAATATAATTTCCATCCCTCACAGGGTATGCCAGGTGCCTGCATAGTAAAATGGTCAGGGCCACATTGGTGCTTAAGATACTATATCCAGAGAAGCAAGTGATCACCCTCATAGGACACGTCTATGATTCTTGAGATATTTAGTCCTAGTGCAGTGTTTAAGACTAAACCTTACTAGGCTTATCATCAGAAAGCACTTCTGCACTTGAATGTAGCTGAAGGTTTTCCAAGATAAAAATGCTTCAGCTGCTGACATACTATTTGACAGCTGCCCATCCATCCCATTCCTCCTCCTTTGGGAGGGAGGAATGTTAGAAAAGGAAAAGAACATTGCCCTTGATACAACCATTCCGGAAAAATCTCCCTTTAGACATAGACTGACATTCCAAATTACTACCTTGAATGGCAAAAATCTGCATGCTTATGTGGGCAGAGGGATCAAAGCTGGATCAATAAGAATAACAAAAAAGGACTGTGTTTATTCAAGAAAATGGATAGTAAAACAAACCCCACTGGTTCACACCTTAAAAGGTGCTGGTCATCTGGTAAGACTGCTACCCAAATGAGGTTACTGAGTATGACAAAGCTTAGGATTTCTACCACTGCTGAAGTTCTTCACAACTCAGTATCACCCGAAATTCTTTTGGCCAACATCACTCCCTGTTTAAATATAACAAGTTAGCATGTCATCATCAGGATATTAAAAAAATGGGGTTTGTTCCACATCTGTATAAGGGTTAAAACCACCATAGTACTCCCCTTCCTGCTGCAAACGGCTACCACTGGCAGGATCTCTCTGATTATAATCTGTTATAAGATGAGAAAGTGTTTATGAATAACAATCATTTTTGAAGCAATGTCAATTTCTATGCAGAAACCAAGGTGTGTCTGAGAGAAAGAGCAGCACATAATGAGATTTTGCTGACATTTCATAATCACAAGGACACATTCTAGCACAAGGAAGAAAAAAAAAAGAAGTACTTATTTCTCTCTTAAGAACAAGATGTGATGCGCAGGTCGGTCAGTCTGCTGCCACCACCCTGCCTCCAATACTTGTCTGTCTCCGTTTCCTGCTCTCAGTCCCTCAGGAATTGCTACAGTCACATTCATCTGGCCTGAGCAGCCCGATACGTCACCCTGTCTACCAGCAATGAAAGTGCAGCATATCCTGAAATTCAGGGCATGGGGCCAAACATGCCCAATCAGTAGTTGCACTTGTTTTAAGAGAACAGGGTTACGAGGCCATAGATTTCAAAAGCTAGATGGTAGGGATGACCCTTTATCCCCTGAGGAAGGAAAAGAAGAAGAAAAAAAAAAAAAAAATAAGTATCTGTCATCATTTCCCTATCCCGGTATGACAGTATCACCTTTCTACTGGGCTCAGGTATCAGTAGAAGCAGCTTATAATGTATATGGCTGTTACAAAAATACATCGTGCTGCTATACAGCAATCTCTCTACAACGTTAATCAATTCTGCTTGCTGCAGCAGACCATCTGCTTTGCTCACACCGTAGTACGCTAACACATACTATCTGCTTACACTGCTGTTAAGCACACCGGGGCATCAGCAGTACCAGGCAATCCAAGCCACGCTGAAAACGTTACTATGCTGACAAAAATTAAACGAGCTGAAGGACATACATTTCTCCTCCCTGTACAGGAAACAGCACGTATAAAAATACATTAGAATACTGATAGACATGAAAGGGAAGTCTAAAAAATGCATATTGATAATCTGCTGCAGCTACAATGCCATGCATACACAGCATTAAAAGAGAAAATTCCACCTGAGTATTCTTTTCCTATATAATCTATTTCATTTAGCTGCACTGGGAATGGCATGCAGATTGTAACTGAACATCAAGCACTGCCTCCCATTCACTCCCCACACAACAAATACAAAACGTTCACGCGCCTAATGCTCCAGTACAGTACATGACCAAACACAAAACACATTCGTGACAACCAGCAATCTTTCCCCATCCCAGGCACACAACCCAGCCATCACAATTAGCATCTACAGAAAGAACACAAAGAACACACCCCATAAACAGCATCTCTCCCACCTCCCTAGCACAAATCCCCCAAGTTCAAGCAAAGGCAATAGAGAAGGCAACACCGGCAAAGAGCACGCACAGCACCGTCCCTCACCACCCCACCACCAGCTCCACCATGCTGACAAAATTACAAAGCCATCCCTTGGTAACACATGCCACTATGCGGAATATGAAACATCCCACCGCTGTCGACAGATGTTATTACACACACACACCCTTCTCTCACTGCTGTTCACACCGCTGTCTACCTCAGAAAACCTGCTGCACACATTCAATACAGAAATAAATTCTCACATACACCTCCCCAACATTCAGTGCCTCCTAACCTGTGTGTCAAATCCATTTTCTACCGAGCTACTCTTCCTTGGTGGGAGTCCATCTCCTGTGTTTTCTTGTCCATTAGGAGATTTGAGAGGAATCTGGCTGGAATACAATGGCTTCGTCACCTCCACCTTGTTCCCAAACTTCAGGTAACAGGGCTGTGGGATGGTCCTGGCCGTTGGGACATGCAGGATTGGAGCAGCGCTGTGTACGGGTTTAGGTAGTCCCGATTTCATTTTGGAGGCTACCAGGATGGCTGGCATTTTCTCCTTCTGCTTTCCTAACACGTTTCTGTCAGCAGCAGCAAGAGCAGAGACAGCAGGCAAGGAGAGAGAAAAGGACACGCTGGGGAAGCTGCTCTACACTAAAGCAGCCTGGTTTACTGCAGGGATCACCAAACCAGCTTAGAGTTTAAAACCAACAATAAAAAAAGAAAAAAAAAAAAAAAAAAGAAAGACAAAAAACCCAAAGCCTAAACCAAAACCACTTTCAGCCTAAAATATCTCCCAGCTTTATGCCAGCCTTCCACCTGTTCCCTCTAATTTTATTTTCAGTTCTTCACCACTGTCCTCCTTCCTATTTTTGCTGTTATTTAACTTGCTCCTTCCTTTTCTAGCTGACTCCTGCAATTTTCTTCCCTGGAAATGGGAGACTTTCACTCCATTATCTTGTCACCGCATCTCCAAAGTGAGGCAGCCTTTCGGAATTAAAAAAAAAAGAAAGAAAGAACCTGCTGCTGCATATGCTTCCCCTTCCGTATGCACTAGAGAGCGGGCGAGCCAGCGAGCAGGATTTCCAGCTTAAGATGTCTTTCTTCAGTCTTAGCCAAGAAGCAGATGTAGCTCAGTGTGTTAATGACTGATGCCCTTGGATACCAGCCTTAGAGAATCAAGCTTCTTAAGCCTGAATAGCTGTGAACAGGACAACGATACTGGAGCAGAAGGAGAAACGTCCGTTGACAGCAATTTTAAAAAAAAATATGCCAGTGGCCACAAAATTTCCCGGCTCCCCCAGTGCTGATCGTGAAAACCTGAAAGG
>NW_009259429.1:2086881-2151093 GCF_000687185.1 Egretta garzetta | reverse complement strand
CCAGCGGATTACCGGCACGGAAACTCAAGGCACGGGGAGATGCCTTTGGACTCGTAAGGGGGTCTCACGCCGGGACTTACAGTGCCACAACGCCTCGCTGTCAGACAGCCAAAGGCTGGGAGTTACCACATGGGCTTCGTACATTATTTACAGGGAGGGGAGGGTGCCTCAGAGTAACATTCACAAAGCCCACACGAGACAAGGAAGGGAAAGGTGCATTTTAAAATCACACCCCCATCAGAGGTATCGCATTATTTCCCAAGCAGGGGCACTTCCTTCAGCTCCTTATTCTCTCCTCGCCCATTGCCTGAAGGCCAAATCCCTATGCCACCACTTGGGTGGTGGGGACAAGAGCCCAGCCAGCAGAGAGAAGCAATGAACCTGCCCTTGAAATATCCAAACTACACACTGGGCGAGCGCACAACCCCTGGAGCCATGTGGTGGGACAGACGAAGCTCAGCCCCTGCGCCCTGCCCCACCTGCGAGGGGTGCTCAGAGGAAGAAGGCTGGAGGACACTCGACGACTCATTTCAGGGGGAGCTGGGTCCTGCCTGTTTGACACCCAGACTTCTTCTGGGAAAGTTTTAAATGTGCAAACCCCAGGTTTTTACATCTGAGACTCTTTCAGATAGAAAAATCAGGCATTTCTGGATTGTAGGTGTCTCCAGGATTAGGCAGCAGCATCAGGATAGCATTTCAGGAAATAGAAATGGAAATCAGATGAGGCCTGCATGCTGGATCCTTCTGTGAATGTCATCTCAAATGACTTACACAGGGTGATTGAGTGAGTAAGCGGCAGAACTGGAAATTTCAGTCAGAACTTGTGTTCTACTCATTATCAAGTACTGTTCTTCCTCCGCATTGCAACGTAAACCCATCTGTCTCCATTAACAGAACACAGTTTCGGAAGACATCAGCTGTGCTATGTGGGGGGTTTCCTTCTTGTTGTTGGCTTGGGGTTTTTTGTTTGCTTTTTTTTTTTTTTTTTTTTGAGATATCTCACATTAACTAGATTATTTAAAACCAAAAGCAAAGCCTGAACGCATTATCACCGCAGTCTGCCATCTCTCCCGCTTAACACTGCCCTGATTGTGTAATTCAAGTTCCCCCAGCACACATGAAGCTCACATGTTTAACTAGAGTTTTGCTTGTTGCTGGGATTTTTCAGCACACCTGCTTTCACATATACCAGCTCTGCGGCTGCTTCGTATTAAATCAAAGAGGGCATTTGATTGTTGTGGTTGTTATGAGTAACTACCTGCACCCTAGTCTCTTCATTGATCTCAGACTAGAAACCGCACATCTCTGTTCACCCATCTCACCGAGCTGGATCTTCTAATGCTCACTCCCCCATCATAACACCATGCACAGAGGCAGCATAAACACAACTATCTAGAAGATTTCGAAGGCCAACAACTCGATGAAGAAGGTCAGATTTACTGTATGAAACGACTGGTAGGTCTGGGAGCAGAAACGTGTAAAATGCTCTTGTACCATTTCCATTGTTCAGTGCTGAAAACTCAGCCTTGCTAGCTAAAAGGAGGTTGGGCTTAAGTATGAAAAACCTGAAAAAGATCCAGGTCTGAAAACAAGGCTAATTTTAGGTCTGTAATAAAATATAGTAACGTTTAAAAGCTATTAGAAGATCTAATTGACAGCTTTATGTTCTGTTCTTCACTTACACGTTTTATGAGGTTCAGGCCACCAATCCCAGATGCACAGAACTTGCCAGTTTGTTTTTCTGTTTTCAACTTGGAAAACTGGCCAGGTTGCAGGATACCAAAACAGACACAAAGTTAATTTGAGCAAAAGAAAAGGATTCCTTCCATTGCTCCTTTAACAATTACTGAATCCTATCCTTTGATGATGATGGATTGAATATTCCACAGCGAGAGGAAACTACTTTATATCTTGGTGTGCAGTCCTGCCTACTGAAGTGGAGATGATGTCTTCTGAACACGCTCAACCTATGCTCGTGCCCGTTTTATTTTGCTGAATCAATAACACAGACCCCTTCTTTACCAAAGCTTAATGTGAATTCCTGATAACACATTTGAAGAGTGGCCTAGAATTACTGCTTCTCTTATGGATTCAGTAAAAAACAGCTTTTTAAGATAAAAGTTTGCATCAATAATCCATGGTCATCTAATACCTGGGGGGGTTTATGTTATGCATATTTTGCTTTATACATCCAAACACTACGGCATAATGCCACTGAAATGAACCATACTGTATCCAGCAGCTGCGCAGCCATACCACGCGGTCATAAATTGTTCACACATCACCTTACAGGCTGTGTCCGCAAAGACGGGCAACGTTAATTTTGGTCTATCTTTAGAGGTGATGAGGGTTTTGTTTTGTTTTAAAAAAAAGCATTGATTTTACCTGTTTTTAAGGCTAGGATTTCTAAAAAAAACTACTCTTGGACAGTCAATGGGATCTGGGAACCTGTCTTTCTTATCTTCTTTGAAAAGCCCAACCAGTTTTCCCTCCCCCTGTTTTGAATCACCCAAATTTCTGTACCTAAGCTATGAGTGCGTAATATTAAAAACAAGCAACTTATCTAAGCAAAGAGTAAGAGCTTCATTCCTTCCTGCCACAGATATCGGATGAGCCACCAGCTAGGGGAGCATTCCCTCACAGCTTTAAGTTTGGTAAGAATCTTTGCCTGAATAATCACAACATCACCCCTTATCTGCCTGCAGTCCAGCGAGCATCTACCCACTCCCCAAATGGGGGAATATGGAGGGGAAAATGCTATAAAAAAGAACTTTACCTCCCTATTAGAAAGAAACACCCCCACACCACACCCCCCCCCAAAAACCCAACCCTAGTGACTTGGCTTGTAGGACTGATTTTTTAAGCTCAGGAGATGCCATTGCTCAGGATTCAAGCTGTGACTGCTTAGCACCACGTAGCCTCATCTCAAGTACCAAGGCTCTGGTGTCAAGAACTGGCTTAATATTCTCAAAATTTTAGTGAGCAGACTCATGTGAACCAGAGACCTTAACACATCAGTGGAAAGTATTTGAATACTCTGTCGTTGAAGAGCTCGTAGGCAAGTCAGCACATTGCCCAAAACAAAGCCAGTAAACAGAACAAAACCCAGGGTCGACTGCTCTTGAACAGATGATCTTTATGAATGAGATGAATGTTTCTGGAACAGTAAAGCTACTGAGGCTGCCTTCATTGCTCACACGCTATCACTTAACAACTGAACAGGGTCTCTAGACCCAAGTGGAAAGAAAATGCCTATATGGATTGCATGTGGGTATGGCAAGTAAAATGAAAAGCTTTATGAAATGTAGCAAAGGATCAGAGAATTGGATCTTCCTTTCAACTTGTGGTTAATATCCATCCTCAATGAAGCCAAATGTTACATTAGTGTAAATGGAAAAACTATGTAGAATTATTATATCAATTAGAACACCTCATTAACTGGTCTGGTGATTCCGAACTGCTGATGGAACTAAACTCAAGGCTTCAAAATACCTTGGTCAATGCTATCCTTGTCTTCTGGGCATTACAGATGTATCTGCGATCTCCCAGAAAATCATTTTAAGCCCAGGTGAATACTGCTAAAACGTCACCACGCACTGTCAGTATCAGAAGGCTTAATTGTTCTTACAAAAGCATTCTCATTCAACTTTACTACTGCCAGGCGGCCAGCTGTCCTATAGACTGTAGGCATATTCAGCCTTGGCACAACTCCATCAACTTAAGTGACGTTAGGACAGGAATAAATATGGACCTATTTTTGGTACTGCAGACATTTTGCACATTCACATCCATCTTTTGTCCCCGAACAGAGTATCGAATATGTAAAAGCCTGATCCTGCCTGCAGATTTACGTTACTATTTCATGAAAGAACCCATAAAGGTGTAAACGTAAATCAGGGATCAAGATCCTGATTTTTTTGTCGTGTTCCCACAAGAGAAATGGTAGAGGTTAGAAAAGAGGAATGTGGGTAGAAGCATTATATAATTTGGCATCCTCTCACCACAGCAATTATAATCTGTACATGTGAGTTCTTTATATAGAGCAGAGAGAGAAGGAGGAAACCTTGGTTCTGTTCCCAGTTCTTCACACAGAAATCTTGTCCGCGTTACACTAATTCTGATCTAAAATCCCTTTTGTAATCCCCTGACGTGTTTCTAATTCACACTGGGTTTAATTCCACCTCATTTTATAACAGCGTCATGTTTTAACAAATACACAAGCTAAGTTCCACCTGGACAAGAACATCCATTATGCTCATTTTCAGAAGACATACAGAACATTTCACTAGCCACACTAGTGATAGAGGCAGACACTTTTGTATGGTGACACAAAATGGCACCATTTTAAATTAGCATCTTCTGAACAATGCTCATATTTAATCCTGTTTCTGTACCAGAACATTTCATGGTTTTGTAATGTAAGGATGAACAGCAGGAGCTGGCATCATGACTGCGCTGAAATAATTTGCCCACCTCATTCCAGACTGGTATTTTTTTTATTCCATAATGCACTTATCATTGGACTACATGGCCATTTTACATGAATTAACTCCGGTAGTGCTTCACTCAAAAGCTACAAAAAGTTTCTATTGTCATGGCAAATGCATTCAGATCAACCGTGTCTTTGATTTCATTACATTTCCATAGCTTTTGGCTCTGTAGCCATAGTGGTTTCTCAGAATCTAACAAAAATTGGGCTCAGCTGGCTGGAGACAGACAGAGAGGGGTTCCGTGATCAACTTTGCAAAGGTCCATCTCTCTGACTTTGCATGCAAAGTTCATTCCTCAGACTTACTTAAACTCATTTCAATTAATGCTTTCTGCAGCGTTGTAAGATTTACATGTATATTGTATGTCTATACTGTAGTCACAGCAGTGACCGCTGCGCAATGCATATACGCATGGATAATCTTTATGATCCTAAAAGACTAGCCTTGTCATACCAACCTTTAGCTCACCTCAACTTATTTATCTCTTAATGTCTGTGATCATAAGAAGATGCATCATCTTTCCATGCCACTAACAGCACCTGGAATAAATATTTCAATACCATTTTAGAAAGATCCTTGCAAATCACATCTTCCCAACAGAGATGTGCACCTGGGCATTCTAAATCTATTCATGTGTCCTTTGTTTCCACAAGGTTAATAGTACTAGCTCCTGTATTATTTTATGCCTGATTTGACATTGCCTACAGCATCATGTATTTGGAAAAGCTAAGAAAACATCTGTGACTAGAATCACACTAATGGGAATATCACAGAAGGAAGGTGACGATGGTCCAAATATTACAAACTACTCTTGACTTTAAGAACCATCAAGTGAAATATGAAGAGGAAGACCTAAAAAAATGCTCTCATCCCTGTGGTGCTGCTCTCCTTACCTTCTCAAGAAGTGGCAGGGAAAAAAAAAAATCCACTACTTAGAAGCTAACAATTTCACATCATCAGGTAGTCACCTTCCATAACCTTGCCGTCCCTTACTGGCACATTTCAAACGCACCTGCTCCATCATCTGAACAAGCTGTCAGAGCCTAAATGTGGAAACCATCTGAGAAGCAGATCGTAAGAAAAGGCTATATTTTAAAGTATTTCAACTGGATCTGCTTAAGCATTCCAACCCAGCCTCAGCTGCCATCAATCTCTCCCACATCAGCAGTTTTGAACAAACACAAATTGGCCAAATTATCATTAAGCAACTTCAGCTATTTTGTAAAGAGCAAAGTAGCACTATTCAAACTAAATGGTGAGAGTCAGATTTTCACCTGCTCTAAATCAATGTAGTTTCTCTACAGCCAACACCAGAATTTTACTTCAAAATCACAAGTTTTTATCCAAATCTTCTTTAGATAACTATTCCAATCCTGTCCTATATTCACATTATCTCCCTTCCCATCAGTACACATTATCAACCCATTTATATGAAAAAAATCCTCTTGTGTACTGAGCCCATGCAACCAGTTCAGTTGATGATGCACAGTGCAGTTCTGGAGCCATGGAAGCACTGCTTGTGGTGCTCATCAACTGCCAACGAGATATCAGAGAACAACAAATATCGTCCCACACTTGCAGGCTCCTAGAAGCCAAAAAAAGAGAGCATTCCCACAGGGCAACCATTCAGGAGCGGTTCGCTGCTGGAGGTCACCTGCAATGCACCATATAATGTCACAATGATTAATTGCAATGTTACAAACACCAGCTATTTCTGAATGTGTTAGCAGAAAAAAAAAATAAACCTAGATTGTTCACAATGGTATAAAAAGAAACACAAAGTGCTTAACACAACGCCCTGGTATGAACATTGCCTATTTCCCACAGCTCCTTTAAAAAAAGATTAGTCTTGATTTGACGTTTATGGAAAATAAAAGCACATCCTCAGAAACTAAGATTTGGGGTACACTAATGGTCCTACTGAAATTCTTTACTCAAAAATTTCAGTAAAACTTCTTCAGATTTACACAGCCATAAGTCAACCTTCAGCCCAACAGCCATGACCATTCTTGAGAGTCAACGTCCAAAAAACCCACTCTACCACCTCCGTCTCCAACACGATGACCCATCACAAGGCAATTTGAGGAGAATTACCCCCCACAACCCATGGAAAACCAACAGAAAGTATTTATTCATTTTATATTTTAAAATCATGTGTACATTTGACGGCAAGGTTTACTTGCATCTGCCAAACATCATGCTCAGTTTTAAACCAGAAACTTCAAAGATTGCTTTGCAAGGAAATGTATAGGAAACCGTTATTCTTTAATCTCTTTATTCAACTAACACAAAATACTCACAACTGAAGTGCTGCAGGGCCACTGAGCAGCCTCGCACGTGGCAGTATCAAGGTTCCCTTCTCAAATTCCTTTATATTTCCTCTGTTCTCTCATTCTCCCATTAGCAAACTGAAAACTAACCCTCCCTACTGCTTTAATACTGGTTTTTTTCAAGCTTTTGTAATATCAGCCACCGAAAAATGACATTAAAAATAACTGAATGTTGTCCTAATATTTTCTTTCATACCAAAACAAAGGAGGTTCCCAGTGTAATGATTAATGACATGTTTGTTGCCTTAAACAGCTTTGATATTTCAACATTTAATCAATATTACTTTTTTCAGGTGACAGGATATTATTCTATCCTAAGGTTTCCTACCACCTTGAATTTTACTCATGATGCTGTGTTGAACTCACACTGTTTAGCGCTACAGTATAAAGACCTGACAGCATTGCATTTACCTTACACACCCCATCATATGATTTTTAATAATGCTACTCTCAGCATTTGGAATATTTTGAGAAGTGTCAGTGTCAAACACCACACAGCCCTAATATGCTGTATCACCCCCAAGGAAGATCTGTCTGATGCTTATCATTGGAAAACAAACAACAAACAGAAGGTGGAGCACCGAGAGATAATTTTTCCGTATTTCATATTTCCTCTTGCCATTTTAGTAGTAAGATCATTATAATATATAACCTGTTTTTTAGACAGATGGATTTTAATTGATGGAATGATTTTCTGTGTTCTAGAGACACAATCACCTCCTGTATGAGAATTAACATGAGCTTTGTTTATTCCAGCAGTAAAAAAAAACCAAAACCAAAAAACTGTATTCAAGCTAGTCCAAGATAAAAAAAAAAAAAAAAAAAAAAAAAAAGGGCTACTGCCTGGCAACTCAAATCACTCCGCTATAAAAGCAGTAGCAGTCAATCATTCCTGTCACAACATTAGTATATTATTGGCTGTTGGCAAACGGGTCAGCTTGTCACAGGCAAAGTACTTATCAGATACTCTGTTCCCTTCTATCCCGGTTGGCACATGAAACGACAATGTTACAGATGTTGAAAGAGATGCTGCTGAATTTCAAAATGCATCCATCTGTTTGACTTCCTAAAATTACTTTAAAGAGTTGGATACAACAAACACATCTGCTACCTCAGCCAATTAAAAAAGATCATCTGGAAAATAACTGGCAAATTATAAACCTTTTCACATCATGATCCACAATGAAGTTTCAATACATGTGTAACATCTGTTCCACCTTCAGTTACACCTCAAGGCTTTGCAACTCCAGCTTCTCGAAGAATTGACCTTAGTCATAACCAGCTCTATATCTCCTTATCTCACTGTTAGAGTTTGTTTAGGAAGACATCACTGGGCATCCATCTATTCAACCTTGTCACCCCCCGAAAGAGCATACACTACGCCCACTCTCAAACACGATCCAGTATGGAGCCATACACCAAGTCCATTTGTTATCAGAAGGACTTCAGACAGACACCCCCACTGGCACCCCATGGTGGCAAGGAACTGTTAATGAGCTGGTCAAGTACAGGAGATGACAACTGCTCTTCTAAGAAGTGAAGCAACATTAACTTTAATTGAGAAGAAAATACTCTATTCCACTCTCACTATACAAACTGGAGTGAGCTCAGTGAAGGTTGGCAGGATGATAAGTAAGGGCTGGAGCACTTACGCTCGGAGGAGGGGCTGAGGAACGGGGCTCATCCAGCCTGAAGAAGAGATGGCTTTGGGGGCACCTAACAGCAGCACCTGCTAACCATGGGGAGGTTATTGAGAACGGGAGAACACAGAACCTGGCTTTACACAGCAGTACCCAATGGGAGGGTAAGGGACAACGGGCATAAATTGCAACAAGGGGTTCAGACTGGGTACAAGGAGAACCTTTCATCACAAGGACAGTCAGGCAGTGGCACAGGTTGCCCAGAGAGGCTGTGCAGTCTCTGTCCTCGCACAATTTCAAGATCCTTGAGTAACATGGTCTGATCTGATAGCTGACCCTGCTTTGAGCAGAAGGTTAGACCAGAGGGCTTCTGAGTCTTTCCAATCTGAATCACCCCGACAATTCCTGAATAAAATAAAAGGTAAAATAAAAGATAAAATAATAATTAAAAAAATCCATCAGGATCCAGTGGAAGAACCTGAAGTGGAAATCAGCTATGAACAGTAATCTGGTCCATCACAAGAAAATGCTTAGGCAAGAGGTCCAGCAGAAGATACCAGCAGATCAATTTTTAGGAAGAAAACCATAGCACACGTTTAAGTGTGATTTTTCTTTCAGTTCTTCTCCCACATCTCTCACAAACACAAATGTGTTATCACTTTGAATTATGTGAACAGATGCTTACATTTGCAATTTACATTAACCTAGCCTGCATTAACAGCGATTTCAACACAAAATGAAAACCACAATGCATTTTTTTCCACACTAGGGTGAACGTATGTGTAAACTGCAGCAGCGGGACGTCTCAGTAAGTTCCTTTGCCACCCACTGCATTCTCAGTAATATTCTTAAGGCATCCCCATTTCATTTGAGAGCTGGTAACGTAAGGCAGGAAACACAGAAGTATCGTCCACAGAAAGGCTGGAAAGAATGCAGCAAGATACCAGAGATCGCACCCAAGGAGTACGCCATATCCACTTGAGAGGCAAGGAGACCGTAGAGGAGAGGTGCTTTGGCTAGATGCACATGAAGTATAGGCTGAGACAGACTTTCAGTGACAGAAACTGGTATTTGATACACAATATTAAAGCGAAACCTTTGAAGTACATCACTTAGCAGCAGCACTAACACTGTTTTATATGTATATAAATGAGAAACAAAATTTTCTTTGCTGTAAATAGCTTGTGCAATTAATAGCAGTTAGCTGTTCCTGTCTTTTTCCAATTACAGACTCAGGATAAACCGGCATATTAAGTTTCCTCATGCAGTTCTGGACCACCTAATGTTAGAAGAGCAATTTGAGGATGAGCTGCTGCTGCTAATTATCAGAACTAAAAACTGAAATAGCAATGTTCACCTTGAAAAGTGAGATGATTTCTTGTCTCAGGCATAACTTTCTATTGCTCTCTCCTGCCAACAATTATCAATTTCATTTGAGGATTCCTGGACTGAAACTTTGAACACACAAGCACCATCATACAGACAACCTTCAAAAATATTTTGGGTCACCATTTTGGGTCTTTCAAAATAAACTCATTTATTTATCCTTGGCTAATTACCTTTCAGTCCTCCTGCACAGATCCAAAATATTTGTGTTTCTATTTTATCTTTACTTTTTCCTTTTCAGACAGCTGCGTCCGCTTCCAAAATCATCATCATGTTTCCACCATGATGTTAGGGAAAAAAAAACCTCTTTTGGACAGTACTGCTGCTAGCACAACAATAAAAAATTACAACTGTGTATGCATATGCATGCATGCACACACACACGTATTGTGAGCTGAATAAAAATGTGGTGATGTCTAATTTGGCCTGCGAAAACCTGAACAGCATTTCTACATAAACAGGAAAAGGTTTGACACTATTTGCAGCACAGCATCATGAAGCCAATTCCTACTTCTCTTACACTGTGCTGAGCAAGCATTTCCAAGTCAAAAGAGTAATTAGCATGCCGTATAAAAATCAGAGCACAAGCAAATACCAAAGCTTTAACCTTGCATTAGCACAGATCAATGAGAATTCATCACTGTAAGCCCACCATGAGCACTTGCTGCTCAAACACACTGGGAGTGCTGGGACAGGCAGCGCTGTGCCTACACCACTCGCATTGCTCATGGGAAACTTCAAACCCCATCAGGGAAAAATTAAATATCAGGTATAATTTTTATAAACACCATCATCATGAGATTTCCCACCAAGGTAGAAGAATACGTCATTACTCAACTACGTACAAAAGCACCGCTGACCTTTGCTTTTAAGAAGCTCTGGCACTCCAGAGCTTTGAACAAGGAACCTGCAATTAGGCAAGGTAGTGACATTTGTGCCAGAAATAAGTTTAACATGTTTTCTCTGAAAACGCACACAATGCAGCCAATTTAAAGGTCATTTCATTTTACACATGCTCCGTCAGAACATTTCAATTCAGCAGCCGAGATCAGCCGTGTCCATCCTCCTGAACGCTTCCCCTCTCTGCTCACATAAGCAAGGGTGCTGCTCAGGTGCCCGGACCCACTGAGCTGAACTCTGCACTCCCCAGCCTGGAGTCACCAGAAGAAACACACTGCTCTGTAACTCATATTTTGAGTTATTTTACATAAGAAAACCTCTTCTTCCAGTAGTGCCAGCAACATTCCTGTTGGTTCAAAAGTGCTATGAATGGCAACATAACCTCAAAAGCGAGTTGGACCACAGCAGAATGCGCCAAGTAGAGCAAAAGGAGGAATCTAATGAGAGGGGAACGTAATGGAGGAAATAAGTGGGGCTGAGAGCATGGACTATACTGGAAGAACATGGAGAAGGAAACTGGTTCCTAAGAGGAAGGTCTGAAGAGCAGAGACAACAACAGGAACTGGATGGGGATGAACATTCAGGTATAAAAAAAGAGAAAGCTTTAGGATATGGAGGTTCTGAACTCATAAAATACTACACAGTGTATGCCCCAAAATCAGGTCCATATTTCATGCACACAGTTAGCAAAATACTTGGTTTTCACTTTCCCAGTGTTTCAGTACCTTATCTACATAATAGAGATTATACCACCCCCATAATCCACCAAATCTCATCCAGAGGTGAGGTGAAGGTAGACTACTGCCAAAACAGTAATTCAGGTATTACACTGATCAGCACTATTCACTGTGAAGAACCCAAGAGAAAAAGTCCATGGGGGTGGGAGGAGGGTAAGAAAATAAGAATTTTGTCTTTAGAGAAGAATTTAGTTAAGTACAGTGAATAATGCTTAGAGTCTCACATACCATTCTTTTTTAATAAAACATACTATCAAATAGCTGCTTGCTAACTCACTGCTGTATAAAGCCGACATAGGAAAAAAACAGTACATGATCATGCCCTTAAAAACTGTATCATCATGACAAAAAGGTTTTATGTCGCAAAAAGCAGACACCTGACATCTTGCTTCTGGCATTTCCTAAACTTTGGATCCTTAGCATTTCAGCAATCCTAATCTTTTAACACGTCTTTTTTGTTTGTTCAAGGAATTTGATATTGTTTCCCAGTGTATATTAGAGAGTGTATCAAAGAACTTCAGGCACTTGCACAGAAGAGTCACGGTTCGTTACCTGGGAAGTCATCAGGACTGCACACAGCCCACGTGCCCCATCCCTGTGCCCCACACAAACACCCCAACCCTTTCAGCATAGATGGGGTGCAC
This sequence comes from Egretta garzetta, assembly GCF_000687185.1. Lineage (NCBI taxonomy): Eukaryota > Metazoa > Chordata > Aves > Pelecaniformes > Ardeidae > Egretta > Egretta garzetta. The sequence continues at coordinate 2,138,966 of NW_009259429.1, read as the reverse complement.
ACCCCGCTCCGATAATCATTCCGCCATAGGCACACCAACAACCCTAAGGTCACCATCTTACAGCGATGCCGGGATAAATCCCACAGGAGTAGCTCTCTCTAAGCTCTCTGTCTTACAGCGATGCTGGCTAAGTCCCACACACCTCTCTCTCCCCTGGGAAGGAGCAGGCGCAAGACTAACTCTCACAGCCATATATCTGAAGAGAGCGAGAACATATTATCAGCTCGGCTAGGATCACCACCCAGTGGTGCAAAGCCACCATCTGTAAAAGGCACGCTCCAGCGACCATCACACCCTTTGCTGCAACTTCCCTCCATCAACTGACAGCCAAGCGCTTTCCACACGTACGCACAATGTCACCTGCAAATGGGTCACCAAACCTCTGACCCAGTCTCAGCAGCAGCCAGACCCGCTCCACATGACCGCCTGGCATCTAGTCAGCCAGGCTTGGCAGTCACGTCTGGCACCCGCTTTCTGAATAGCGAGCAGGCAGGGGGAACAAATAGCAGATGGCTTGCCCTATCTCCACAACAATTTAATCGCAGTGGTCTTGACGACCCTGACGTGCTCCATGCCATCTACAGTGCCTTGCCAGCCACGCTGCAAGGTGAGCAAGCTGCTCGTTTCCAAGGGCAGCCCCTGCGACCGGCCAGGCTGCAGCGCTCAAGAAGTGGTTTAAGGGTCTGCAGCCAGGACACGAGCCACGCTTACTCAACTTGAACTTCAAAATGAGAACGGAGCAAGGCAGATCTGAGCAGCTCAGGCAAAAGGAAAAGCACTTCATATTGCAGTAAAGTTGTGACACTGGAAGTCAAGAGCATGGGATGAGCACCCAGCGTGTGCCGAGCTCCCCTGCAAACGTAGGCAAGCTGGCCTGACAGCTTGGCAAATGCCTCAAATCGGGCTTCCTAAAATAGCAGCAAGTAAAATTAGTTGCTGCTTTGGAAATTTATTTCTTAATTTTCTTTTTATGAACTGTAAAACCAGATAAAAATGTCTTCACACTGTCCAGGGAAATGTGACAGCTATGTTAACCGGAGGCCCTCACATACTGAGATGTTACCAGATAGAGATTTCATTTAAAGATGGAAGTAATCTCCACTGTGTAGTTAATGCTGACCTACATTTGTGTAACATACCTGAGGCGAGGCACTAAAGCCCTGCACTAAAGGGGCTGTGGAGATGCCTTTACTGCTATGTGGGCAAATCCAAGCAGAAGGCAAAGGCAGCCAACTATTCTGCTAGTGAAGAACACAGACTGTTAAATGTGTCATCTTTTACCAGCCTCAACTGGAATTAGGAAATAAACAAAAAAAAGTTTAAATTGGTCATGTTTTGGGATCCGTAGCAAGACAAATCACAGTTGATTTTGTCTTTCCTGAAGGCTACAGCTAATATCAGCTCTCTAGGCTAGTCTACAAACAAGGGTTCTTTGACATATCGAGTGACTTCTTCTACACATGGATGCAGCAGCAGTTAAACAAAACAGCTATTATTATTTCCAAACCTGTATAAATCACAACAGGGGAGCAGGTGGAAGCGGGGATAGAGAGCCCAAGTTTGACAACTGGAAAAGACAAAACCGTTGGAAAAAAACTTTGGGACGTGTAAGCAAGCTAATGAAGACTATAAATAAATAAATAAATAAAGTGTGTAATAAATAGATTATGTATAAAAATATATATAAAGCAATCTAAAATAACAGCTTTCTCTTTTGATGTGAATATCTGTTTTGATTTCATGTTTACAGCACTACCGAGTCCCAAACAAATCAGATGAAAAGTGGAGAGGGTTATGCAGATAACGTTGTTGAGGGAAGGAAGAAATAAAGGAAGGGACTGTTTATCTTTCCTTTTACTCTGGGTATTTTGATTCCCTGCCCCATAACCAGGAGGGTGAGGGAACTCTGATGCTATTTGTAACTTTGAAGACTTATTTCTGTTCCCCTGTTCCAAAACCCCACAAAACGTTCATCCTCCTTTCCGTATTACGCTTTACCACCTAGAGTCAGAGCACAAAGGGCAGCAGTTTCCAATGTGTGTGTGTACACAGGCACACAACCGCGAACCTTTGTGCGGCAGAGCTGTGCTAGGAGCAGATAATTACGGCAAATAAAAGGCATTTCTGAATATAACATTGTGGAAGCAAATTCAATTGCTAAGGACATTGGCTGAAAGCAGTCCTCGGAAACAAAGAACCAGCCACATTACAGCAATCTTTCATACTTGTATAAAATAAGTAATTGAGTCATGGACAGGGTAAAGCCTGGGAGCACAAAGAAAGATCACAAGTCGAAGCTGGAAACTGTCCCAATGGTCCCATATTTCAGCTCCCTCTTTGCTTGCTATTCTTCCCACTCAGGGTTTAAGCATGGCACCAAAGCTCGTTATTAGTCTGTAATCAAGGCCATTAGAGCTCTTGAATTCAACCTGAAGACATACTCAGCAAAACCTGGCAAGGCAGCAATAATGATCCCCTTTGAGTAACAGAGTATTGCTTCATAAGATGCTGATAGGAAATGGTCCCTTTTTGCCAAGGGGCCTGCAAGAGGGCTCACTTGAGAGAAAATGTTATCTTACACACTATAAATACATTAAAATAAGATTAGAGGCAACTGTTGTGACAGCAATTAGCTTACCCTGTCAATACACCCCCTCACACTCTGCCCAGATTTTTAGCTCACTAGTGACTCAGAAGCAAGAGTGACATTGCCAAACCTCCTACTTCTGTGCATTTCCCGTCCACTTCTGTTATCCAAGGACTGCCCTCATCCTCACCTGACTTCACGTTCGCTATCAGATATACCATCAAGCATCCCTCCAGTATTTGTGAACCGATGCCGAAGTGGATAGCTTGTTTACTGTCCTGGTTTAACTCCATGACATTGCAGCAAATGTTAAATCAGTAGCAACGTTAACACAAAGCTAGATGTTTGAAGCATTTCCACTGAAAATTAAATTTAGTCACTTGTCAATGTTAACTCCTGCCTTATTACATATTATTAATAGTTCTAAGCATTCTGTAAGATAATTGTCTGCATTCATTACTTCCAGTAAGTAAGAAGGCACTGAGTGAGAGAGAAATAACCATTTTTTACATTACCCTGGGTCTGGATATTTGATACGGTTATTTCCCAGATAACCCAGTGGTTATTTTCATTTGTACAGTGTGTACAGGCCTTAGCCATGAATGAAGATCCAAAACTGGTGCCAGCTACAAAGTAGCTGCTACAAGACGCTTGAGGTGCATAAGGACACACTGCAACATGTGACCACTAGCCTTAAAGCTACTGATGGGCAAAGAATGGTCTACTTACCTCTTAAAGAAAACCAGAAAACATCGGCATGCTAGCTTACCCCACAGTCCAAGTTAGGCTGAGCACTCTCAAGAGCTAGGAATTATATATTTTCCCTGGGATAAAGTATTTTAAAATATAGGTAACAGGAGACAAAATCTTTGGGTAGAATGAGGATGTACAGAAAACCTAAATCAAGACCTTTTTGCTTCCATTAGTTCTTTTAGCTCAGTCGCTGGAAGCACTTCACAAGGATGGCTCAGTATCTGCTAAGTAACCATTCTTCTCAGGGACGTCCCTCCTGCACTACAGCAAGTACTGAGTGATGGCATGACAGCAGTCTTACGTTCTTTGTACCCATTATGAATGGGTTGACCTCTGCTGAGATTCCTAAATTACGGCAACTAGAGAGGTCTGGCTGCTGCCATCCATGAGCAGCACTGAGTACCCCGAGGTCACGGTGAGAGGGAAGGAGGCAGCAATGCCATGAGCAGGTTGCATGCCCACGTCCCAGCCACCTGTGAAGAGCAGGGCTGTACCCTTCCAGGGGACAGCCCTGGCACCCTGCAGGTCCACTCCCACACACACTCCCACTCCCAGATGGCCTCCAAATGTCCCTTCCAACATAAATTATTTTAGGATATTGGTGAGTAAGCCACAGAGCCCAAATCTTTGCCTCCCAGTCAGGAGTCCCTGTCTTCTTGTAAAAGGCAGAGAAAAAAAAAAGAAAAGAAAAGTAAAGCAAAGCATCCCTCCCAAAACAAAAATAATCATAATAAAATATTCTTATTCCTACAGCAAGTCACCCAAGCATTCAAAATACCGCCTATGAGTGTGATCTGCTGACAGCTCTGTGTTTACACCTGCTGCTTTTGCTTGCCCTGAGTTTGGCAGGCAACAAAAGCTGGAATGGAAATCATCTGAGAGCAGACAAGCAGCTGAAATTAATGGGAACGGGAGAAGCAACAGTGCAACGAAAGGCACAGGCAATGTCATGGGCAGATTAAGAGCTAACATTTCCGGCTCATCAACAACAAGCTCTCATGTTGGGATTTGTATTTTGTTGTTTGCTTACGATTTGGAAGATGGCACTGGGACTCCAGTAATTCAGAGGAGGGGAGAAGGCAGCTACAGAGCTTCAACCCAGTTTAGTGATGAGTTCCATTGAACTTGAGAACCTATCGTTCAAGATGTTTTCTTTCCAAGACATTCATTTTAGGTTACATCACAGTATCTACCCTGCAAATCCTATGCACTGAGGAGCTAATTGTTTTCCCTTCAAAACTACTGAAGTGAGGGAAGAAACACAGTGACTTGCGGCAGAGAATTCTCTTAATTTCTGCCCTTCCTGGAAAGACTGGGCAAAAAGATGATCAGATAAATTGAACAGTGTTAGAGACAGGGACCAGAGCTTAGTAAGCCCTCAAGTAACCACTTGCATTTAAATGTCTGTAGCAACTAGTAAGCTCCCAGCAACATGGGCATTAAACAGGCTGAGAGAGCTGGGCTTGTTTAGCCTGAAGAAGAAAAGACTGAGAGGGGATCTCATCAACACATGCAGGTATCTTAAGGGTGGACATCATGAGTATGGAGTCAGACTCTTCTCAGAGGTGTTCAGCGACAGGACAAGGGGCAGTGGGCACAAACTGAAACGTAAGAGGTTTCAGCTGAATATGTGGAAGAACTTCTTTACTTTGAGGGTGACAGAGCACTGGAACAGGCTGCCCAGGGGGGTTGTGGAGTCTCCTTCTCTGGAGATATTCAAAGCCCACCTGGATGATGTCCTGTGCAACATGCTCTAGCTGAACCTGCTTTAGCTGGAGGGTTGGACTATATGACCTCCCGAGGTCCCTTCCAACCCCTGCCATTCTGTGATTCTGTGATTTCTGACATGTAGCACAGAAAGATAAAGGCTTTTTTACTTGCCTGCTTGCCTTTAATAATGGAGATATAATCCTTACATTCTATAATTTACTGTTTTCTTATCAAGGTCTTTTACAAGAAAATTTAATAACAATCTGCATGTCCAACCCATCTCATGATGCTGACTCACAGGCAGGACTGACACACTGGAAAGACTGACAAAATCACTAGGACCTGCTGTGTGCCCCATCCCTAACCCAGGTCTGACTCCAGCTTCCCATAAAATAGACCTTGAGTTGCTGCAGTTCACAGTAAGCCACGTACAGGCAAAGCAAAAATCAGTGCTGCTCCAGGCTGAAGCAGCCTGCTCTGAACTACAGTGGTCCAGCCTGTGCCACTCCACCTTCAGCTGCCCCACTGCAAGTCAGTCCTGCAGTCTCTGCCCTCTGCTGCTCCCAGCATAAGTCATCCCATGAGTCACAACCCTCCCACAGCTGGTACATCCCCAAATCCACCGAAACGTGACCTGCTGTTTTATGAGGCTGCCAGGTCACCGTGACGAGTTACTGGAATAGCTGAATCACCCATTTTCCAGCACACTCGCTGCTGTCATTGTCCCAGGCCTGAAACTGTCCTTGCCTCAGTGTCTCACCATGTCAGCCTGTGCAGAGCTGGTGTTGAAGCTTCTGGCACCAGTTATTGCTACATTACTGAGGGAAGGCATTCAGCAAAGGGGTTGGGAGCAGAGCTTTATGGGCAGGGGGCATCACCTGCAAAATAAGGGGAGCAGAGCTTTATGGGCAGGGGGCATGACCTGCAAAATAAGAAGTCCACCAGACTCCAAAGAGAAGTCAAGCAAAAGCCAAACGTTACTATGAGCACAGATCTTCCTCCAAGTCTTTTAAAAGCAAGTCCTTACTAATGGCTCTGTTAACTTTAATAATTAAACCCATAGGCCCAGCTTTTGGAAAGGAGACAAGTCACAGTTATCATGGTATCTCAGCAGTCTCATGGTACTGAGAGATGAGGAGCAAAAATAAATCTGATTCTGACTGACAAGCGCCTGATTCACATCTGAGGCTGACATCTAGCTATAACATCAGGTAAGTGCATGATCAACATGAGGTATCAAAGGAGATGAGATATTGCACAGGACCAATTCTCCTCTCCCTCAAAGGCAAAAGATATTTTAAAAAAAAGCTCAAGAACCAAAGGACAAAAAATCCAAGATGTTAACTTTTTTTTTTTTTAAAAATTACGCTTTTAAACCAAATGTTATGCTGAGGAACAGTCTTATAGCACTGAAATGACAGAAAATGGCACAACTGATACATATACGCAGATCTCCCTTTCATACATTCAGCTCGACCCCACAGTTCTGTACCAGCCCACACAGGTTTGTCTATTCCTACCTCTAGTCCCTTTGCTCTTGCTACTTAATCCCCAGATAAATCTCTGATCCTCATGCCATGCTGTCATTAATGAATGGCATGAGGCCGGGTTAACATTTCTTTCCTTTTCTGGCCTGCAATAATACAAATTACACCTTTACAGACTCCATCACCGTTTGTCCATTTCTTTGAGGCTGGGTTAACATTTTTTTCCTTTTCTGGCCTGCAATAATACAAATTACACCTTTACAGACTCCATCACCGTTTGTCCATTTCTTTCTCAATGCATTTTACGCCGGCTTTGCCAAAAGGAAACAGGCTTCCCAGTTTCACTTCCCGGCAGACGTGAATAGTGAAGTGATTCAAACATCAGGCTGCGAATACTGTAAGGAAATGTTTCAATACCAGCAATTTTTGCACCCAGCATGAAAAACTCTTATTGCTAGAGATTTGCAAAAAGCTTGCCTTCTCTCCACCCCCCTCACTGCAAACTGTGTATTTTGGACCTAGCCAGATATTTATATTGCTCTCAGCAGGTATCTTCTACACTGTAACTCAGCCTCTGCTGAGAAGCTCGCTATCGTGTGCCCCATGTTACAGCAGTCACTACATCAGTCGATCGCTCTCATTGACATGGCACGACAGAACCACCACCATGCCTTTGTGCTTCCTCCTCAACAGCCACACGAGCAAAGCTTCCCCCCATTGCGCTCCTCAGAGCCAGGCTTGGAGCACACTCCTTCCATGGGAAGAGCAACGCGCAAGTTTTTACAACTTGGGAAAGCATAATTTCTAAACATTAAAAAAAAAAAGCAACTATGCCATTATAAATAGCCATTTTGGGGCATAAGCTGGAGTTGGGCACATCTTATCCTCATAAGCAATGTACACATTCTAGAGAAAATCCCTAAGAGAGGTACAAGTCTGGCCAAAAGTAGGGAGGGCCTTTGCTAAGATGACAGGATGAGGCGCTTAATCGTATGTATTTGAAGATGAGAAGGCTACAGGGGGGATCTTCTTGCACCGTATAAGTACCTTAATGGGGATCACAAGGATCTGGGGGATGGATAAATTTGAACTAAGCAGCAACAGAAAAACATGTGGGCAATCCTAGGCTTTAAAATAGAAGTAATTTATCTTAAACAAAACTGTGGCGATTTATCTCAAGTGGGTTGCTATCTAGCCACACGGAATTAATTGTCCAGGAGACCTCTGCAGCATATAAATAATGCAAGAGCCAAGAAAATAAAAACAGATTGCTTGGATAGCAGAGATATCTATGGGTATGTATGGGATTAGATGCTTAAACGTGATAATTTTGCTTATGCACGGGGCTTATGTTTAGTATCAGTAAGGAATATTTTTTCTCTTCTCAGGTTACTACAGGGAGTTGGGGAGACAGCAACTTCACAGAGATTGTAAGAAAAAAAGTTGATGTAGCCTTGATAAATGGATGAAGTGGAATATTTTTTCTAGCGCCCAACAGTACACAATAATTTCTAACACACATACCGAAGCATCAAGGACATACATATTGCACCATTCTGAAATGACAGAATGGGAGAGTAAGAAGTTAAAGCGTCTCTTGCCTGTCAAAGTCTAACCTGAGGTCAGCTCAACACAACAGGAGTTTGTAGGTCTAGCTGTGTAGGTGAATCATACAAAAGTCCCATTACCCTGAGGGCTTATTTTACTTCTAAAGGCTTTAAAGAAATTTCTTCACCAAAAGCCAATTCCACCAAGGAGGTAGGATGGGGAAAACGCGCGTGTCGTGATCCAGGGCTATGCAAAGTTACCCAGTACTGGTGCTCAGTGATGCCAGCTCCTGTGATGGCCTCTGGCTCCTGAGGTAAGGCTGACATCTGGGGTATGGCACCAGCCAGAGCGCCGGGCACAGGCACCTCTTGGTTCCCGACCCCTGCAGCTACCTCTGCGCTTTGGGCCCTGCCCCAAAATCCTGCGATTCTGTTCCTGTTCTGGTTAGAGCAGCACCAGTTAAGTGCTTAAAATTCAGGATTTCCCTTGGTGAGAAAGGGAGCAGAGGAGAGCGCTAACAGGCCATCTCACGGGGGCTGGGATTCAATCCCCTAGCAGCTCCTATATTTCTCTTTTTCCGGCAAGTTTGCGCATGACCAAAAGAATACATTTTAAAGGGAATAGCTAGATTTCAGATAGTGAGATTTCATACAAAATGTCTCATGTGCAAAGAGCCAAAACAAAACCATATCTAAAAAAACCCCCACAAACCTCAGAGAGTGAGGCCCATATGACTTGGTGCCCAATTCAGTCAGGCCCTAGGGTCACTCTCCTCAGTGCAACCATTTGCAATACGCAACCATCGATGAAGTACACCTAAGCCACACTCAGAGCACAGCAGGATGTCACCATTTCCCCCATCGGTCCCCATTTCCCTCATCCATTCCCATTTCCCCCATCCATCCCCATTTCATCTCAGCTGCCGACTCTAGCAGAGACAGAGCTGAGCCGACATGGAGGGCTGCTGAAAGGTATGCCCACCCATCAGAAAACGGCAAATGCTCCTGCCTCAAACTGCAGGACTAAGTACACCAAACAAATAGGGTAAAGGAGAGAGAGAAAGGTATAATTCACCAGAAATCAACCGCAGCAGGATTTTGTACGCAATCTGCACGGGGCGTCCCTGGCGAGGTGCTGGCAGCAGGGGTCTCTGTGAGGAGAGGCCGGGGCCGCCCCTTGCCGAGTACGGCCAGTATCGCCCTGGATGTTTAATGGCAATTTGAAAACCAACCCTCTCTCACAGAATTGAGAAATTCTTCAGAAATTCTAGAGTTTCCTGCACCATAGCACATCCCACGCAGCCAACCGCACACAGCTGGTAACATTGCCCCGGAGACACGCGCTTCTTCAAGAAACGAGCTTAATTTTTCCTTCCAGTTTTCCAGACTGAAGGGCCATGCACATCTTGGGATACAGAACATCTCAACCTTATTACCACCATGCCCGATCAGCCATCTTTATTTGATTTATTCGGCCGAGATGTTGTGCTATTAATTGAACACCAGATGTGAAGTCCATGGTGGTACCGACAGGAGAAGCAATACATGGAGTTGCGTCTGGGAAAAGCCATATCCCTCAGATGTGCTAAACCCTAACTGTCAGCCTTGACTCTGCCCGCTCTTCATCTCCTCAGAGACGACTCCTGGCCTGGCTCACCACAGCCACTGCCCCCAGGCTGGGGGACCCTGTGCCATGCAAAGCTGCCCCACGGGCGACAAAGGAGAGGGCAGGCGCTAGTTGGCACATGGGGCACAATCTTCTCGCTAACCGAGTGCTGCTCCCTCATCTCTGAATACTTACCACCACAGCTTCATCACAACACCCCTGATCTTTGTTTAATTGCACCTTGCAAATGTTCTTAACGCATTCTTACCAAACACTACACGTCCAGCCTGTGTTGCCAAGTAAAAGCAGAAGAAATCTTTAATCTTTAATCGTTTTCCGTCTCAAAACCCTCAATAGGCTGAAAATACTACAAGCCATCTAAAGGGCAAATCACTGGATACCTTTCTTAAGGGAAACACTTGCCAGTGGCCAAAATCCAGCATTTTCTTTTTTGTTGGATTGGGAGTTTTACATCAGCTCCTTTACGTGCACTTGAGATGAAATTTGGATCTGCTGCTGCAGCTTAATCTCGGGTGCCTCGACTTTCCTGTACTACACAGGAAGCCCTTGTCAATACAATACTATTTAAGCACTGGCCTAGCTTGCCTGTGCTGTGTCTAGATAATTCAGCCTAATGAGGGATTATTTCCTTTGTTTGTGGCTGACAATACTCGAAGACATTCTGGGATTGTGCAGTGATAAAAGCTGAGCTATATTAAGCTGATAGCATGGAGCTATTAATTTTAAACAGAGAGCAGAAGAGAGAATGGACACTGCCCTGCACCCCTCAGAAGTCACTGAGATTCGCGTCTGAGCCAGGAAAAAAATACAGGCTTTCTGAGTTTAGGACGGACATCTTTGCTACATTCACTGAGCTCCATAACCTTACCTATACCTTAAAATGCAGAGGGGTATCTGAAGCAACAGACTGGTGTGTAAGTGTGATGACAGGCTAATGGGAGTTCTGCTTTTGTCCTCAGTGGATGCAACTGGATGAAAACTAATCCTATTTCTAATAAAACAACAGCAAAGCCCAGTCCAAACAATAGATAAGGATCAAATCTATCAAACCTCAGGCAAAACCAACAGTAGCTCCTTGGCAGTTTCACTCCCGGGGAGCTGCTGGTCTCTGGAAGCAGCAGGTATGTCAAGAGTTATGTACGCTCTCTTGCAGTCACCTGGTGGGTACGAGGTAAGGTAGAGTGGTTCCTTGCTCCAAAGGGAGCTGAGCCCAGACCTGAGCCAATGGATTATTGGTATCACAATTTCATTTCTTTTCCAATTTCAGAATACGGGCCATGGGCTTACTCACTTACTCCTTCAGTTATCCAGTGTCTTATGTGGACGTTATGGATGACTGACTTGTTCACCAGCAGCTAAATCAAGGCTTATGCCAATATGCTGTAGACTGTAGCGTATTTATAGCCTTTGGGATATAACAATGAACTATCCCTCTATGGAGAAGAAACACTGATGTTCACTGTGTTTGAAGAAGAAACATGTTACTGCAAAAACAAGTCTATATCTTCCAGATGAAGGAAACAAAGAGTGGCAATGCTGCACATCCAGTAATTCGCAGCCAGCTGTCGGTCTAGCTAGGAAAACAACGGAACAAAAGCAAACAATTTTTTTCCTTGTGCATTCATGCACAGAAGACATTTTCTTATCATCATTCTTTCCATTTTATAATATCATCATTTAGATATGCAGCCTATTAAAGCCAAACCAAATACTTCAGTTATTCTCAGACCACATAGCCTCTTCACTCATCTTTACTGGGCAGAGTTAAAAGCCTGCCTATCGTTTTTAGCTGTACTGCTATTTGTGTCTACAAAGAAAAAAATTGAGAGCTCCATGAGACATGTATTAAAAAAAAACCCAAAACCAAAACACCTAAGGTTTGCAATACAGTCTAAACAGCATTATTGGGCCACCTCTTTGCACCAATTACAATGTTTTCAGACTTATACGAGCATGCTAAGATCTTCAGGTCTACTGAGAAGGGAATCAGAGAGAGTCTGATGGGCCAGCCTACAGGTTAGCAGCTGGGCAGCCCTATTTAAAAATACATAGTTCACTTAAGAGAACCTATCAGCTTAATTAAGACAGGAAAACTGCAACAGCCCAGGCACACACATGATTTTCATCTCACCTACCATCAGCTGTTACTAGGAAAAACTGATACTAAAAATAAGAAAGCACCAAACAAGCTTAATTTCTTCCCATATTTTTGATTGATATGACTACTTTCAATCACATAAGACATTTTCTCTGACACTTTTGCTGCAGTTCCTACACATCATTCTCTATTTGCTATTTCCAAGGCAACCCACACTAGAATTTCATGGTTTGAAGTAACTTGCAGGGTTCAGTCATACAAGGCAGACTGAGCTGGTCTATAATTCTCCTGTTGCTGAAGGAGTATAAAAGTGTGAAAAGCAGAAAAGAATTGAAAAGTCTAAAAGAAGAAAAATAGTACTAGTCTTACTGAACTTGCAAGCACAACAGTAGATGCCCAAGATGCTTGAAGGCCCTATTAGCCGAGAAGTTTGCTTGACCAAAGATCACCTTGCATGTGATCCATGTAGGACACAGGCCGTACACAGAACGAATGACTATGATATGCTGAACGCCAGGACTAGCTAGAACTCCCTTTGCCAGCAAAGGGGAGAAACAGCACTACTACATCACGCTTGAGCTCATCCCACAGTGCGTACCTAAAATAGTTCAGGTCAATCACATCCTAAACACGCTTATTTCTGTTCTTTAACTATAAAAGGAGCCTAAGGCAACCAGTTCAAATGTATATGTCTAGACTGCAAAGGTCTAAAGAAAGATGAATTCATTTCTCATTAAAAGACATTCTATGCAGCATCACAGAAAGCTCCTTAAAATTACATAGTGGTGAGGTATCTGAAGAAACGACCCTGAGACTGGAAATGGGGTCTGCTTTTTTGATAATACAAATAGCTATCCAACCTCTCCCCTCATGTTTAAAAAGAAAATTAAGTTATCACAGTATTACTGTACAAAAAGGGCAATTGCCAATATGCAAGGAACTGGCTGACTTGATTTTACTAAAGGGAAATTCTCGCAGGGAAGTTACCATTTCCACCCTCCCAAAATAAACAAACAGGAGTCTTAAAGGAGAAAATAAACCAACATTCTAGCAAGCTATTGACTATTTCTTCAGGATAAATTCAGTTCTTAATGCAAAACTGTCCACCTCACAATAAATACAGACCTATTAAAGGGTAAGAAGCGAACAGCAGCCAACTTGAAGGACTTAGCTCTACAGCAAATGCAGAGAGAATATTGCTGCTGCTTGTGCTGCACGTTGCAGTCCAGTTTCCAGAGTTTCCGAGCCTAGTAACTCTCACAAGCATTCAATTTTCTAAGTACCAGCATAATTAAAACATACTACTAGGAAGAAAAAAAAAATACACTGAACTGACTGCACATGCTTGGTGAATTCCCAGCAACTTTGCGCCTTTCTATTACTTTTTGGATGCTAAAGCATATTCCTGTAATTCAAAAGTAAACAATTATTCAGGAAGGCTATTCAGACAAAAACTGAACTGGAAACATCTGAGAAGCACGCACTCAGTTCGTCAGTTAACCAGCAAATCCTCTGACTCATCGGAGGAGTCACCGCGCCGACGGGCAGCGCACACTTTCGTTTTCATAAAACGCACGGGACTTGTCATGCTGCAGGAGGGAAAAGCATCTGGCCTCTGCAGATCAAAAGCATTAACCTTGAAGTGATGACCGGCCACCAGCAGCCTTCTGACATGTCAGCCTGCCTACAGATATCAAGTCAGGCTTACTAACTAAGCTCAGCCCAGAGATCTGCTCAAATCACTACCACGAGCAAGGACTTTTCCCTTCTAAGGACCTGTCTCACCTTAAGCAGTTTGCTTTATGCTTTTCCTAACTCGAAGGAGGAAGGAAAGGGTGGAAGAGGCTTTCATTCCCTCAAAACAATAGACTATGAACAGACCAGAATATCTTCTCTTTTACCAGAGTTAAAAATTATGTCACACACAGACAAACAGAAAGCCTAGATCTCCCTTTTCAGTCTCACATTGAAGAGACAGGGACATTTTGCTGTATTGGGCAGTCAGGATTTGGGGAGCCCCTGCCAAATTCAGTCACATCATACAAAGTGCTTATCCCCAGGAATTCCCAGGCAGCAGCTGGCAGGTGAGCACACCGACACTAGGTGGGGAAACAGAGGCGAGATTTCCCTGGCATCATTTGCACGGGCTACAAAGCAGTAAGCTCCTATCTCTACTTTGAGCTCTTCCAAACTCAGCTTGTCATGGGCTGCCTGTAGAAATCACTGCCAATTACCCAAAACTGTGTGAACCTCTGTCACGGCAGATCATGATTTGGGAAAAGCCATGACTACCGCTGCTCTGCAAAGGGCCACAGCGGAAGCCCTGACTGCAACGCAGGAATTGAGGGTCAGTACCCAGCTCTAGTGACCAGCGCTCAGTGATGCTAAGTACCAATAAACTTCCATCTTGAGCAGAAATTGCCCATTCACTTAAAGCTGCTTTCTGTTTCCCTGGGGACGACGAAAAACCAGACCCTGCCAGCTTTATCTCTGCTCATGAATCACGGCCCAATCTCTCTAGTCTCCTTGACTACAGCTAAATAAAACAGGGCCAGGAATCATTTGCTGGCCGTTAAGTGCCTGAAATAACGCGATGACTGCATTGCAGCCAGTAAGTTTTATGGCAGGGAATTTTGGGATGTGTGTTTCATGCACTGGGCTGGGGCATAAAGGGCATCAAGGGGTGCCTGAGGTTTCAAAACGCGTTGGGGTAGCATTAGAAGACAGTGCAGGACGAGGGAGCCAAGGAAGAATGGTCCCTGGCGGATGTTGCCCCAGCACATGGGAGGGATAAACTGCCCCAGGACCTGCTAGCAGGGGGATAGACAAACAGCAGTACCGTGGCTGAGTTCACTCCCTGAATCTTATTTAGCAGTAGAGATGTAGCCTGTATGAACCTAAAACAACAGACCGTCGCCCTTGAGTACTATATCTGAAGCCGAGAGCTGACGGATGCGGGGACACAAAGTCCCTCGAGTGAGATGGTGATGGGCAGTGATGAAAAGCTGGCTTCTGAATAAACACCTCACATTCCAAACCCCGAAGTTACTTTTGCTTACTGGGTTAAGCAGCTCCCATCGTAGAGACAGCCTCATCCAATGCCTCAGTTTAATTTCAGTTACAGGGTCTCATCAGCTACTTAAAGACACATCCAGAACAGTTGCAAAAACTTGAGGCGACAACAACCTCTCCCTGCAAGAAATAATCATCTGAATCAGTTTTCATATCACAAAATGGAATAAATACTGACTCTATTTCCTCCTGTTCTGAAGATTAGCAGTTTATTCATATTTCAAAGAAATCCAGAAAGGCAAACGAAGTTTTTCCTTAACTCTAGGTCTCAATGAATATGAACTGAAAGAATAAGAAAAAAACCTACAGATGCATTCTGCTAACCATCCATATCAGTAAGTCTTTTAATGCAGACTAAATGGAGTATGTAAAGCCTCAGAGCAGGAAAACAGTATTATCATAGGATTTTGGAGGAAGACAAATTCCTAAAAGCAAGTGGCACACAACTTCCCCACGCTGCCCTTGCCTAATTAGTTCTGTATCTGTAAAAAACTACTACTGCATGAATGAAGCAATCTCTTGAGAAACAACTACATGAGAACCAATAAAACAGAACATGTTAAAATTATTGCCAGGAAATCTCTACATCTTTGCCATATATTTTTACAATGTGCTTGCCTACATTTGACCTCAGTGCAGTATTTCTAAAATACAACTGTCAGAGGAGGAGGGCGCTTCCTTTCAACAACCCCAAGGTGGTATGCAAACTGGTTTTTTTTCAGGTCAGCATTCAATCTTGGGACTTCAAACTGAGCGCGGCGTTGACCTGCAACCAGAACAGTAGAGATATATAAAAAAAAGCCTCCAGCAATAACAACTTCCTCCCCAGGAACACTTGCAGGTTTTCAAACTCAAACCGAAGACTGTCAAGGTTGTACTTTGATCAGCCATCACTCTACTGCAAAGAGGCTGACACAATAATTTTGAATACTAATTGATTCCTCTCTTTTTTACCATGAGTTTAAATCCACCCATTCTAGCAGCCAGAGATCACGTGGTAACATACCGAATTGTTCACTCTAAACCAAGCACCTAACTATAAAGGGAAACACTCCTGCTTCAATGTCACGGGGACCTATTTGTGACTGGAGCTTACTGTAATTACACGGATGCATGGAAGTTAACTTGTTCCTGAAAACTGCCTTAGAATGAGTGGTGGCTGACAGCCACATCTGGCACTCGAGATGCTCAGAAGAAATGTACTGCCTATATGAACCAAGCGCTGCTGCTGCATCGCAGTGCTTTTGTAAGTACACATTCAGCAGAAGGAGCTCACTGTTATAGCTGCTGTGAACTACAGTAACAAAATTTTCTCATGTAAACATGGGCTCCATCAAATGAAATACTCCCAAACTGCCGCATCTGGGCTCCATCAAATGAAATACTCCCAAACTGCCGCAGTACAAGTATTATCTGCAATGAAAGAAATGTGGAAGTCTTTTCTTGCGATACTAAAAGATAAAATGTTCTGAGATGTCATCCAGAGTGCTTGGAGTGATCATGTATTCAGGCTACATGGATTTAGGTAAGGTCACTTCGTTTCAAAAACCTCAAGGCTGACCCAAAAGAAATACAAATTTCATTGGGCTTAAGCTTCCACGTTCCTGCAAGAAATGCTGAAAACTACATGTTACCTCAGCCACCCATAATGCTTACGCTTCTTACATAGTAAGCATTGACTTTTATAGATTCAGAGATTTTTATAGAGGAGGGGAGTGAGCATAATTTTGCCAACTGCAGAAGACCAACCGCAAAGCCCAACTCAAATCTCTGCACTGGATTAGGAGCTCTGTAATCGTGCATCTTCTTGCATCTTGCTGTTGCAGTGCTGAAGCCCTGTGACAGCGGGAGTGTCTCACACAATATTCTCTCCGGTAAGTCTCTTCTTGTTGGTTCATTCTTGATCAGATAGGTAACTTTTAACTTCATGGTAAAATCCACCCTGTGCCAACACTTTACCTGGAAAGTATCTTTTTAACAGTCTTGTTCCAAAGATCAAACTCCATTTCGACTGCTATTTTCCAAAATCCACTTCATGTTATAAACTCATTTTCCACACTGTGTGTTTCTTCTGTTTGTTGGGAGATGATAAACGCAACAGCTATAGCTGTAATAATAGCTATATACAATAGCTGTATAGACCTGGTTAAGAAAATGCAGTCTGAGGGACTCCATTCTATCAAAAGCACACTTGCAAGGTTCACGTTACTGAAATTTTTTGGTAATAATTACTTGGTTATCAGACTGTCTTTTTTTTTTTTTTTTCTTGTGGATTTGATTGTCATTTTTCCCACAGAATATGAGAAAATCATCATCCTGTAAGCGAGAAAACCAGCAGGCAAACACACACTAATCCAGGCCACATGAAGTATTCATCTCTCTGTCGGGGGTTCATAATGCCACCCCTTCCTCTCCTCCTCCGCGATTCACGCATGCGGGTTGAGATGTCCTCCGAGAAGGCTCCACCTTTATTTCAGCCAGTGCATATAACAGCTGAATGAAATATCTTCACAGAGTTCTTAAGATTGTCTGAATGGCAGTAATTGTATTAAGCTGAGCCTGTTTTGATCAGCACTAAGTGTGAAATTTTGTCACCCGATTAATACCTCTCTTTGCCACAGGCGTGAGCATCTGAGCAATTGAAAATGTTTCCTGGAGACGGGGCACGTTGTCTCAGCTGCACACTTCGCTCTCTCGAGCCACAGAGTCAGAAACTGGAAGTGTTTTCTCATAGAGCAACAGGGACTTCTAAATACATGGCTAGCCAGGTCATCTGAGGGCAAGTCTGTTTCAATTACTTTTTATTTTAAAACCCCAAAGCCCTTTGCTGTACAGCGCAGTACTTTCTGACTTTGTCAAAGGATAGCCGCTACAATTTCTAGGTCACTAGGTCTCCAGTACTGCCCTTCGGGCATATTTTCACAAGACTCAATACAGTTAACGTGTCAGACATCTCCACAGTAAATCTCTCCTATTGTCTGTTGCTTTAGAGTACTGCTGGTTTCACATAAAAATATGACTACTTTTAATAAAAGATACTGATAGGGGTTTTTTTTTTGTTGTTAAGTAAAACCTTACATTGATTTACACATTCTAAATGGGTCTGTAAACGATCCTTCATGATCTGACCTGCATTCTCCCTTGCTCTGACAATGAGAAACTAAGAAATCAGCGGCCCATGCTATAGCATATGCTTGACACTGTCCTCATGGAAGCAAGCCAGACTGATGGACCCCTAAACCAACAGTGTTAGTGTAGAACAAGGTGAAAACTCCCCTTCCTCAGCATTGCCTTCAACAGAGACGCTATCTATCCTTACAGCTGAGCTGACAGCGTGACAGATAAGAACAGCACTGTATTTACGATATTGCCGTAATTTTTGTCTTCCCTTCTCTTCCTTTTAAAGTAGATTAAACCAATGGGCAAAAGCCCTCATTATAGGTGTCGTGGCTAATAACATGATTCCCCCAGTTGCATCGGGCTCTTCTTCCCTAAAGAGAAAAAACCCACGCATTGTGCAGGATTCAGAGAGGATTCCTTTGTTCACTGTTTGTACATTTTTTGAATTGGGCTTCCCTTTTAGCTACTTCATTAATTTATCATAATCAATGCATGGGACCAGACTCCAGTCAGTTTAGATTATCTTTCAAGATCTGCACAAAGCACAAATTCCCAAATCCCAAAGAAGAAAATTAACATTTCATGTCTCTTGCTGAGCCACCTGGAAATATTAGGAGATTGTTTCTCAAAAGCTAGGACATTTCTCAAGCGTTTCCCTTAATTTCTTTCTGTCCATTATTACCTCTCACCTGCACAAGTCCTAAGATTTGAAAATGCTGAAAAATAACCTCTTCCTTTAGTAGCATTTAATATGAAAATACATGTGGAGGTTAGGATCATTATCATCATCCTACCCATGCAAAGAACACCAGAGACAACCTTGTCAGAGATAAATACTACAGTTTCAAGGGAAGCTGATCTCTTGATAGGGAGAGTCCAGACAGTAGTTTGTGTCAGGGTTGATTTTAGTCAGGCTTCTGTTTGGAAACATCAGAATTATTAATTACCTCATGTACAAAGAGCGACAAAAATACTAATACATGAGCACTGTCAAAGATCTTTTGGTAGGAGACTAAGGCAATTACATTCTACTAGGAAGGAAACAATGATTTTTTTTTTTAAAAAAAATATTTTACTTTCTGGGTAAAAAGTCTAGGCAAAGACATTTTGTCAGTATATTAGTCCTATAGAACTAGCATGTGAGATTTTAGAGAAGAAATTCTAGCAATTGTTTGGTTTCCTTTCTCTCTCTTTAGCTCTCCATTCACTCCCGGAAACTCCCAAAGTGATGCTGGACCATTTCCAGACTGAAGTTCAACAGCTGTATAACAATCCACGTCTTTCTTGAGGGTTCCATGACTTGGAACACAAAGTAAAGAGAAATACTGTTCCTGGTCCAAGCTGATGCTGTAGGATGCTGTCACTATCTCTATTCCAAGCTGTGACAGTGGTTCCCTGCAGATCCTACAGAGAACAGACCATGATTAACCGCTTGCTCTACTTCCAGTAGCCTCTGGAAGCTTTGGGCTTTCATCCTGTTCGGCTTGCTAAAGGCAACATATTCAAAAGCCAGAGTCACGTGTTTGGAGGCATGCAGCCGAGTTATTAAACAGCTAAATTTCTTTAGCTCAGTTTAAGTCAGTTCTTTCACAGAATCTCATTTTTGCTTTGAAACTGAGGAGCAGTATGTGCTGTCTAATTTACTAAATCACCTCTGGTTCAGATGCACAGGGCTTTCTGGTTCATAAAAGTGCATTTTTAGATCATAATACCTCACTGATGTGATAAACTGCCAATCTGTAATGCACAGTTAGGTAGGAAAATATGGCATAGGTGGAAATTCCTGGCTGCCAGTCTTTCACACATACTGAAGCAGAAAGGATGAATTCCCTTGCACCGTGTAGCACGCCAGCAGCAGACTCTGCTTTGTGGTTTTGATCTTTAGAAGATGTCTTCCACCTGTGTTTCAGGGAAATGTCAATAGACTGGTAAAATAAGACTTAACAAAGAAATAATCTTCTGGTCTGTTATAGCAGCTACATCAAAGTGTCAGACTGTTTCAGCATGCATGTGCACGCATACACACCACACATTCTCCCTCCACTCACATTATATATATAGTCTATATGTTTACATATTTAGAGAGAGATTTATTATATACATGTTAAAAGAGGAAAATGTGCCTTGTAGGTTGTATCAGTTGACTTGGCTAAAGCTGTTGAAGACTGCCGTTGCTATTTAAGGTTGCAAGCGATTTGGTCAAGTCTTTGGATGAAGAAGCAACAGTATTTTTGAGACTAACAAATATTTGGGTTCATCTGGCTTTAAAATGATCATCATAGGACAAAGTAGAGGAGTCAAATGGGCAACTGACAGCAACAACAAACAGCAGCTTTCACAATTCAAGCCCTAATTATGTAGAATGCACTGGCTAGAGAGGACAACCCACAATTTCACTCAATATTCTAGCACATCATTCTTTCTTTTGCATGTCAAAAAGGTTATTTCTGCTCCTCGACATACAGTAGTGCCAGTTATTGTCCAATTACTTAAAGAAATTTACTGACTCTGATTAATATTCAGCTTTTCAGCTTTTCTTTTTCCCTCCAAGATGTTTCTTGTTTACTTTGCTTATTCATTAGTAGTTTCCTTACGCATTAACTGGATTGTAAACTGGAGATGGGTAAAGCAAATAAACAGAGATTAAATAAAGCTGCAGCAGAGTTATATCTTTAAGAATTAAATCCAACCCCTAAACTGCAGCGGCAACTCTTCAAAAGTCACGCTAAGTAGAGTATGTACAGTTGCAGTCCAACTTCCATTTAAAGTGGATGACAAGTTTAGCAAGGATAATACCCTTCAAATACTAGCTGATTGGAGAGGGAAGGACATTTGCTCAATTTGCCGATAGTATTATCCTCTGGGCTTGCTGGGAGTTCATCCCCCGCTGTGAGCTAACAATAAGAGTTTTCCTTCTGAAGTCCCTGATGTGGGAGCATTTTTTCTTAAAGATCATGGGAAAGTTTGGGGGTTTTATTTTAAACCACTGCAGCAAAAAGTAAAGAAGTTTAATTGGGTTTGCTGCACAATTCATCCCACTGTTTTTGGCTAATTCACAGTCAGCATATCCTAGAACATAGTTTTAAAATCTCAGATTTTTTTTAGTTAAAAGTTTTTATAGTATATAATAAAAGACAAACATTTTAGGGTGCCAAAAAAAAGAAACCTAGTATTTTAACCTATATATGCAAATTTTTTTTCAGATGACTAGTATTAATCTACCTGCAAATCTGTACCCAAAGGTATAATATCCTGCTATTTTTCCTTCTGCTTCCTAATTACTTAACAATCAAGATGCACAGCAATGAGTTGATCTGATCTAGGACCGTTTCAAGTGTAAGCCGCCACTTGCAGCAGAAGGTTTCTAGCAGATGGTGCTTGGATATAGCCAATTGCTGTACAAGTAAACTGGGACACCCTGACAGCTATGGCCAACAGGCTGCATTACAACTCGCAGAGAGCTTATAAGGCAAAGCTGAGTCTTACAAGAAAGGCTAATGCTTTCCAGGGAACTTGTTAGGACTGACATGCTCGTGGTATTAAAAGCCCACTTGCACCGTGACTGGCAAAACACAAGAGATTTTTTTTTTTTCATGTGACCCATCAAAAACTTTCCTGCAATTAATAATGAGGCATTTCATTACTGGGCAGTGAGAGAGATCAGATATTTAATTTTCCTGACTGGTCACAAAACAGGTTAGCAATTTTTAAAAATTCCTAATGCTCCACAGGAATACATTATTATTATTTCTTATTACTATAGGTTTCTTCTATGTATGGCAGTTAGTATTTTATTGCTCTACATCTTATATTAAGAAGATCATTTTCTTTCTCTTATAGATGAAATAATTACATGTCCGTTTTCAGGGGAACACGATTCTTCGCTGCAAAAGCAAGCAGAAGGAGAAAACCAGGGGCAGCCTTCAGGCACAGTGCTGCTGCTGTGACCAGAGCACCTGCAGCATGCCGACTGTCTCTGCCATTCCCTGGGAAAGCGGCATTAACCCACTTCTCTGGCTCTGGCTGTCTCTGCCTCCCACACCTCACCACTGCGACCATCAAGCTTCTCTGCAGCAGATCCAGGGAAGGGAGGTCACTGGGGGCCACTGCCTTACTGGCATGGGGATGAGGTTTATTGTGCTGAGCCGCTTTTTCTACGGTGAAAGGGAAAGTTTAGGGAGCAGGGGTTGCTCTTTACACATGGGAGCAGAGCAATGGCCCACGGCCAAAGCCCAGCTTGAATTCCTCCCCCCTAGGTGCTGAGGCAGGACTAGCCTGGCACGGATGTCCTCCCGACATCCTCAGCAGGGTATTAAAACTAAAAATTGTGAACACATTTATTGCATTAGTCTGAACAATCTGCTCTCTGCAGTACACTTGTTAAATATTTTATCACTTCTGATTAATTGATGGATTTTAAATTTTTAAGTATGCTCACATATAATTCTTAATTCTTGGCAAGAAACGAAAGACTGAAGTGGTTTAGTGACCTACTCTCTGTACGTATCTCTCCTTATGATTAAAACCCATCACCTTCTAAACCACGGGCACAATTGCAATGCATTTAAATTTTCATTGAAATACTGTAAGATGCTTGGCATTTCTGAGGCCCGGTTTGCCCAAGATTTCTACATATGTTACAAACATTAAAGAATGTCTGCAACATCTATTACATACTGGAGCTTGGGGCTCTTTCAGTCCACAGTGTGGGGAAGGTAAGATACAAAAACACTGCTTGTGTGTCCTTAGACTGCACAATTAATGAGCTGAGACTAAAGCCCCTCTTAATCCTCAGTGTCGTATCTGACTATAGTACATTGGGGATAACTTTTTTTTTTTTTTTACATTTGTTAGTACATACAGTTAGGAGGTATCTTTTTTGGAAAAAAAAGAACAAAACCAAACAAAACCCACAAAGTAGCACATGGGATTCAGTTTCCTCCTGTTCACCATCTCACTGTGTTCCAGAATGACTGAAAGAATTCATTTATTGTACAGTTTGGGGGAATTGGCGTTGGCTGTTTCTCCATAACTCTATTTGTGTTGACAGCTATTGGGAACTCTCCACAAGGTCTTCTGAAAAGGAACCAAAATTGATAAATAACCACATTTACATTTTTGGGCATCATCTTTCGCAGGGGTTGGTTTGCCTGTTTTTACTAAGATGGTCCAGTTTCTCTACGGAAAACAGACTTTCAAAGGAGAATTCACAAGATCAGAGCCTCAACTGTAAATATAGAAATGGTTTTGGTCTGCCCTTTTATTAGTATTCAGCATCATCTCCAGGCCCCCCAGCCAAACCTGGAGATCCAGGTAGGTTTTGTACATACTCATGAGAGATTATATCTGCCACAAACAGCACACAGGATAGACAGATACAAGAAACACGGGATGGAAAAGCAAGATACACGTCCCCGTTCTGCAGACAAGGAACGGAGACACTGAGAAATACAGGGACTTGAGATGTGCAGAAAAGCCATCTGAAAACCACTCACCTTGGAAAGTTCACGGCAGTGGGAGAACCAACCGTTAGTGCTAGGGTTTGCCAGAAAGCAAGCATGACCCAAAGCATCATCAAAAAGAGCTCACACTTTACATGTACAGCACTGTAACTTTCAGATATTTACACCCAAGCTCATCCTCTGAATACTTTTAGTACGTTGTTACTGAGAAGCGCGCTCTCGTACTGTCATGAACACCCCGAGTGACTTGAAGTGGGCCCCCTGGGTTGCAGCCGCTCTGATCTATGCTACATGAATAGAGAAATATCCTTTGACTGATAAACGAAAGCTGACAGTCAGTCAGACTCCTCCCGTACTCAGCTGCACAAGCTTTCACATCCAATGCTACTTCAAATGCAGGAATTTAACTACAGGGCTCTTCACTTTCAGCTGGAAAATAAAGCCGCAGCTCAGTATCTGTGAGGTTAGGTTTGTCAGAGGGGTTTTTTGTTGATTAACTGTTACAACAGCCTAGACTGAGCAGGTGATTTACTTGCCGCAGCACATGCTGGAAATGGTGGAGATCAGTGATTTCATCCCTCTGAGTTTAGAGTGGAAGCAGTTTAGAGGCAATTCATCACGTCCCCGAGGGTGGATGAAAATGATTCATTGTGCACAAGTACTGCTATCCCACTACTACTACTGCATTCCTATTTCACTGCTAATTGATGCTTGGAGCAATGCTAATGAACTCTGGAATGAGCTGTGTTCACCTATCCCTTGGCCAGGATAGCTGGAAAAAGGTCACTAAAAGGAAAGACATATGAGGGGCACAAGGACTGTGAACAGAGTTTAACGCATCCAAGCAAAGAACATCTTTGTGGTCTCCTTGCCCAACGCAGAAACACTCAAACATTCAAAAGAGTGCTCAGAGCAAAGAAAACTGCAAACAGCTAAGAAGTTTCCATCAAGTAGTCTAATGACTCCTTGGGTAGGATACCCTGCTGAGATACCAGAGAGGCACATCCAGCTGCTAGGAAACAAGGACGGTTTGCTGCACGCTTAAACCAAAGGAGATTGGAAGCAGAAACATATGCTTCATCAAAACCAGATTCACAGCAGGACTCAGAAGTAACCATATGGTAACTACTTTTAAATATGAAGTGAAGGGCATTCTATTAATACGAATGTAACGCTGTAATCTCTAGTTTATAACCCGATTGATCTTGGATGCTTACAAAAATAATTCAAGTAATGCTGAATATATTTCCAATTTTGTTGCTTCTTCAGTTCTATTTCATGGTTCTTTGTAGGCAAGCTACAATTTCTATGCAATATTATTTATCAGATGTATCCTTTTTCCCATTTGTTCATCAATTATGTGCATTGACTACTTAATGACTTGTAGCTTCAAGTCTGCAAGTCCTGTTTGTCCTACTTTTAGTTCTGACTGACAAAGTCAATGAAAGAAGCTTCAAAATAACAGCATTAATAAAGACTTACCAAATCTGCAAGATTAGATTATTTAAGTCATCACCAAATGATACTTTTTTTACTGGACTACGAAACAAAGCATTAGCACACTCTAGAAATACGTACTACAGCACGGTTATTCTGTAAATGTAAAGTGACTGAGCACAACCCTCTTCACTTACTCCAGTTGAGCTCAATTTTACTTAATTTTTGGACACAGAAGGTTCACTGGCAGCTCATCTTTGTTATAAAAATGCTTTCATCAGTATTTAGCAGCTTAAGCAGCCACTGCCATGAACACATACAAAAATGGATTTGTACAACCTATGAGGATGATGCAGCACCTGAAATAATTCCAGGGAAAAACGTATTTTTGGAAGTCCTCCATCCTAAAACAAACTATGTCCAAACACTTTTTTATTTGTAGCAGTAAACTGTTTAGAGAGAGAAATCATTTCTTGATTTGCCGACATAATGCTTTTGTACGAATGAAGCCGCAGGCTGACCTACAGCAAAAAAGTCAGCACATGTTCACTTACCATCTTTTGAAAAGCAGACCTACTTGCACAGCAAAACTGCTGGTTTGAATTCACAAATGGCAGCCAGACACATGCTAACGCAGCAGTTTTATGAGATAGGAATATATTAACATTTATCAAACAGAACCACAATTAATTGGGTGCCACCAGAAAAAAAGTTCTCTTGCCCGCCCTGGAATGAGAAAGCATCTCCTGTGGATTTGTGCCCTACATTCCATACAGGCACTTCCATCCATCATTAACAGGCCTTGCTCTTTGCTCTTCTCCATGACATATTCCCAGCAATCACTCGCAGCACCACATCCCCTGTTCCCCCAAGTCCCTGAAGACTTACCACCTCACTACAACCTTGCTACTCCTGTGGCCATCCCTCTCCCTGGCAGTACTTTTATTTCCCCTCAACTATCCAGAGTTTCTTCCCTATGTTCTCGTACAACCTCCAGTGTCCTCGCCACAGCCTGAGGTCGCGTTTCCCTCCACGAGAAGTTCGGTTTGAATGCCGTCCCTCTAGACAGCTAGAGGTTTTCATTAACCTCCCCAAGCCATTTATAGAGATTCAATGCATCCACTGTTCCTTCAGATGTGTTTGAAATTGGTAAATGGGTTCAAAAAGTACTGGAAGGATGTAAGAAAAGATGAACTAGCAGACCAAAGGACCAACAGAATTATCAAAAACATTTCAGTTCCTTAGGAAAGTAGCTTAAATACACAAAGGCAGAGCAAACTAATACCAACACTTCCCAGTATAAGAAAAACACATCAGGAGAAGGGAGACTCCCTGAGCACAAGGCTAGGAAGAACTGAGAAGATCTCAGAATCAGTATTTTCAGAGATTTCAAACCCACTGCCCCAAACACTATGGCTCCTACCTTATTCCACCAGATTTAGCAATGTGTTGCTGTACTTCCATGCATGCGAAAACCAGAAACACTCAGTCTGACTATTTGCACTCTAACTAACTTTGCAGGTTTTCTTCTACTTTTACTTCGAAATACTCAGCTTGTTCTGCCACTTTTTTGGTCATTCAAGCTTATCTGTTCTGCAACAGTGGACTGTGCCCATCTTACACCTTTTTTTAATCTTTGCTATTACTCCTATCAACTGAGGAGATTTTACCCGAGCAAGGAGAGGGCTCGTGCCATCCTACAACCTGTCGGTCCCATACATCTTTGTCAAGGTGCAGTAGGAGTAGGCAGTCGAGCTCTTGAACCTGTTTCACATCACAAAATTCAATTGCTGACAAGAGAAGGGCAAGAGAACCGTTTCCATTCTTTGCTTACTGGGAAGTAAACCACCAAGGCTTATCTGCTACTTAGGGGTCCGTATGATTCTCTGCAGATACCTCAGTAGGGCGATCAAAGACAGTCCTGGAGTCACCTCAGGAAACAATTCAGCCTTTGCTGGCATGGAAAATCAAACCCTGTGAAAACAATGGGAACGGTTTTGGGTGTTCACAGCGGTACAGGAAAGGGAAATGAAATCCAAAAATTAAGCAGGGTTTCTCCTGGAGTGCTCACTGCTTTCTCCGTCCGTTTGACTTCAGAGCACAGACGTTTGTGCTTTGAACTCCAAGGCAGAAAACCACAGCAGAAAATCTTCCCTGTTAATGGCAGGAAGCCATTAATGATGTTTGATAACTGCTGGGGATTGATAACTGTCTGGGATTAAAGCTGGGGTCCTGCACATCTTTCTTAAAACTTACTACCTATGTTTCAGATCTACACCTAACATAGTCTTCAGCAGCAAACCCTTCCATGAAGTTCAAAAATCACGCATTAAAATGCAAGAAACTTCCTACTTCAAATGTATTCCCTAATTGCATCAACTGTTTACTCCTCTGTCTCTTTGATAGCCAGCACAGTCCCTTAAAGGAAGAATTTATATAGGTAAAAATGATCCCCCCATTTTGGCTTCTATAATATAGGAATTCATGTGACACTCTCTACCTTGAGGGTGCACCGAACCTGGTTATTAGCCTGTGGTCCATATATACCCCTTATATAGCACCGTGAGCTCCCCAACAGCAGCTTGCTTCACTAGGCAGACTATATCAAGCTATTTTTTCTCTGATCATTGAACACAGCCGTCAGCCAGAATAGATGGGAGATTTCTGTGAGCACAGAAGAATCACAGGCGGTGAGGCTGCAGGCTCCATCCAGGAGGTATCACCAGTTTAACACACTAATCTAAAGGAAGGAATATTTTCTTTCTGTCGGCTGAGTTTATAAAATGCTAGCTGCTGAAAAGCAAGAAGGCTATTGATGTGGTTGGGGTTGTGAGGGGGGAGAGGGGTGTCAAAGGCAAGAGTCCAAGCTGTATCTTCATTCAATTGGGACGCACTCTTCAGATGCCAGCCTGGGAGGTGTCTTTCTCTTGCCTTAGCAGCTGCTAAACACAGCCCTGGAAACAGCTACGTTCTGGCAACAGATGAAAACACTGTTCCTTCAAAACACATTTTTGTCAACCTTCTGCTCAGCCTCTGCAGAAGTACTCTTGCTATTGATTCTTGCTTCTTGCCATTACCACGGTAGCATGGTTAAATTGATTCTTAGCGTTATTATCTCAATACATCCACAGGTTTATATGATGAAAGGGGGTAAAGAAAAAAGAGGCAAGATAGGAATTATGGGGGGGGAAGTCTTTTCATTGATTGGATTGTTAGCTTACTGTGAAGCTAAAAAATGCACATTCTGTATCAGGCCTTTGTTGGCCACTCATGGAGCACAAAGAACTAAATTAGCACTAATTACCAGGAGCTAAGATTAGTCTCTCCTAGCCTGTGGAAAATACAAAGGTGAGTCTTAATAGCAGAGCAAGGAGATTAAGCAACATGAATTCTGACAAGAGCTGTAAGAAAAGGGCAAGTAAATTATCCCTTGTGTCTATCCTTGAAAAAAACACAGCTCCTTTCTTTATAAAAATTCAGCACAGGACAAAGCCACTATCACAAATGTTCTGCAGTTGTAAAGAAACTATACACAGATCTCCAAAATTCCTCAGTCCTGTGAGGCTCAGGGAAGGCATTTGTTAAGTGTGAGCATTGCTGCCTAAGTCAATACCCACTGGAGTTTATAATGTGTATTTTCTTTAAATACCTCAGTTCCACTGACACCGGCTGCTGCATAATCAAACAAAAATGCCATACAAGAGGAAAGCACGTGGCCCACTTCAGAACATTTTCTTTCCAAACACTTCTTGTTTAAATTGAAAGAACTCAATCATACAAACTAAATATAGCTAAGAACGACCATAAATATGCAAGGTCTCAGCAGAAAAAAAAAAAAAAAAGCATGTTATGTGTCTATCCAACAGTTCTAGTTTAAGGAAGATGTATATATAAACAGATATATATATATAAATATATATATACAATACTTCAGACTCGAAAGAATGCCTTGCTTATACAAATTACCATGTATGACGAAGTTCAGCAGTTTGGGAGAGTTTGAATTGTGCTAACGTCACCTAAAAGCAGGTGGAAGCCAGCTCAGCAGGGTGGAAGAGAGAAGCAATGAAGCAGGTTGCGGAAGGGGAATATTCTAATTTTCCAGTAGCAGAAACATTTTTTTTTAATATCTTTGCAGATGTTGGCCAATTTAAACAGCTCATGAGAAATACAAGTTAGAAAATAATCTGGTGCATTTGGAACAGTATTCAGCTCTTGTGTATAGTGCTCATTTCCCTTTCAGTCTGTTAAGTAAAGCTAATGAAGCACTAATGAAGCTGGTTGCCTATGGATTTTTGTCTAGTGGTTGGAATTGCTGGAGTTTACTAAAACATGAGCTTCTTTTGACTTTTATTTTGGTTTTATGTGTTAGAGACATTGACAGCATTCCTCCCTTTGCAGGTTTAAGAGCGAATGGGCTCCCACTACAAATATTTTGCTGGTGGATGAACTAATCCAATTTATCTCTTCCAGCTGGGTGGCAATATTCACAAAACTTGCAAAAACCTTACAGCCCACCACCGAGATAACGGTTAATATAGGTCAGACGATTCAGAAGCTGTAAAGAGGACTGGGGCGAGGAGGCTGGAAAGGGCAGACAAGAAGGGGAAAAGACCACAAGAGTGAAATAAATCAGGCAAGTCCCACTTTCCTAGATTAAAATGCATGACTTCGGAAGGGAAGGAAGACTATCATGGAGAAAGCTAAAGGAGACACATCAAAACCACATGTAACTGATGGCTACAATCCATAATGGTTACAGAAAAACATTTTCTAAATCATGACTATTAAAGGACTAAACTAATTTCTCTCTCAAAATTTGTCAGTTGGAATACTGCTTTTTGGAATGGGGACATCACTCAAAGAGCAGCATATTAAATATTATCCTCCGAGCTTTGAGTTGTAAAGATTCCCTTCATGTGGCTACAAGGACTGAAGAGGATTCAATATTCCTACGGTCTCTCTATGGCTTTGCTACTGACTTCTAGTATAAGGCAATAAAAGTTAAATCCTTTCTCTTTAGAGTTCCCAAAGCAGGTTTCTTGTCTAAGTCTAATCAACCTCCTTTAAAAAACCTGTTGGCTTTGCTTCATTTTTGTTCCTACCAACATGGGGCTCCTCAGAGGCAGCACACAAAAGCAGAATGCAACTACTAGAGGCAGAATGTAAAGTCGTAATAGAAGACCTCAGCCTGAACCTGACCTAAATGTTTATGCCCTTGCTAACATTTCAAGTGTAATGCAAAAGGCAATAAACACACTACTTAAGAAATACCAAAGAACCCAAAATACCAGGCAGCTCAACACAGCCAGCAGGCCAGAGGAACACAGGCATCTGGAAATGAATGAAAGAAAAACTCTTTGGGATAAAGTTACATCTTTTCTCATGGAAAATAGAATTAAATTAAATTTAAAAAAAAACCCAAACGACAGAAACTAGTTTTGATTTTCTCAAATATATACTAATAATGCTTTCCTATATTCTCCCTCCTTAAATGGAGTCTTTTACATGCACTCACAGTACTGATTTCCTGCAAAGCATCTCCTTCCTACAGCACCTTCCTGCTTCCACTTCTCTCCCTCATCTGCAATCACTGTAAAAACTCACCAAGTGTAGGCTATGAATTATTCTGAACCTCATAGGCTTGAGACAAAACTGTCCACGCAGTTTTCCACTGTGCCCACCAGAAAAGGCGCCAATCAAGTATTTGCCAGGCACACCCATTTCTTCAGTAACTTTAACTATCACCTGAAATAAACTGCCTTGGAGGTATTTCCAATCAGAATAAAATCATTGGGTTCAAAGTTCCATCTAAGTTACTTTCTCAGTTCACTGTTCTGACATCCACAGGTAACTGTGCAAGTTGATTTTACTTCTGCACGTCTTTCCAGTGGTAATTTTCCAAAGCATACGTATACTAAAGTGCATTCACTTCCATACATTAACCAACATCCTCTAGATAGTATTCTGCAGCCATGAAATCAATTTATTAAAACTCACCATTAGCTTTTTAGTATAAGAAAGATGCATTTGTGGCACTAATAGGAGAAGCGAGTAAGCAGAATAATTCTGCCTCATCTTCATCATACCTTTCAAACAAACTATAGGAGTCATTGTACATAGAATGTGTCTTTGCACTAATGGCACATTCTTCACACATATGCACACTTATTCCAGACTACCAAAGTAAAATTATTCCTATAGACATTTAAACAGTGTTCGTAGCTTGGTTAAGTGGAATACATGCACAACAAAACTGTTATCCCAGACATCTGGACTAAATGCTAACATTTTTTATTTGCTATGAGAAAAATTGGAAGTTTATTGCAGAAAAATCATTAAGAGAGAAAGACACCACCTGTGTAACCTCCATCAACAGGGCAGTTCCTGAGCTCTGCCTCTGAGCTACCACCATATGACTCTGCCCAAGGGGCTTTGCCGCTGGTACCAACCCTGACACCACCAAAACCTGGGTGCAGACCTCGAGCACCACAGTACCGGCTCCGTCACCTAGAAGTTGCATTGCCGTATGTTTCATGAGGAAAAACACACTCCCTGTATTTATCTTGAGTTTCCCTAAAGGTGCTTGAGACAAAAGCTAGATGTCGGCATGAGAAAGTAACTGTTTATACAAATGCAGCCAGTATTTGGCATGCAAAGATCCATTTTTATATCTCTATGCCTGTCTAGATACAGAAGGTCTTGAACCACACAACTAGGGGTGGGGGGAAAAAAAAAAAATCAAACCACTTTCTGATGAGGTATTTTAAGGTGATGCCCACATTACAGTTCCTAATAATAAACATAAACCCAAGTTCTCCTCGCTCCTGAAAATCCCACTGCAAACGTGAACCCGAAGGAAATGATGAAGTGGAAGGGCAGCACTTTGAGGGAAATCTCAAATTATGTTAAAAATCTTTTCTTGTACATCTCCCTCATACAGGTGCTCACAATTTCACTGTGGCAGGCATTGCCTACGTTAGAAAACACTGATGATGGTTGTTTAAACACACGTTCTTGCAGCAGCTGCAGTATGGGAGTTTAAAGACTGAATTCTTCAAGTGATTTATGATTCATTTTTGCATCTCAATTTTCAGCACTGAAACGCTTCAGTCCTCATCTTTCTCAAGAAATGTGCATTTTGATGCATAAATGAATATTCAGACGATGAAAGTCCTTTCAGTGAACAAAAGCATCTTAGAGAAACACCAGGCTGCAAATCCTGCTCCATTCGGTGCACTGGCGAGGGGAAGATAATGACAGTCTTTTTCAGTTTGTCATCGCTGGGGAGCATGGAGAAGGCTGGAGACGACACAACGCCCACGCCAGCGGCTACCCCCAGGCAAAAATAATGCCTTACAGTTCAAAATGCCATTACATTAAATATCACTGCATCGGTTATGCACGACAGTGCCCGCCACGCACAAAGCTGTGCGCTTAACTCGGGACTTCCGATGAAAAATGTTAATTTTTAGCTAATATCATAGTGACTTGGCAAAAGTAGCAACCATCCTGATGTTACCCCTTGAAGGCGGGGAACACTAAGGCTACTTCACATGTGCTGATGGCAAAATAATAATTTTAAGCAGGAACTCCTGTACAAGTATTTCCAAATACAGCTTCATAGATACTTTTTGATTTCTGCTTGACTGCACAAAAATGTTTTTTAAACAGAAGTCTGACTAGAGATACTGAAATTCTTCATGATACACAGTTATATGTGACACATACACCTACTAATTGAGTACATGGCAGATACACACTGCAGGTAAGGAAGAAGGAGAAAGTGATCTTTTACTAATAGGTTCTAATTTTTCAGCTTGAAATACCTTGAAAATACAGTTCCAGGCCACACGTAGAGCGCACTCAGGATCATTAGGACTTCTGTTAAAAGGATCTCAGAAATTAAAACATCCAACATTATTAGACATTAGACAAAAATGTTTTTTAGCTACGTATGCACTTACAATGTACTGCATATTTTAACATCTTCCATCAGCCAGAATAAGACTTTTGGATTGACAAAGTATGATTAAATTTTATTAGGCTGGTCCAATACACGAGGACTATTACTGCAACCTGTATTAGTGTTATGTGGATCTTATAACAGTTTCAGAGCAACTAGGTAATTAGTTTTATTTATGTTCTCTAGAGGGCCTAAAAGTCTATTTTTCAGAAGCCCAAAGGCAGAGTTAGTTTATTTGAACTCACTAGTGCTAGACCTACCTTATTCATGCACTACAAATGAATCAACCCTTTGACTGCTAAGTGATGATATCGATATTAACAAAAAAAAAAAGAAATAAATCAAGCTGTGGTCTAAATCCTCGGAGTGATTTAGCTGCCTAAGTGTCCATGAATTTCTTAAATGGTGTAATTGCCACTGACCTTCCCTGTCTTTTAGGTTCTTAAACACGCAGGGAAGGTCAGAGGCAGTAAATTGCCAGCACCCTTGACTGAAGCACATTGATCAAGGCCGGTTTAATACTTGCTTAGTTTAGCAGATAAAATGTGGAAGTCAGCATTTCTAAATAACTTGTATGATTTCTAGGTAGCGATGAACGATTTTGATAAACATGATGACTCATCATCAGAGAGAGAGGAAAACGATAGGAAGTCTCAGGAGTTTGAAGAGACGCCAAAGCATAATTCAGCCTGTCCTTTTCGTACATTACAAAACTTCCAAAGAATTGGAATATTAATAATTGAAACAGCACTAACAACAAGATCCTTTCTGGGTACCTTTTTTTTGGACCCCAGCTGCCTCTGTTGTAATGGAAGATGACAGAAGGAGGAGAAATTTAAGATAAGCTTGTAGAGTTCATACTGTAACCACATTGCTGGTGGGCTTCAGTCACCTCTATATTCTACACAACGTAGAAAAGCTCTGCCGGTAGCCCAGGGCTGACCACAAGTGCTCTATTTCCACTCCCTAATTAGTCTTCAGGCAGTTATCAGCTGAAAAGACACGTCCCCTCCATTTCTCTGTTTCCCTTAAACATATAAAGCGAGAATTTCAGCTTGGCACTAAGAGCCGATGTCCCAGGTTAGAGCTCAGGTCAGTTGAGCCCCATCTCCTCTCCCAAATGGTGCCCATTAGGAGCAGTTGCCCAGCAGAGGCTGCGAGAGCAGGACAAGCACACCCTCATACCTCCTCAGTTTACCAGGAGCTGCAGCTCATGGAGGTATTTGCTACTTATTTAGTAACTTACTCAGTTTTAAGGTATTTCTGCTGCATCATCTAGCAAGGAGTTTCTGAGTTTAACCACATATTGTGGCTAAAAATCATCTCCTCCTCATTATTTCAAAACTCTTATCTACTGACTTCGTTATTTCACATCCCCTAGATTTTTTTTTTTACCTTTTTCCTTTTAATTGACTTAATACATTAGCATTTGTATTTACATTTAGAAACATTTGCACCTCTATGAAACTAAAGAGTTCTGAGACAAGAGCTATTAAAATGCACAACCTCATGCAGAAAATTCTGATTTTAAACATCAGCCTCCCCATTCTGGTACATCTCCTCACCCCGTTATCCCTGTGTGGGTAATAACATCCACAGACTGTCCCAACCATGCTGTACCTGGAGGACACTTTAAACACTTTGCCAATGATCAAGACTAATGGTAATTTATCCACAAAGCCTGCAACACACCATGAGCCACATCTTTGACTAAAGCACCTGGAAAAATGAGATTATAATTTGATACCACCAGAGCCAAATGACCAGCCTGAAGAATATTTCATAAGTAAAAAGTATTAGCAACACATTTTGCACAGACCAAAGACACAGGTTGTATGAAAAGGAAACTGGAGTTTGCAACACTGCTGTGGAAATGCAAATGCTCTGCTTGAGTACTTGATTTGTTGCTGTATTTAGAAGCTATTTATTAAAAGGTGAAGGTTTGATAAAGACATTTGAAGACTTACTTTATTTACAAGTGCTGATGTTTTCTCTTTCGAATAGATGAGCTTTTGGATCACGTGGATGATCAGAAAGGA
Source organism: Egretta garzetta (assembly GCF_000687185.1). Classification (NCBI taxonomy): domain Eukaryota; kingdom Metazoa; phylum Chordata; class Aves; order Pelecaniformes; family Ardeidae; genus Egretta; species Egretta garzetta. The sequence continues at coordinate 2,104,061 of NW_009259429.1, read as the reverse complement.
TTATGGTTTCTGCTTTTATTAGGCATATTTTTTGTTAATGTTTCCAGCAGACATATCTTCTGTTATCTGTCACTGTGCGATAGCATACTCTGCTATTTGTTATGATAGCCTGATCCCAAGTGAACTCTATCTAAAATTCAACATTTTTTTCTTAAATGTCTATAAAAACAAAACTTGCTATAACTTTTGAAAACAGCTGTGCTAGCACTGGTAGCCATTACTGGCTGGCACCAGTCTTCCCTGATACACACAGCAGTTCACCAGCTCCCGAAGGTTTGCCTCAACTAAAAGAAAATAAAAAGGGAGAATCTTACCACTCACTGCATGCATTTGTTTCTTCTCTAACAATCTGCAATGCCATCAACGAGGTTTAGGTACTGTATTAGCAAAGTCTAAAACTTTTCAAGTTGCAACAGGGTTCATGGACTAGAGTAACACCCCCACCAAGGACTGGGCTGCAGCTGGAGCCACTGACACCCGGCACCAGAATTTAGTTGTGAAGGGTTCAAAACCAGCAAAGCCGAAACTGATGTCATATTTAGCACTAGAAAACCCAAACATGAGGCGCATCCTGGGGACACCAGGCTTTCATTGCTCTGCTGCTTACAGAAGGGCTTGTTTTTAATGCATATGTGAGCTATTCAGACCCTGTACCCCTTTTGCCCTTCCTACCTCACCAGATGCGAATCAGAGGACGTTGGGAACACCATGTCCCAGCATCCGAAGGAAGGGCACTGCGGCGAGGATGGCAATGAGAGGCAGCAGAGCACACTAATAAGACTTTATTGATTTGCCCATCACAAGCAGCAATTTTACAGCTGGGCACTACAGCCATTTAAGAAGAACAGAAGCCAGCTAGGAAGGAAGAGTTTATTGAGAATTAAATCTGGTAAAAGACAGAATATTTTACCCCTTGGTATAAAACCACCTAAGTTGTAGGTGAGAAATGTTATTTAAGAACATGTTACATTCATGACTGTATGCTACTCATACACAGATTAATTTAATAGAAAATGTTTCTCAGTTGCTCCTCAAAATCCCAGTATCTCCTTATTTCTGTGGTGATTATGGCCATTCACTCTGCAAAATCCAGTACTTTTCTGCTGGTTTTATTTGTTCATATGAAAAACTGAACTATTATTATTCAGGTAAAGGGACAGCAATCCAGCTAGAGAATTTAATTATTTACTGTGTTTCATACTGAACTGGGGAGACTCAGCTTGATCCTTCTAACCTAATGAAGTACTATTCCTATCCATCTGCAAACGATTTATTAAAACTTCCAAAGCTTACTACAAAGTATTATGCATAATTCAAATATATATGTAGGAAAAGTGAAGCTGAGATAGCTACTTGGCTTACCAGACTGTCTTCGATGTAAAAAATATTGCCTCGTATTTATTAACTGTGGCTTGATCTGTTCCTACCCATTTGTAGTTTCTCCATCATATCCTTCCAATAGTGTTCTCCGCCAGTTAAGAGTTAATACATGACCAATAACAGCATATAACTTTAGGAAAAAGAGTAAGAAAAAGTAGATCTTGCTTACAGCTGGATAAATTACGCAAACATTTCGCAGCACAGCCACGTCTCAAGAAGAGTGTGTCCAAAGGGGTGTCTGGCCAAACACACGGGCTCGGGCCTCTGCCTCACCCCACCGTTCTCCAGAACAGTTTCTCCAAGAGATACCTTCAAGACTTACCTGCCTGCCAGGCAGGAAAGCCAAACAATGCTTTTGCGGAGTTAGGTGTGGCATTTCTGTGATGGTTAGAAAGGTCTATCGGCAAGAAGAGAGCACTCTCCTCTTTCTGAGGCAGCGATAAGCCCACGATTCAGGAATGTATTTGAGCACATGCCTACGTTTAAGTATATACTCAAATACCAATGCAGTCAAGAGGAAGCAAAGGGCGCAGACACGTGCTTCATCAAGCATGTGTAATATTTCCTTCCCAGGCTCAGCCAACCTGACAAAGGTCAGGTCAGGACCTTTTCATGCTTTTTTGCTACGCTGATACCAAATGCTTTTCCAGGCAATTGCATTTAATTTCATAAGGTGAAGAGCTGGAATACAAATTTAGCATATCTGCAAACTTCTATAAGGTGCCATTGCTGTTGTAACTGCAGATCTCATAATATTTCATATATAGTAATCTGAAAAATAACATGAGTATTATTGAGACACATACAACGTATGCAGGTAGCACGGAGGGATGTAAGCAGAGCCTTGCCATGACAGGCAGTTATCACCCCAGAACATGGGAGGACAATCCTGCCCTTAAACTCAATGGTTCTCAGGTTTCACAAGCATTTTAAGTCAATGTCAGTGCAGGTTGTCGAGTAAAGACAAATCCTGTGATCCCAGATCCTCTTTAGGGTCCTTACCAGCAATCGTGCATCTCATGCAATGAGCTAGGTGAAGGCACTACACATGGCTGGAATGCAGCCTAGCAAGGGGAGGGTATTTTTCACTTGGCTCACACTATCACCAGAGATAGCACAAACTTCTCACCAAGGAACAAATAACCTTTTTCAAACGTAGCCCATGCCCATGCTTATTGCAACTATGAAACCACAGACCTGGTGACTGACACTGGATGGCCGAGTTTTTTCTCTTTAGAAGCAGACAACATCATGTAGCATCCTGCTATTGAAACCCCTCAAAACATTTTCAGCATATTTGAAAAGCATTACCAAATTAAATTCAGCATATAAAACAAAAATTGAGAAATTGGTACTGCAAACATGCCAACCATTGTTAATATAACTTCTAATTCTTTCAAGTTTATCTGATTTTTAATTTACTGTAATGCCAACACACAGACTTACCGGCACAGAATGGATAACAACCTTAAGCAGAAAAGCAAGTCAACGTAGGTTAGGGGTTTCTGACAAGAAACATTTATTTAGATGCTGCAAGATTTATGTCCTTAGCACCGATGGATTCAAATTAAGTCACTGGTAAATTAGAGAAAAGCAAAAAAACCCAAAAAACAACGAAAAAAACCCATAAAACCAAGGCATTTGCCTCCAAGATTGTACTTCTGTCTTCACTGTCATTTGATGGGACGTTCCCTGGCAAATGATTAAAATCTAAGTGATTTATACCAGGTACTTGAGGTTAAGAATTTCTCCCATAGTAAGTCCTAGAAACAGGAATAAACCTAAGAATAAAAATCACAACCAGAAATTTGCAAAATTATGAACTTCTGGTTACAGGATTTGAAGGAGAGATTTGCTTTTATAAAAATCCAATTAATTCAAATCTAGATGCAAATCATTAATGTTGAAGTTTCTCAAAGTTTGGGTTTTATTCAGACACAGGTTTTGAGCACTTTTTCTTTGATCAGCCATAGAATTCTTCAAGACAATCTCTTAACCTCTTCATCTCTTCAAGACAACCTCTTAACCATCATAAGTGGATTTTGCCTACAAGTCAATACCTTACCTGCAATTTAGAAAAAACGGTTCAATTGCATCAAGCAACAAAACCTGAATTTTTAACTAGATTTCTCTAACCTTATAGAGAAAAGAACAGTACTATTTTTCCCTTGTGGAGGACAGAGCATTAGTTATCATACCAACTGCCACTGCCTTTCTGTCTCCTGTTCTAGAGGACCTAAAAGCTGCAGCTTTCCACCCAGCAAGCGATAGACTTCAGGAGAACCCCAACCCTTCAAAAAAAATTATCATTTACCAAAACAACAGAAAACAGCCTCATTCAGACACGAAAAACGCTCAGTACCCAAGTCAGCACCTCAAACATGGGACGGCCCACCAGTTCAAATAGATTACTGGGCACCAAGGGTTAGATAGCAATGCAGACCTGGTTGAGCTGCCAGTTCTCTCTTTGTCAACATCCAGTACGTGGATGCTTGAGGATTCCAGATAAGTGGGGAACATCAAGATAAGAAAACGGCTGTTTTCCCCCCTAGGAAACCTGTCATTTTGACCACAAAAGAAAAGATTCTCCACGGACACGCAAATATAAACCTTTAACCAGTTAGCAAATTGAAAACTTAACAAACAGATCTGAATGTTTACATTTGGATATATATGCCCAGTGTATATGTATCTTGGAACAGATTTGTAAATGTTTCCACTGTGTACTGCTTGTAAAATTTCAGAGTTTGGAAAAGTGCCCCGAATGCTACGTCATTGCATTCGCTGCCAGACTAAGAAGGGGGCTAATAAAATAAGCATTAGCAGGAGAACACAATGTGAGAAGCAAATTGTCAGAAGAGAGGCCCTCTTCAGGTTTATGCTTTTCAGTATCAGCCTCAAAAGGACATGAGCGGGGAAGAGAAGAGAAAAGGAAAGGCAGGTGGCTCACCACATGGTGTATTCAGACCAATGACAACTTTTCACAACAAATACATCACAACTAAAAATGTAGACATTGAAAGCCTAGCTTATATTTTATTAAACATCTGCTGTGAGACAAGATGCTTCCAGCGCAATTAAGGTCAATTTTTAAAAGTTAATTTTTAATTGAATGGACATAAAACACAAAAGACCTAAAACCTCAGTTTTTCTTGTTACAGACTTAGAATCATTTCATGTTTTGATTTTTGTTGCATGTATCCTCATAACTGTTTTGAAAATTTATTGTAGATGTAGGCAGATCTGCAGATGCAGGAGGAGGCACTGTAAGTTACCTCCATTCCAGAGAGGATTATGGCTGGGAAGAGGCCATCAGCATCTCATAACCCAACTCAGCATTCCCTTTTCCTAATAACATGAGCAACCACAGTTCCCAAGCTGTAACACTCGCACACAGTGCGTGGAGCACTGCAAAGGCTCTGCTTGTGCTGGCTGGAAGTTGTAGTGGCCCCTGACTCTCACCTGGGCGGTGAGGTTAGAACAGGCCTTAAGAGTTGACCAGCAGTAGCTTATTCCCACAAATACAGTGAATTCCCAGCTCCCGCAGTTTTCCAAAGTGTCTGCCAAAACTAGGTGATGGCTGGGCTGACACTTCCAACACTTGTTAGAGAAATGAAATGAAGTCCCTTGAAGATAAGGAGATCAAAGCTGGTCACACAGCAAATGTTGGAGGACCCAAAAGGTGAGGCTAGGATCCCAGTTTACCAAGAGAAGGATGATGTTTTTTAGTTTTTTCTTATTAAGAAACTCCTCTTCCACACCTCACAAAACATCCCTCCAGCTCTCTTCCCCAGCTTTCCTTCCTCTTCTCCTGGAGGTGCAAGGAGCCCGGGGCTGCTGCCAAGAGACCTCAGAGCTGACACAAGAGGGGCTGCAGGGGACCCAGGGAGCCCACATTTTGCCTCAAGATGGAAAAGGAGGTTGCACTGGCCCCTTTAGGGAGGCTGTGCCCACGTCGTGAGAAGAAAGAAAAGAAGGAAAAATGATTATGAGAAGCATCCTTCTGCACAGGTGGGATGTCCAGGAGCAAGGCAGAAGCTGCCATGATCACCAACAGTGGCAACCAAAGAAGTCACTTACAGGAGCACCTCTACTAAGTATTATTTTACCAGCTGCTTTTTTTGGGGTTTTTTTTTTTTTCAGTGCTGTTGACAAGAAGCAGAGGGTGGGTTCATAAGGACAATAAAGCTGCATTTTCCATTTGTCCCAAATGTGTTAAAAGACATTTTTTCACTCAATTCAGCTACATAAGCCAATTATGACACAGTGGATTGAAGACCACACAGTTGTTTATGAAAACGATTCTTAATTCAAATGGATGACAGATAGAAAAAAGATTGTATAGCTTCTAAGTTGTTTATGATAAATAAATATATGCCTGTACAAGTTCATTTAATGATAAAAGAATATTGGACGAGAGTCAGTAGAGTTGCACAAGCAAGCAAACATCATCCAAGACATATACAAAGGCCTATCAGAAAATTTTCCCTGGCTTCTTTACACCCACTCACATGCAACTCACTGTTTTCTTTTTAACCAAGGAGAAAACAGCTCCAGAGATAGTATTAATCTTTGCTCGACTAATTCAAGATCCTGCTGTTAACTTGCATACTTGCAGTTAAAACTAGCGCATCAAATCCATTGTAGAAGCATTAAACAAAGTACTTCTACAGAGAATTATACACCAAAATAAAAACAGAGGAAACCTATTAAAAAAAAACCCAACTCTATAAAACAGAGAAGTTTCACTGTGCCCAGAGTATAACAGGATCCCATGTACACCACCTACCTGGAAACGGGACATTAAAGGCTATTTCACATGACGACAATTTGCAAGACCTTTGAAGGAGCATTCTAAAGTCATTAAGAGTTGATGACTCAAATACAGAAAAATAACAACGCTTCATGCCTTTGCACCATGGCAGTCTGCACATTGGTAGTTACTACCCTTCGCAGTCCTGCAAAACATGACTTTATTCTGCCCTCACTTAGGCCAGCACAACTGTCCTGTGGTGCCACACCATCACCTGAAGAGCAGAACTTGCTCATCTCAGTCCCTTGCTCCTGCGCTGTGTTGTTGCCCCCATCAAACCGGCACATGTAGAGCCAGGCTGCAAACTGGAGCAGCTAACTCATCTGAGAGAAAAACAAAATGCAAAAATCCAGCAATTTCTCTTGGATTAATGTTACCTTGCGTCGGTTCCTCAGCCCATGTCAATGCACAGCTGCACATACCCTCGCGCTGGCACAGTGGAGGAGGCAACCGTGGAGGAATGCAAACAAGCTGCCAGGGGAAGGTGGAACTGTTTCTCTTGGCAGCAATGCCAACTTATGCCAGTTAAAAGCAACTATTATTTAGGGCCATAATAATTGCAAGTTGGAGTATTTTTTTTTTTGTTATGTGTGTGTTGGTTTTCTACTTTTATTTTAGCAGAAAGAATACAAAAGTCAAAGTTTAATAAAAAATAATCCATTGGAGTCCTCCTCCCTTGAGTTACTCTAAAATCAGATGTGCTCTTTCCACCATTACCATCAATCTTATGTCCCATACAACTTCCTTGGTAGGATGCCTTGAGGATGAATAGCAAATCTTCCCAGCTACTTCCAAAATTACTTCCAATACCAAAACAGACCCTTCATACTGTATTAAGCAAGAAAGCAGCATCTCAGAGCTGTTAACTGTAACTGCACAAAAGGATTAATCTGGCATCGGACTCAGTGGCAGAAACTGATCCCAGCCTCATCCTGGATGGGACTACAGAACAGATTAACAAGGTTCTTGACATTCTTTCTGTCTCATCGACATTTTATTCTGGGTGTTGCCACACTCTATCATTGCAATCACTGGTAGCTACCTATCTCTAGCTGGAGCAGTTGCATTTTGGAAGTAAAGAAATGTATGTCTTTCACAGGCCAAAAATTCTTACGATTTTCCCTAGGGACATAATACATAACAGAGTCATTTTTAAAGCTATGTATCAGTTTGAATAAGGATTTACTCAGCTTTCTGACACTAGTATTTCCTATGCAGACATGTATGCAACAGCCATTCCCCTGCAGCAATACAGACACCGTGACCTAAACTCGTCATGATCTAGCTAGATGTGCACAGAAAAAGGCACATTTGCTGAACTGCCATAGCAATGAATGTAAACCTCGTGCTGCAACACCGAAGACACCTATTTTGCTTCCTCAGATTGACATAGGGGTTTTTTTGGTGGCAGTAACAGGGAGGTAAAGTCATCATCCAGTCTCAATCGCAGTCAAGAATTACATTAGTGGCTTCAAAAAAATCCCAAGTCACAGTGGACACGAACAAGAACAGGATCCACCAAACCTTTTCCCTTTGTAATTCCTTTCCTTACCAAACTTTCCCAAGAATCTAAGTCTAAGGTCACAAGTTATTTGTACAGAATAACAAGAGTTTCTCATGAATAAAGAGGCAAATACTCATCTCTTGCAGTGACAACACTGCACACCAGTGAGCCACAGTCATGAAAACCAAGAAAGGACTGTAAGTTTGCAGCCAAAGTGTCGAAGAAGAGCGGGCTGTGGGAGTTCTCTCCTGCCGATGTCCTAGAGATCTTGGTGATCTTTACCTTCCTTTACTTGTGTCCCAAACTGTTCTCATTAAGAAGGTCTTTTGTGACCTACTTTTAACAAGACTGAAACCCCACCGTCAGCAAGCCCTTGTGAAGAGCATGGGTTTGACACTAGCGTACCAACTACTACCAGCAGATACAGCTTGTCCCAGTCCGAAGCCGAGCGTTTAAGTGGGCATTCAGCCACAATAAAACAACACTCTCAGGTGAAATGCATGCCCCGATCCCTGGCAGAAAGGCAATGGGGAGGCCAAAAACCTGAACAATACAGAAGCAATAAAGAAATTCAGGAAGAAATGACTAAACCCTTCAAGAAATTCCCTGCCTCCACAAATTCTGCTACCTGCAAAGCCAACACGTTTTCTGCGCAAGTGCTCTCCACTGTTTTCATGATCGCAGTGCCTCACCCAAAACGCTTTGTGACTAATGGGCATCTGGAAAATTATGCCCTCCATATCCACAACACAGATACGGCACAGCATGTGGAGAGGTCAGATAACTGCAGCAACTCTAGTGTTTACATTTTGTTTTGCTTTTAAAAACCTTTTCAGTCTTCTATTAGATAATTACAGGTTTCATATTCCCACTTTCAAGGTTTATTTTCAAAACACTTCTGTCACTAAAGCAATTTCTAAGTTATCTACTTGCCAAAAGCAATTTAGGGACTTTCACATGACAGAAGTGAAGCATACTAAGTATTCTCTTTTTGCATATATAGTGGTGTTTAACTACTTTTTCTCTCAATATTGCAAAAATAAACATGGAAATCAACCTGCCATTTTCAAACTAGTGTGAAAGTGCCTTAGTACTATCATGACACTCACCTAACGCACACTCAGGGTAAGAAATTTTGCACATTCAGTACAAGGGAAATATGAGCTTCCCTATACATGAAAATGTGCACGATGCTGGTGAAAGTAGATAAGAAGATGTAGAGCTATTAAAACCAATGATTAGATTTAAAAAAAAAAAATCAGAGGCACAGCAAAGATGCTGCAATTTTATTCTTCTCCTCGTGATATTTAAGGAGTAATGCTGAGATACTTGGTTAGGTTCCCCTCCCCCCATCCTTCACCATAGAAATATCATAAACTCTAAGTCTAGCCTACCTATTTTTTCCCTATAAAGCTGAACAGAAACCTTTCCTGAAAAGCCTTGAGATAACTTATCAAACACAAACCGAACTGCCTCCATAATCATCCAACCTTTAGCAAGGTGTTCTTCAGATGCTAATACTAAAGAGGAGAAAATCCCTCAATTAAAACAGCTATCAAAATTAAGACCCTGTCAACTCTCAGATAATTTAATTTCCATAATTTTTAGACCAAATTTGGAATCGACTCGTGTCTGAAATAAATCCCATTCGGTTTAGGTCATAGTGCACACAATCAATCTGATCAGGTAATTAATAATAAAATGGTATTATTAACAGAGAAGACAGGAGTTTCATATATGGTATGATGCTTTCCTGCACAACTCCAAGCAAGTTGTGTGAAACAGCACAGCAAAATCTCAGCTTTTGATTCTAGCAAGAGTGCTCAATTAATCTCTTTTTTTTAATAGAAGACAAATGCTACCTTAGCATTCAGATATTAGCAAATGCAAGACTTGTTAAAACCCACCTTCAGATAATGATAAGGCTTAACATTTCTCGTTAAGAGGACTGAGAGGATAACTGAAGGTGTTCCACGTTAACAGCTGGTTTTAAAAATAAAACCCAGGGGATTTCTAAAAGGCACAGCTAATGCACAAGGGCATGTTCAGGTTGCTCAGCTGTACCAAATCCATCCTATACCAAATACAGACCCACTGGAGGTCTGCATGTGCACCGGATGTGTATATGTGTTCAGCATGAACATGCTGACATCTGCTCCGTTAGGGCAACACAAAAATCACCAGCTCGTGGCTTTGATGGTGGACTTACAACAAGGGGTCACATATGAATGCCTAAGAGCCCACCTCAAGAAGACCAGGTCAGGCAAGTTCAACAGTGATCAGGTATAATCTCTAATCCAGCCAAACAGCATAGCTCTACCTGGGAACCATTACATTTGAAAAACTGCACTTCCCCCCCACCTTTTTCATTTCTAATCTGGAAAGCGATTCTCGTAAGCAAGTTTAATGCACATGCAGGCCTGGCTGTTGGGTGGGATGAAGACCAGGCACTTAGGAAAAGAAGAGTAGCTGAGAGATAACTGAGAAGTCATCTCCTGCTCCACCCACAAGTTCAAAGGAAAGGTTATTTCTGGGAGGATGAGGCAGTGCCAAGAGGCACCGGCAGCGGGGGGGGGGGGAAGCAGCAGCTGCTCCTAACACAGGCACAGCGAGGAGAGGAGCAGAAAGCCCGAGCGGGCCCTCCCTGAGCTCAGGCTGGTCCCACTCCAGACAGGCTCTCCACGCACAAGCCATGGTGCAGCTGAGCATCCCCTAAAATGAAGAGAAGACGGGCAAGCTGCTGTAACTTTTATTGGCCAGACTTGATGCCCTAGCAGCCCTCTGACAGCCCTGCTCTAACAGAAATGGAAACCATGCAGACCCTACACAAACCCAAGCGCAAGAGGGACGCAGTGAGTCGCCACCTCGTGCACCGCCTGACGACCTCAGAAGAGGACACAGAACCTCAGAACCTCCTCTCCCAAGTGCTAATGTTGCCCCTTTGCTAAATAAAGCGACGCAGTGAGTCGCCACCTCGTGCACCGCCTGATGACCTCAGAAGAGGACACAGAACCTCCTCTCCCAAGCGCTAATGTTGCCCCTTTGCTAAATAAAGTGGTGAGGAGCAAAGACCACAGGCGTAGGTAAATAATGCTGCCCCAGCCCCGCCAGCTACTGCTCCGCCAAAGTCAAAGGCGACGACCCCGGCAGCAGCAGGGGACCCGGTCTTGAACAAACATCTCCAGCTAAGTGGAAATGGTGAATCACATTTTCTGTATTTTTAAGTGGTATTTGTTTCTTTTTATGAAATGATTTATTTAAAGCCATTCTACAGCCTAAACTTTTCCAGATATTACACTAAAAAAAATAAATAAACAATCGCCATTCTTTTTATAATGCACATCAGATTTCTTTTTGTTATCTTGTTTTTAAAAAAAGCCATGAAACTATTAGTTTTTGAAGTGATGCAAAACTAAACCTGCTGCTCTGAAAAGCCCATAATTAAGGCGGCTGTAATAATTTTTTCACAGTCTGGCTCCTTTTCAAAGCGTACGTCATCCTTTTGTTCCTCCTGCAGTATATTCTCATGGCAGCAGCAACCATGCTGATCCTAGGCATTAATTACTGTTTAGGAGAATGGGAAGGCGAAGGGCAAAGAGAATGGAGAGAGCAAAGAAAACAAGAGCATACAGTTCCACAAAACCCCTCACTGTGATATTTGAAGAAGTAGCTTACGAATACCTACCCACACAATGCTTATTAGAGGATTTATCTGCTCCTTTTAAGGACCTAACCTTGTAACTCAGATCTTTAGTTCCTCAGTCTGAGGAGGATATTGACATTAAAATCTATTTTTAGTTAACCAAAAAAAAGCGAAAAATCACCACTAAAAGAAAAAAATGTATATATATATGGGAACTGTTTGCCCGGGTTATTTTGAAAGTGTCTCAGAGAGGTCTAGAATTAATCTGAACTAACAATTATCTCTACATAATAGAGATCAATTAAAATTAGCCTGGGTATCAGTGAGGTTCTAATGGAGCCTCTTCAGGTGCCAGGGACAGCTTCTAGACATCTAACGGCAAAGGGTTGAACGTGTAGAGCAAGGAGACTCCTACCACAATCTTGTAACTATAAGCTACATGCTAGAGATTTTCACATGAAAAAGTTAGTATCTGTAGAGTTGTCTCCTGTTAAAGGTATTAATAATTCAGTAATTATTAGTGCAGAACAGTAATGACTCAATCATTCAATAATTCCATTTCGAAAGACATGCACAGCAACCAGTGTTTCCTATTCTATTTCACCCTCAGAATTGCTATTTAACTTGTATTTAGTAATACTCTTTTTGAAGTGAAGGTTAAAAAAGAGGCCTGGTTAAAAAAGATTTTTTTGAAGGACAGAAAAGTTTTATGTGTTTGGCACTTAAAAGAGTACAGAATGATCTGAGGCCCCACCGGGTGAGATTTATGCTATCAGTGTTTGCGTTTCATATTCAGCTTATGTTTAGAGCCATATCTGGCTGAGCCAGCTGAAGTTCAAAGCCAAGATCCTTGGCTTACTAGCTCAGGTACGAAAATATGCTAATGCAGCTCTATGTAAGTTTTGGGTTGCATCTGCCTCATTCTTAATCAGCTCAGACCTGGGGCAAAACTAGCCAAAGGTTATTTCTGAAAAATCATTAAATACGTAACTAAATGATTTATTTATCTAGACAGTTGGCAATGAAGATTTGATGACCTTTTTCATTGGAAGAGAACTGAAATTTTAGTGACCATATTAAAAGACCAAGGTAGAGCACAGCCTTTAGTTTTCTGCACTATACAAATACATCCATGTGGATACTATTTATGTGTGTGTGCATATATATATATATCCCCATTCTATGATTCTGTAACTTGCCTAGCAGTAATGGGAGAGACCATTGGCATGAGAAGAAACTGAGGAATCTAGAACATCCAGGAAAAAAATCTGAAGGAAATACCATCCAAAATTCTCTCACTGTCTCCAGCTGCTTTCCAAGGCACACTACATTCCAGAATCTGGACTGAAAAAGAGATCTTGCATAGTGTCTATGTACATATTCCTCAGAATTTGTTCTTGTATGGAGTATCATAGAGAGCATCCAAACTCCCAGATAATATATGCACATACGTACACAAACACATCCTTCTACAGCCTTGCTTGTTCATCATCTCCAGTTTCAAACATCCCGGTGTTAAGCATAAGGATGCAAAAGCTCTTGGTGTCTCTTGAACTCAGATGCCTCTTGGGACTCGCCAGGCTCCTTCATTTTAAATTTAATAATGTCTGTGGATAACACTACAGTAACAAACCTTGCAAGGCAAATGACAGTGGTTTGTGAATTTAGATCACAAGTCTGTGGAAAGATTTTTTGCCCTTCCTGGTGTTTTGATATATGTGTGTGTGTGTGTATGTATGTAAGTATGTGGGTGGGTATATATATATGTGTGTGTGTGTATATGTGTGTATATATTTTTATATTTGTACTTTTCATCTGAAATTCATTGTAACCCAGCATCACCACAGCATAAAGCAACACCTGATTTACAAGTGGAGGTATTACTGTGATGTGATAACCATCCAGGAAAAAAAAAAAAAAAAAAGTATTTCCTAGGATCAACAGAACAGTTAATAAGACCATAAATTGTAAAAACATTTAACTAAGTACACTGATGTATCACACTAATCTTGAAGCATTAAGTGTGATATACAACACTTAACAGGCCAAGAATGCCAAACATGCAAACTGATAATCGTTTAAACTGATCTAGCTATGCCAGATATAGCTCTGCCAGTTTTCCATCAACCGTAAAACACTGATAGAAACTTTAATAATGATGGCATGAAAAAAATATCGTATTATTTGTGTACCAATAGATTATATATTAGCATAGGAATAGGTTTAAGGGATAAAAGCTTCTGATGGAAAGATATTCAAATTCAAAACAATTCATATCTGCTCTAGACTTCTAAATCACTTCCATCTGGTAAATACTATCACCAGCAGTAAAAAGATACCAGAAGGCTTTGTTCGGAGACACTGAAACCTGCTATTGTGCAAGAGCCCATGATAAAATTCATCCAAGAATATGGACTTCCGAAAACAAAGAAAAAGTCAACATTTACCTTCACAAGATGCAAAATCCTAGAAAAGATATGCTGTAGCCTGATACTGCGTAGCAAATTGATTTTTTAAAAGGGGATTTACTTCTGAGTCTTCCTCTGTAAGGGATGCAACATATCATCTCACTCGTATTTCTCTTCCTCCTCGATTCAGACAGAAAATTCTCTTCTTACTGCAGGGAACTCTAGGCTCGGCTAGTCCATCACAGTCACTTACAGCTTCCAGCAGTTTTCTGTCCATTTATTGCATCCAGACTCTCATTAAGTCTGCGTATGAATCAGCATTTTAAGGAAGGCACAGAATGAACATCGTTTTAATGATTATTTGCTGAAAATTCAGACCTTCTCATAGACACAATGACATGCAGAAAAAAACCCACCACAAACACAGTGTTCTTGGAATACCTCTGAAGTCATTGCTGTTGAGAAAAGTTTGTTATTCCTACTAAAAGCAGAATCACTGTCTTAGTCACCAACCAAAGGGGCCAGATAATGCAGACAACTGTGTTCAGATTAAAGGCCGATCTGAACCCATTTGCCTGTCAAGGTTTGGTGCTACAAGTCAAAATTTCATCTTCCTTTCTTGCAATGCAAATTATTAATATGGGAACAGATTATCATAAACCTGGTAATTACACTTCTTCTCTGAAAGAAGCCTCCAACGGCTCAATGTGATGGCTTTTCAGATTAAGGCTCACAAGAAACAATAATAAAAGAAGGGGAAGGCTGCTACACTGGGGGAACTAAAACCAAGAAAGCTCTGTGGTTTTGGGGAGGCGAGGTTGGGGAGGTGGGTAACAGAGGAAAAGGGGAGTTAGTAAGATTGCAAGAACTTCTTTAGGTACAAATATAGTTAAAAATAGGATTGGAGACTTGTGAAACCCCATTAAGGCATTCAACTCTTTTGTGGATTCTGTCCCTCTGCATCCCTTTTTTCTCACACTGAGCTTTTCTCATTCGTGGTACATTAGAATTTAATATGCTGTCCCTTAATATTGTAGCCATATACTCTATAAAAACAAAAAACCAAAACCAAAAAACCAGTGAGCAGCATCCTCTTGATTCTCGTTCCTGGGATTGCTTCCTTGGTGTATTAAGTCGAAGTCCAAGCAATTTCCTAAAGGCAGAAGAACCTTTCCAGAAGCTATCCTATAAAGGACTAGGGCTTTGCTCAGCCACAAGCAAGCAGAGAGCAGACTAAAGGTGCCCTTAACAACTTGATACTGCTCCTCTAGATGAGTTTTATGGGTGCATTACAGATAAAAATAGATCATACAGCACTTTGGCGCTCACCAAAGCACTTCATGTGAAGAGGGAAGCACAACTTCCAAGGATTATTTCAGCTGCAGTTGCTCATAGAGCTCTTCAGTACAAGACCACAGTGGCAGACATAAAACCTTCACCAACAGAGCTGCCCTTTTATTTCAGACAAACTAAATCAAAGGAATGTGTGTGCATTAGAAGCGGCTGCTGAATCAGAGCATCAGGAGAGTAATTTCTCCATTAGAAAAAGTCAACACACTGATTTAACAAAACGTCATCTACTATCGATCAATAGTTTGGAAACGATTCAAATTGCTGGGGTAGTGGAGATAAAAAGGCCTCTTGGTCTTCTGATTAAAACATTTCTCTGCTTTGGGTACATATAAGCTTAATAAAAAAAGGTCTGAAAAAGAAAACGGAAGCTTCGTTTTATACCTCAGGACATTATAACAGCAAATTGAATTATATGCCCTTTAGGTTTCTTTAATCATAATTTGACTTTGAAGAGGAAGCAACTGAGTGTTGTTTATGGACAGAAACACTCCTATCACAACTGAATGTTTACTCTAAATGAACTATGAACGACAGACCTCGTTCTTCAACTATTCCATGTCATCTCTAACCTTCATCAGAAAACAAAAAAATATTTCAATATTATCCTTAAATTATTTTCAGACAGTGATGTTAAACTTGACCTCAAAATCTTTAGAAGACTGCATTTAGTGCATCATGAAAGCTAAAGGAAATTGAACCAGCTTCAGCTTGAGGATGTTTTAAATGGAAAGGATCACACCTCACTGTTATTTTATAAATGTAAAGCACTAGAAATATTCTTGATTTGCCTTTTTTTTTTTTTTTTTTTTTTTCAGTATACACAACAATATACACATCTGCCAAGTTGAACAGGAAGATGGGAATTACGTACAACGCCTGCCTTGGCAGTCTGCTGTGACTACAGCTCATGTAGCCATGCCCAAACTGCCTTTCAACCAGCGCAACAGTATCAGTCGCGCAGAGCTAAATGTAGACCACGATATTCACCCAACCACAGCAGAGATACTGGGAGCCTTCAGCTGGTGCTGCTCTTCTTGAATCGGTGGGAAAGCTGCAGTGCACCAGGTTAGGCTGGGGTACGCCTACATGAATCTACACGTCTGCAAGGATTATGAAGTCTGTTTACATATTTACGTTTAAATTCATAACGAAGTAGCGATGCATAGTCACTGCTGTGCTAATTGAAGTGCTTAATTCCATCTTTCTGTCATTTCTCGTATTTAAATCAGAGATAGCAGATGATTCTCTATGAAATCCCTTACAATTTATTATAAAACACGTGATATATTGCTAGGCATCGGGAAGCTAAGGAATTCATACATTTTCATGCCTGATGAATAAACAAGAGGAAAATGCAGTAATGAATCAAAACATGTAACTGACAATTATCTCAGAGGTCACTGTATTTATGGTGCTCATTATATATTAATGAAATATGCCTAATGAACATCCTTCCAATTACGACTGGGTGATGTCCCATAGCAAATGCAGCAATCACAAATGTGCGCATAGGATTAAGCCTCTCCTTAATTTCCCAAATTAAGCATGTGTGTGGATATTATATCAGATCCAGGCCATTTAACACTACGTAAGCACACGCGAGTCAACATTACAAAATACTAAATGAGTCAATAGTATCTAAAGGTCATAACTCGGAGCTATTAACTTATCCTTTCTTAAATCATTAGTGAAATGTGAAATTAATAAATGTCTCGATGCCTTTGCAAACAATTAATGACTCATGATGCTTGTTATTAATTATAGCTGAAGAATACTCCGAATGTGTATTTTTCTTTAAACTTATATCTGCAAAATTGATTTGAAGCCTAAGTGGCCCATTAAGCAAAACAAAGGAAGAAAACAGGAAAAAAGAAGATATTTTTATCCCTTCTTCCCTCATTCCACCCGAAACTCTGGTAAAGCCAACATATGCCTTCAAAGGTATTAATAATGCTGCTTTATCCCATACAGAATTATTGTCCCGAGAACAAAAAAAAAAAAAAGCAAGTAAATCTGAACTACTCACAGAAATTTTCACGTGATAAATTTACAAAACATTACTCAGATCCCACACAATAT
>NW_009259429.1:2042385-2086814 GCF_000687185.1 Egretta garzetta | reverse complement strand
AAGATACTGCCAGTTTGGGGTGGGGAATTGTGTGTGTGCGTAATTTGTTGGTTGGGTGGGCAGGTTTTTTTTAAATGCAATTCATGTTTCTGAACATTTGCTTTTCTACCAAGTGAAAAACCTTTCAGGTTTAATGTTTCATTTGCTGTGATCTGCACCAAGTATCACTAGCTGTCACTAATTCTAAACTAACAAGAAATAAATCAGAAAGGGCTATAAGAACTCTTTTGTGAATTTAGTTCAAAAACTGGCGGCAACACTGACTTTAGTTCAAATATTGGTGACAACACTGTCATCCATCCTTAGCCTCAACCAGTGACTTTTTGTTCATTCTGTACATCCCATTCTAAGAATTTCATATTTAAGATTATGTAGGACTTCCTTTACAGTCTTTAGCAGATATTTACACGTGTGAGATTTCTGTTCAAGTCATCCATGAGCAGTTCAAGGGAGGTTCATGATAAAACTAATACAAGCGAAACAATGCACAAGTGTTTGCTTAACAGAAAAGGACCTGAAATACAGATGTAGTTTCAGCTTAACATGAATCAAAAAGAGCTCTGCGGGAAACCTCTCCCTCACTTCAGACCAGAGTTAGAAAAATTAATAACTAAAAGACTCTTATTCAACTGGTCAATTGAATTAATTAATAAAATTTCACAGTGAAGACAAATATATTAATAAAAATACCCTACTTTTAAGGGAAAATAGTAGTTTCTTTAAAAAAAACCCACATTATACTTGCTGTGACTTTTTTTAATTGGAGGGTACATAGTGAAAAGATCGGTTCTAATCCTGTAGAGATTTCTTCCCAAGACAAAGTATTATATACTAAAACTCAAGAAAAAAGTTCTTAGTACACATCTGTTTGTTGAGATCACTTTTTTTTTTTAACCAAAAAATGCACTAGCTTCAGAAAATTTTCAAAATATACATACTCTTTATCACTAGGTTTATTACCCCTTGGAAATAACAATAAAACAAAAACTGCTTTGGTATAAACAAAATGACTGAGACTTGTTTGAATGTTGCAATAATGATTGCAAAACCCCAAAACATTCACTGGCTGAACACAGATTCATTTTTCCTTTGTGTGCTCATGCTCTCTCTTCCTTAGCACATGGCTGGCTATGGAGAGATTAATTTCTGGTATAAGAAAGTTCAGCACCAAAGATTCTGAACAACCAACTATAAATTAGGCTAAGAAAATTGCGCGTACACTTTGTCAGGGATGTCCATTTAGGAAACATAACTAAAGGAAACATGCCAAACTCTGAGGGGACTAAATGGCAATTTAATTTTATCTAAAGCACCTTAATCCCAAGGACATATAAGTAGCTACTTTTAAGCTTGCACCTCACTGCTGTCAAAGAAAAGCTGAAGCACCCACTAATTCAAAATATGTCTAAGGGGTTCTCTCAGCTAAAAGAAAATAGAAGAAATTACACTACATTACTGGAAAAATAACCAACCGTATGGAAGGTATAGCAGCATACGCATTCCGCTCCTCATGGCCCCAATCCTCCCCACACATCTACTCATGGGCAGTCATGGTCCAGTTGCCTGGGCGTTGATGGAAGGAGGCACGGGTACAAAGCAGCAGATGAAACGGGCAGTCACTTAGAGCTGTCAACACACAAGTCACCAGCTGACAGCCCCTACTTGTTCAGACATCCACAGATTCATAAATTACATATTTAAGTAATCTCTTACTGTGGCAAGACCCACGTACATTTACACCACTGAATGTCGCACAGCAAGACTCAGCCAGAGACAGCAAAAGGAGCCCTGCAGGACTTCATGCACCCACCAGGTCTCCCAAGTGTACAGCAAAAACCTCACATACGCTGGCCTCCACGTATCAAGCTGGGCATATCAGACAGCTTGCTTAGGTGTATGGTTTACTCACGCTTTTTTTAGTAGAATAATATGTACAACAGTTATTTGGCTCTACCCATCACCCCTTTCCCCCACCATGAAGGAGGCAAACCAAAGCAGAGGGCCACATACAATGAACGGTCAACACCTTTTGATGAGCTGCTGGCAAGGCAGCAGCTACGGCAAACGCCCACATCTTTTGGTGGTGAGTTGCATGCCAGAGTAACACGAGAAATACGCAGCCATCCCTGCCGCTTGTCTTGAACTCTCCAGCTAGCTGAGATGGCCTCAAAAGCTAAGACACAGAGAAAGTTAAAAACGTGACAGATAAGGTTCCCTCAGCCTTCAGCATCACTTACAAGACAGACATTTATTGGTCTCTGCATGTCATGGCCTTTTATCAATGACAGGTTCATGTAAAAATTCAGGTAGCGTTACCGTTACCCATCTCCTTATGCTTAAATTAGAGATACGCAAGTACACTAGACCTGACCACTGCTACACGAAAAGCAGAAATTGCTGTTTAAACTACCAAGTACTGCAGAATACCTCCAGGTGGAATGTGCTGAGAAAATGCATCTGGTATGTTATATTAATAAGTGGAAAAAGGTGGGACATTTCTTAAATGAATTATTCTTTTCTCTTCCTCCCATCCCTATGTATTTTAAGCAGTACCTTGTTCCCACTTCCATTATCTGGCAAAGTCCATAACTGGAAAACAAGCTGCACCTTTTACACCACCCTAATCCAGCTCTATCTGAAAAGGCAACCATACAAATCTAACACAAGACCTGCCTGGGACATTATCTCACAGCAAACACCCCACAGCGCTTCCTCCTGTTCTTTATGCTGCCTTTACATGCAGGGTTCTGTCCTCCTCACACGCCCATTGCCCCCATTAATGTCTTATTTAGTGCTGATTGATTAACTCTAATGGAAATACTTGTACATACCGTGGGAAGAACACATACCAAAGCTTTGAAAAAAAAAAAAAAACAAACACAACAACCCAAACTAGAGCAAGGTCTTCTCAGGACGTTGTGATGGGGAACAGACTAAGAGGCCTAGTTTGAAAACAAAGACACTGACAGCAACCAGCAACTTTACCAACTTGTTTGCCCTGCCTCTCTGGTTGGCATCTTTCTCGTTAAATTGTTCCTGAGAATAAACACAGACAAATATATTGCCAAATCAAGTGATAGTTGTCAATTAAAAGTGTTGAAAACACATGCTGGGAATCACCATTTACATTTTTATTATTACAGAACATTTGTGCAAGTCCTCTGTTACTCCCTTTGGTCTGGTAAGGATCCTTACAAATCTCTACCCTATAACTGTAACTCTTCATACAGGAGGTTGAAATCACTCGTGATAACTTGGCTCAAGTTACTACTCCTTACCTACCTACTTCAAAATTAGTTTTTTATTCAGAGGCAGAAATGTTGCTAATTTGATTTCCCACAACTTGCTGCTAATAAACAAAGGCAAAAAAATCCCACTCAGTGCTAATGTGGTAGCTTAATAATGATATTACTCATTTTGCTGCAAAGGCAGTCAATAGGATGTAAAGATAATTTTTGCTTACAAATCAGAAGTTTGGTCTTGAACCACAGAAGTTGGGCTCTTACTAATGTTAAATAGTAAAGATACCAATTCAGGTACTGGCAGACATTTTTCTACTAAACGCTGATATCATTTTCTGTAGTGTTTCCCACAGCGCTAAGAAGTTAGGAACAACTGGTTCACCCATATCCCCCATTTACAATAGAATTTTCTATTTATCCATGACTTCTTGACAATTTTTTAATAGAAAGACTCGAGTTGCAAACCTTGTACACAGTGCTGCTCTTTCACCCCACAGCTGTGACACATGCAGATTTTCTGATAACTGAGAAAACATTAGCCAATATCAGTGCCAGAAAGACAAACTGGATCATTCAGTCATTTCACAGACCTCACTGCCAAAAACATGTTACCTAATGATCACTGGAAAATTCCAATTATCAAAGCTACACAATTTTTTTCAGCAAATAAATTATCCATTAAAACCTAATCTTGGTTAAGCCATCACTGGTAATGGGTTTGGATTGAATATACTAAACAGCATAAATTAAAAACCATGTTTTTTTCATGGGCAAATCAAGAAAATGAAAAACGGGGCTGTGGCAGTTTTGGACTCCTCAGCAGCATCACAGTTCAAACTCTCTTCTGGTCCCATCCCAAGCTGTTATTCGAACCAAATCCTTGCACAAGCCTGCTGAATGTTGCAATCTCTAGCTCTTACGCCATGCCAAGGTGGCTCCTCTTCTGTTGACAGTATTTCATTCTATACAGAATTCCTGCCCAGGCTGTGGGCAGAAGGTAGCGATTGACTCCAGTGTCTGCTGGCTACAGCATTCACCTGGAGGCGAGACAGTAAGTTCTTGTGCCAAGGAGCACCTAGGATTGTTGTGTGTTTTATAAGGCTGTAAGAAAGAAGAGGCTGAGGTAACCCTATCCTGAATATTCCATCTTGGACCCCTCCAGTAAGAGACACGGGTTCATACCTCATCACCTGAGGATGGGGATCCAAACCAGGTTCTCTTGCATGTTGGGTAAGCATCTTAGCTGCTAGAGTAGTGACTCGCAATCTCCAGTTCCACCTCACTGGTTTGGTTGGTTGATTGGTTGGGGTTTTTTTATGAAAAACGGTGGTTGTACCATCTTTTGCTTAGATTTCTGAGGTGGAATTAAGGCAATGTATTTAACAAAAAGAAATCTCAATCTTGTTTCCTC
This sequence comes from Egretta garzetta, assembly GCF_000687185.1. Lineage (NCBI taxonomy): Eukaryota > Metazoa > Chordata > Aves > Pelecaniformes > Ardeidae > Egretta > Egretta garzetta. The sequence goes on along the minus strand of NW_009259429.1, from coordinate 2,082,161 downwards.
TTCTCTTCACCTCTGCCCTCCCCTACTTGACAAAGCAGATTTAAAAGTCTGCTGGAATTGATACCCCGTGGTACAAATAATGTCAGCTTTCTTCCAAACAAGTGTCATTTGGGTTTTGTGCTCTAGATAAAGAGACACGTGCTAGAGCAGAACAGTGATAAGGTTAGTAAGGTAGCCTCCATTAGTTACAAACACTGGCATAACTAGAGTTTCAGAGTGGAATTAATGCCAAAATTAAAATAAGAAGAAAAAGAAATAGCCGGGTTCCCCACAGTTTTGCTAATTCATTTGATTCTCACCGCCCTTTAGCTTGGCGTGTTTCATGATGTGAAAAAGCACGTGACTACTGTGAGTTGTAGGATGCATTTGGAATGTAGTTTTAGGAGTTTAACAGTTTAACTAACCCTTTAGTAACATTTTCAGGTCAAATATCAGATACAGAGAATTCTCTGTGGTATGAAATACAAACTAGTCTGCATGACAAGTATCAGTAAGAAGGTGAAAACACAAGCAAAGCTTTTAGTCACCTGACAGAAGAAATCTCACCGATATCTGAAGGGTAGTCAAACAGAACAAGGGGCAATCCTCAGATGCAGCTTATACAACAGCATTTCAAAATCTTCTTAGATTTCTCCCAGGGCTAGGACATGGGTGGCGACCTGGTGCTCAGTGCAACAAGAAACTCTGTAATATCCAAAATTCTTCCTATAGATAGAAGCTCATTCAGCAGTTGGTTCAAATTTGTCTAAAAGTGGTCTGTCCTGCTTAAGAGAGAGAGGGGGAAAGTCTTAATTAAAAGCAATTTGAACCCCTCTGTGGTTTCTTGCCATTGAGTATCACACATTTTCTTTAAAGATCTGTAATATCCTACAGGCTTGATCTAAGAATAGTAAGGCAGTACACGCTTAAGGATTTAAAATAAAAGCTTTGAGTTCCCAAAGCAGATACATGCTGCTGAAGCCCAAGAGGCAGCAAGAGACAAGGAAGCCTTCATTTTCCTTAACAATACTTGCACTAGAAAAAGATCCATAGGAAAACCAGACTTGACCCTAACCTACCTGCAGAGATTTTGTGAACTGAACACAACAGTCCAGACCAAGGATCCTCTTACTAACACTCGTTATTAATTAATAACAACTGCCAATTACAGCAGCATAATTTTACAAGCAATAATCCTTCAAAGCCATAATCCTAATGCAATCAGAACCATGCAAGGACAATGCTATGGCTCATATTTCTAACATATTAATACATTTAACTTACAGGCAACAACAAAAAAGAAAAAGTAAAAAAAAAAAGCACCAAACGCTAGTGAGCCCAAAGGCAAAGAAGTGATACCTAGACATTTCCATTGAAAAGTTATTTTTAGCTAATGATCATTATTTCATTAAGTCAAGCCAGGTAATACATGCTATTCTATCCAGAAGAATAGAAGACAAAATTAGTAAGTGAAACCTACTGTTAGAAATCCCATTAAAAAAAGCACAAAATGGATATGACAATGTTGTCATCAAAGACAAAGGTGAGTTTAAAGCCTTAATTTTGAATAGTATGAGCATGGCAGAACTCAAAAGGCATGAACCCTGAAAACAGGGGAACTGCAGTAACATCATACCAGCTCCTTAGGTTAATGATCTAACACATCCAAAGTTAACATCAAGTTACAAATTAAGGTAGTAATAAAACAGAAGTAACAGTTTAAATACAGATACCATTGACTATCACGATGGAGAAGCAGTATCTCACTACAAGACCAACGCAACCATGTTTTGCTGAGTAACTAAATTCTCACTGAAGATAACATACGTTAGAGATATAATTTTTAATTTTTCTCAAGAGTAACTTCTTCTGCAGCCAGGTTATTTCAAACAACCTTCAAATACTACCACAATCCAATTAATTTCTGTCAGATTCACAACTCCACTCCTAGCTCCTGTGATCCCACTCAGACTCACACCTTTTAGTTTGCAAACTCATTTTTCACAGGCAGCATTTAATATCAAATATGATATATCTTGCAGCTCCAAAGAAGTTACCAGACAAGTTCTGAAAAGCATGTGCCCCATCTATTTTCCAGTTGGCCCAGGACATTTTTTTGGATGGAAACGTAGGGGGTGAAAACAAGAAATACCAAGATTGGCTGAATAACCAGAAGACTGATTTAAAACAAGGAAAAGGTGGGATTTCTAATTCAAAAATTTTAAAACTTGTATTACATAGTAGTCTATATTCACTTCAAAGCAATCCTTTTCAACAATACATAAATAAAAAACTTGCTTCTGTTTTAAGTTAGCATTTCTTCAGGTCATCTTCTGTGTGTTTAAAGAAGTCAAGAGTATTTTTAATTTTTTAAGTTTAAAAATGTTAATGAGCGTGCACAAGAAATGACCCCGTAACAGAAATGAGTAAAATGCCTTTACTCCATTTGAATGCTAAACTCATGCATTTCAAGGTTAATTTAAGCCCTAACAAAGTGAGAGGGTTTTTTCAAGAGACTAAAAAAGTGCTTATGTATTTTTCTTCTCTTTACAGAGTAGTTTGACACATGATATGCATTCTTTTAAATCGGTACCTGCTCTGCTACAACTTACTGTGTTGAGTTTGTACAAAATCTAGGGAAAACAATGGCATTTTTTAGAACAAGCTTTCAAGATTTCAAGAACTGCCCATTCCAGTGATGTGTAGAGACACCTATGTAACTCCCTCCTCCACACCCCTATAGATTCCAAGGGATTATAAATTCAGTAAACCTCAGTAAGAAAGCAGAACAAACGCTCCCAGGGAATCTTGATAAAAATCCCGCCAAAAAGGTACGTGGGGCAACAATTACTTTTCTCGTGGGTGGACCAGCATGCAAAACCCCTCAAAATAATTGAATTGAAAAGACCAAGTCAGAATACACTGACAACAAATAGCACGTGAAGAGGCACTTGTAGGATCACATGCATGTGAGAGCTTGGACAGCAGGTACCGTGGTTTCCAGGCTCCTCCTGTGCATAGTGGAGATTTTTGGTCCCCACTTGTTTACAAACATACATACATATATATATATAACGAAAAATGTCAGAATCTCCAAGTACAGTAAACAAAGGTCCATGCTACAGCCTCCACCCATGTCCTGCAACCTTCTCCCTCCAGGTACTAAGATATGAGGCACTGTCATTCTAAATCAACTGCAGGGGGGAAAAAAATATCTAAAAACCAGCAAAGAGCACGGAACTGACTGCACAGCTAGGCAAACCGGAAAAATTAGTTATTCTGCCTTTTGACTCCTTGAATATTTTTTACATCCATAAAATTTAGTAGGTCTTTTGGGTTTGGGTTGTCTGGGGGTTTTTTTAATTTTTTCTTCCTTCAAGACACCATCCTGATGATGTGGGAGCTGCTTTATTTGAAGCAGGCAAAAAAAGAAAAGGACTGCTGCAGCACTGCCTCTCACCTCCCACACAGCCCGTACCTACTGTACCACAACTCCAGCTCCCAGCAGCACACTCCAGCAGCAATGCCAGGAAACTATTTACCCAAGGAAATAACTATGATAAGAGAATAAAAATAGCCTGAAATGATGGAAAGCATTTCGTTGATAGATATGTTGAAAAGAAAGGAAATGAAGCTGTTAAGAAGATAGAACATGGAGCAAGGCACAGAAGGGGGGGAAATATTCCTTTCGTTGCAGCAGGAGGTCTGGCAGAGGCGATGCATTTTTTCCTCTGCTGCACTCACACTCTGCAGTTTACACTGATGGCTGGTCCAGCTCCAAAGCAAGCGAACTCCCCTTGACAGAAGGCCTATTGCTAAGACTTTGCCTTACATAGCCCTCCCATTCACTTTGTTCCCAGAACCAGTAGATCAAAATAAACGACACGTATGCCTACCTCTGAGATGCACAATAAACCCCATGTATGTGCTCTGGTCTCTATTACAGCCCAAGAACTTCATTAGGGACCCTTATGCATTTCAAATAAAACACATTTGTGTCTCTGTTAGCTTACGGAGAAGAACATTAATACCCTTTAATGCTATTTTTGATGGTAGTCAGGCCCTCTGGGGAAAGAATAAAACCCCAACCCAGCAGTACAGGGACGGAGAAACAGGTGCTTGCTTTATCCTGAAATTATATCACTTATTTTGCTGATTAAATAATATCCATGCCCATATTAGGCAACCCACACAGGTTATTTTTGCTTCTATTTTTTTGAACATCGACTGTTAGAGGTAAAAATGAAAACGGTGAATTCCATACCTTCCATGAGCAAGATCCATTTACTTCTGTAGAAGAGAAATGGCAAGGTGCCTTCATATTGCAATAGAAAATTAAGTGCATAAAATATACCACCTAGTGACTGTGAAGGTATTGTACGCAGACACGCATAAGAAAATAGGTAGTATTCTGAGGTTTGCTTTCTTCTATTATTTTACAGACCTACATATTAAAGCCAGAGTCAGTCATTCTGAGTATTTGTTTTGAGATTCTGTGAAAACAGATTCTTTGCGTTTCACTTACATCTGCATCAATAAACACTGTCTGAAATAAGATATATTCTTAGAAGGGCCCAGCATTATGAATGAGACATTTTTCATTATACAATGTACACCACGTGCTCTGGTAAGACACAAAACTGGCCTTTGCTGGTTTTCCATCCCCAAAAATGGAAGGGCTGTGCCAACTTATCAGAAGCTACCAAATGAATCTGTGGAAACGTCCCCCCAAGCCCTTTGGCCTGTCCAGTTTGCCCACAGAGTGAGATCAACCCTACCAAGTTATTCTGGAACCTCAACATATTTTTTGATAGAAACCCAGGTGCAGATAGCCCCATCTTCCAACATGCCACTACAGAAAGACCAAGGAAATAACTAACAAAATGGCATCCGAGTCACAAAGAAGGTAACAATTGTTTAACTTCAGGGTATGCAGGAGGAAAATGGGTAAGCCTAAAGCTCAGGCTGAACTTCAGTAAACACTTCATAATGATGAGATCAATTTTAGGCAGTTACACATGGCAACAAATCCTTGTTTTGTGGGGGGGGTCACTGTGAGGCATCTGCTCCTTTCTGTTCAGGGAGTTGACGGGCCCGAAGGCCACTCAAACACCATGATACAGCAATGCCATCTTCCTTGCTTGCTTTCAGGTCAGTATTGCCCAGAATCAGCTGCAACTTCTCAGGACAACGCAGTAACAAACTGAAAGCAAAGCCCCGAGGAGTTTTCAGCCATGCACTATCACCAGCATAGCGAGCTGTGGGTCCACCTACAACTCACAAATACATGACCAGGTCTTACCAAAGCCATGGGTAATTGACTTCACCTGTGACCCCATCAGCACTTCATTCTTTCAAACTACCCCAACATGAGATTATGATACAGGCAACCAAATCTGCGACTGTAACTATTATGAGAACAACAGCAGAAACAAAAGCTATTCTCACCCAGTCCTACTAAAGCTTGCCGACAACTTTTCTAGTCTTCCTCAGAAGGATGCTTGTGAGAAGCAGCACTGTGCATCTAAAAATAAACCCACCCGTTTCCTCTAGTTGCATTCGGCATTTCTATTTCAAAAGTAAAAATACACATTGCATTTTGGAATTGCTTGGAATGGCATACATTCAAAATTCACAGCTAAATCCCTTCCCATTTAATGACTAACTAATAAGAAACCCTTTCATATAGCATTGTCTTTGAATTAAAAACTATCAGAGATGAATGTGCAGCCATCAAGGATACAAGTTAATGGCTACAGCTCTGTAGAACTAATTCTGACAATTTACACTTACAATGTAATACTTACAGTATATATCTTGAAGCCACAATTTGAATTTTCAGTGTGTCACTGCACTAATTAAACTATATAAAACTAATTAAACTATATAAAACTGGAAAGCATCTCCTGGACAAAAACAGTATTGGAGTGAAAGCTGAATGAGAACTGTGGGACAAGCAGCTCTTACCTAGGGATTAAACAACCAGCACGGCTTTGCTTGTCTGTAGCCATTTCAGCTCTAGCATAGATATTGCTGTCCCTTAGATGATAACTTTGCCTACTTTAGAGAAGCATTCCTATCCAGGGAGATCCTTAAGCACATACTAATTAATGCCAAAGTCAGTGATACTTCAGCATATATTTATTTCAAATACTTCAATGTTTGTTTTTTTTTTCCCATATCTAGCTGCAGGAGCTGGTCCAGCCGCTCAAGTCAATGTACATTGCACCGAATGAAGGTTCTTCTGGCATCTGAAGTACCTGGGTGCATTGGTGATGTGAAATGCAGAAAGGCGGCCAGCTCTTAACATGGGAAATGGAGAGCTGGATGCCTGATGGTTAAATGAAGAGAAGCCACGTTTGGACAGTGCATGAGGTAGGTAAAGGCGATAGGCTTTCCATTTCTCCTTTAAAGCGAGAAGAAAATATTGGAATATAATCCAGACTACATCACAATTACAAATATTACAGGAAGAGCATTCTGTCATGCTGCCTTCACCTTCCTTTCATCCCTAAAAGCAACTGTACAACAAGTAGGTTTAGAATAGATTTTTTTGAGCACATTTCTGTAAGCACAAAGGACAAAGATGTTTGCAATTTTTATTTGCAGTCATTTGAAACAGTAAAACTTATTTTGGGAAACACTGTGTCTCTACTGCTACACAGAGAACATGCAAAAGTCTGGATATTAGATGAACATTGTTTTCAGGAATTTATTATTAGTAGCAGTATTTTAAACAGCTACTACAGATGCTATCACCGTTTCTAAGTGATTTCCCCATATTTTTTGCAACATGTAGCAAAACCTGCAAATTTTAATTACAAATTCTAAGGGATACATTGGTCCATTCATAACATGTAGGTAATTTGTCTCCCTCCCATTTCAAAGAAATGAGCTCTGAGGTATTCAAATGGGGGAGCTAAACATCCTACTGGGGGTAGGTGGCTATGCAATACACTCTCCCCTTAAAAGGCAGGAAAAGAAAGGACATTTCACATGTGGTTGAATATCTATAAATATATATTTTTAATATGTATATACATACACACGCACACTGCTTACCACCATTAAAACACTTCATCTATTGTCTGGCATGATGCATTGTATGGAGAGACTGTCCAGATGAAAAAGAGTTGCTTTACTAAGCAGAAGTTTATATTGTATAAACATTTCCATATAAAGAACCTACATGGAATTTCCAATGTCTTATTCTAAATGAAGACTGCCCTTAGCTATTGCCTTAACAATGCCCCTAATAATTCAGTCGGGGTCAGCTAAAACCAAAGAAGTCTATGTTCTGACTATACACGAGATGCATCGAGAAACCCAATTCCAACATTAAGAGAAGGAAAATTGAAGGCTATGTACTATGAAGTACATACCCGAGTGCTTCATTTACTGTGTTATCTGTGAGCTGCTATTCACAGCTCTGATGTGACCTGCAAATATTTTCCATAGGTGATAGTTCTTATATGTATTGGTATGAAAATGAGGTCAGTAGTACTGAATCCACAGCAATCAACCAGTAATTTTAGAAATATGAAGTTAGGATTGCAGTCTGTTCCAGCAGCAATGTGTTACCTTGCCAGGTAACTATGAATATTTGAAAAACATTACACGTGTACCCTCAAAGCTGGGCTTCACCACTTTAAATAAAAGAAAGCAATAATTACAAAGACTGTTTAGGATGCTTTCGTGCCTTTCTTTAAGTGCAACAGTAGGATGCTTTCGTGCCTTTCTTTAAGTGCAATAGGAACCAGGTTGCCACTTCTTCAGCATCAAAGTCCAAATTAGATCAAGGCGTGCAGAGGTAATAACGGCAGCAACAGATTCCCTTCCTACTCCTTTCATGGTTAAGTGAAGTTTGTTCCTTTTTTATTTTCTAAGTATGGTTAGGCGCCTCAAGCATGCTTGTTAGGATGGAAAAAGCGTGCAAATCCCAGACCTAGGACTCTGCCAAAAGTCTCTTTAGACAGTCAAGGCAGCCAGAAGTATGCTGAGAGCTTGCCAGAGCCATATTGGGTGGCTAAAATTAAATAAACAGTTAATAAAAAGATTTTGAATCAACCTGAATAAATACAAACTTATAGATTAACTGCCTTATCTGCTTTATAAAAGAGGATCTAAGATAGCAACCCAGCCCTTGAAATGCTTAGACATCCACAAGTTCTGCACAGCAGATTTAAACAGAGGACTTGCTATTATCTTTTTCAATAAGATGAGGCTTACATTTGAAAAAAAAAAAAAAAAAAAAAATCATTGACTCCTCTGACAGCGATTTCTCCTCCTTTAAAACCTAAACTCACTCTGCCCCCTGCTGTCAGCAAATTACAGATCACTCCCCGCAGCAACAGGCAAACAGCGGGGTCCAAATGACTGAAATATCGAGAATTATTTAAAACAAAATGCAGCATGCCGCAAAGGTATTTTAGGAATATGTTGCTGCACAGTGAAAAATGTTCCTGAATTATTATCGGCATGCTTGAGGCAGTTTATTTCCTCTGCTCGGTATATTATTATTTTTGGAAAATATTACCATGAATATGAAAACAAATGCATACAAACGGCCAATGGTTTGGTATTAGAAAAGACTAGCTGCCTTAAGAAGAAGAAAAAAAGAAAATGTTTGGAACAATTCATTTGGAGTTTTATCAAGGTTCAGAAGCCTTTTCTTTTCCTTTACCTCTGAATGCTTATACCGAATAAGGCAAAGATCAACGCTAGGCATTCAGCCATTTAGCTTTTTAGCTATAGTGTGAGTTTATATCCCAGTTTAGGTAAGCAAAATGAATGCAGCAATTTCTCACTGACATTTTTCCATACCACAAAATCATGCAAATTGGTGTTAGCTAACTTGTGGTGAGGAGATTAGAGAGAGATCCGCACCCATCGGCACAACTCGGGAAGCTTCCCAGACTTCTCTTGCCCTGAGAGCTTCTGAGTTACTTAGACCTTGCCCGGCACCTGGGGGAGAAGATGGTAACCAAGGGGGCAAGAAAACTTTTTGGCGATCAAAAATGATCCAACAGAAAAGGAATAACCAAAATCTTAGTTCACAGCAACCATAAGCCATTCCTAACCAATACATTGCCATCCCTTCAAAATTAAAGTGGCTGATAAAGCAAACTCACCAGCAATAGAAATGCACAGTTCCTACCTCCAAGAACAGTTAACAATAATATTTGCACTCCCATGTCCTTTAGAATAAAACTGTTTAAATAGCCAGAAGGAATGGCTTAGCAGTCTAATCTCGAGTAAAATGTTCCTTAAATCCACAGGTTTAAATGCCAGTGGGGTCAATTTGCACTTCTCCTTTCCCGGACAGAGCAGATGAATTGCAAGCAGCTTACACTACATGGTTCAGGGATAGCCATGGCTTTCAAATGGTGCAAACAAAAAGAGAGACTTTATAGCCCACTTGAGCAATCAGAAATCAGTAATACCTATCCTAAAAATAAATAAATAAATAAATAAATAAAGGTTTGTCTATTGCCCTAGAATCTATTTTCCAGGTGGCCTTTTTTTTTTTCTTCCCCTCAGCTATCATTTCTCCACTGTGGAAGCAGTTTCAGTATTCAGCCTCTATTCTCTGCAAGCACTTATAAATTTTACTGGTATGTTATTTTAAAGCCACTAGAATTGCTTGCTATAGAATCATGTGTGTGCTCCAGAGCAGGACTAGTACCTCCATTTACTTACAAGCATCCTCACTTGCCCTTTGGCCAGTGATTTTTGACCAATCATATTTTTGTGAAATTGTACCTAGCAAAAAAGAGAAACAACACAATCCTGGGAAATAAACCAGAATGAAATCACACTGGAGAAGTTACCAATACCTACTTTCTATTCATCTATGAATATCTGCTTTTAAACAACTTATTCTGGGTTTGAATGTTTTCACATGAGCACAGGAAGAATCTCAAGTATCATCATGAAGCGTATTTTGGCTCTGCCTATTGAATTAAAGTGCTTCATAAATACGAAAACTATTGCTCTAAGCTTGCATATAATTTTTCCCTTCCGAACATCTGGAATTCAGTAGCAGTTGTGGTATTTATTTCCCCATGCCGAATAAACCCTGGTGGGAGACAGAGGCCAAGTACCTTCTGGTTCACTGACCAGAGAACAGAGTGGAGACAGAATATATATATTAATGTTCAAGTCCGCTATTTTAGTTAAGAACTAAGGGTTTTTCTCCTCTATATGTTTTTTTAGCTAAGACACTCTTTTGAAGCGCACATTTAGGAAACATCCACAGCGTAACAGGCAAGAGCTCCTCTATAATCCTGCTTTCTCGCACCGCTCATTTGCCTGTTATCAAATATGCATATAGCAAACTGTGCCTGATACCCGTAACAAACATTAGTCTTTCCATCTAAACTTAACTTTAGGAAGCTGCTGCAGAGGAAAAGGAAGGTTTATGAAGGAGAATGATTTAGCAGATATCCCTGATTACATACATGCCTTACCTTTCATTGCAAAAAATCTGAATTGCCATGAAATCCACATTGCCCTAAAACCTGCATTACGAATCTTGCAGGAAGGCATTCACCCAAGTCCCTGGCTGGCTTTTCTTCTTTCAAATACTTGGGCTGAAAACTTGAGTGACAACACAGTTAAGTGGGGAACGAGAAAGAGACCCCTCATTTTGTTGCTGTTGCTGTAAACCAATTAGTTGGTTCATTTGCGCATTTGTAGAGAAAAAAAAAGTTTTAAAATTGGGAGGCTGGTTGCTATAAGGCTTCTCATGTACTGTCTTATATATCACATACCCTGATATTAAGACCACCGTTACCATGCTGCTACCATTCCTTTAACTTAACACGTTACTGCTAAAACATGCAAATCAGAACTTTAATAAATCTGTATGTTTCCGCAGCAGCTCAAGCCAAAAAAGTGACACTTTAACACTTCGGCAGCAGTTTTACAACCCAACTAAGCCGAATTAACAGCTTCCAGAGGCAGGACTGGCCCAGCGGCTGCCTCCGGCCCAGCCCTGTGCTCCTGCTCCCACTCTGGCAGCGGCATTTTGCAGTTCATTTTCTGCCAGTTTAACGTCCTACACGTTGGGCTGGACAGGCAAAAGTGCCTCTACAAGGAGCACGCGGATGGGCAAAGAGCTCCCGACCCCTTCGAGGCGAGCGATGGGGGTGGCTCAGTCACGAAGGGCCTGTGCTCCCCCCCGCCCCCCTCCCGAAGGCAAGGCCCCAGAGCTACAATGGGTGCTTAGGCCTGGTTTCAGGAGCGGTTACGCCACAGGTTTCACTCAAATTTCACTGCAAGGAAAGTAAAGCACACCTTACAGCTTCCAGGACAGGGAACATACAGGAACCATAATGTAAAATAAAATAAAAACAGATCTTAATGCTGGTTCCAAACCTCCTGTTATTGAACTTTGTAACCTACGGCTACCAATCCTGTAATCCTGTGGGTCCAGGACAAATGATAACGATTTCAGAAATCTAAAATTTAGGTGTTTCCAGTTGATGGGGTTGATTTTGAATGGAATCATTTTAACCCAATATATTTATTCCTTTACTTGTTCAATACCTTTCGTCAATGTTTTCATCAATATTTTGATACTCTTCTTAAATGTTTTTAATGCCAGTCTGCCGGGCAGGTCCTTCAACCTCATTTCTGAGCCATTTCAGTAAATTGAAAGGAAAACTGGACCGAGGGGCCATTTTCCTTCCAGGAGCCGCCAAAGGCAGACCAAGAGTCAAACCCAGCTCATCGTGTGCTGCACAGAGGTGTTAAGCGTACTGTAATTTCCCAGTTGGAGTTTCCTAAAGTATTTATCAAATTAACTCAACAGAATAGCTTTATATGGGATTCCCAACAGATAAACACAGGCAGGATTTCTACATTCCCCTTCCTCTGTGATGCTGTTTGCTAAGTCATTAACTTCTGTCCTGGGAATAACACAGAAGCAAGGCGAGGAAATGACTGCCTCGTTATTATCCCTCCCCACAGCTAGAGACAAGAAACATTTGTGCTGCTATTACCAAATGCTGTCTCAGTCCTGCAGAGATGAACATCCATCCTAAAGAGGTATCGCCAGCTGAACATCTGTGTGGACCACTGCAAAGATTGAGGCGTCTAACCCTATAGATGCAGGAGCAGACATACATGAACAGTGCACATAAATTTAAGGTAATTTTAATGGTGTTGTAAAGAGACACTGGTTTAATGAGTAGGTTAAAAGATCTCATCCAAGATCAACTGAACTAAAGCTAAATACAAACAACACTGTTTGGGGAGCAGAAAAAAAGTATGATCCATACAGGAAAGCCCCTAATTCTTCCCATCTTCTATGGAAAAATCAAGTCTTAATATGTAATACCATAAATTACATGGCTAGCCACAGACATCAGCTAGTTATTTTGTACTGTTTACTTGGTTGTTTTTTCTTCAGTAATACTGGGGGAGGAGGAGGAATGAACCAATAGAAAATGTGTAGCATTTCCAGCTGGCTCTTTGCTCCTAATGCTTCATTTGTATGTCAGGGTCTGCATATTCACTCCTTTGGGCTGGTTTTGGTCTGAATAATTTTTTAAGAGACTCTTAAGTGCAGCTTTATACAACACCTTTCAACCCAAAACCATAGTAAAAACTCACCACTGACTGCCATCTCCAGTTGCCACTAAGGCACTCTAGTCAAAACTCAGATATCCAGACTTAATCTTCAATTTATAACTGCTTGAAAATCCCGTTGAGGCATACGGTGCCTTTTTTGCCTGCTTATTTTCAGTGAGTTAATTTAATGTATTTTTAAAGAGTCAGTGTGCTGAAACATAGAACAACAACTTGGTGGCTTTGGGACAGACTCGCAAAAGTAGATGAAAGCTCCGTATGCTGTTTACTGGCCTTATGTGAAGCTCTGTAAATTATCAGTTTTTTAATACTTGCACAACCCAGCAGAGGGCAGGTTCTGCCCTTCCAAACAGCAACTAAATCCTACCGAGCACCACCTCCTGTGATTCAGGTGGAAAATGCCCTGGTCAAACAGATCAGCATGCACACACCTCAACAGGCATTGAGACAAAGCTCGCAATTGAAAATTTCCTTTTATAGCTCAGTATCCACCGGGAGCTACGTTCTATACCAATTTACAAGACAAACTGCTTATCTTAGATTCTGTTCAATGGGCTTGCGAGTCAAACCAAGCAAGAGCTAAAAAGGCAGTTAACCGTATGATTTAGCTCTGATATACGGTCAGATTATACATCCAAATGCTGATTGTAAATACATTCACCAATTATCCTTTTCAACAAGAACACTGGAGGGGGACAGGACAGAGGCTATACACACTTCCCTCATAACCTTTAGCAAGAAGGGTTCATCTTTGACATGCACAAGCACAATTAAAGCATTTTTATTAGGTAACTAACATATTTTATAAGGCAAGACAAGCTCCAGTTAGATCCGTGTAGGATGTGGTGACAGCAAAGAGAATCAATGCTTTAAAAGGTTCTGCTCCTCTCCTCACAGCCACATTTGGGGAGTCTGTTCCTCTAAGGAGGCATTTAGCTACCTCCCCAATGCCTTGTATGCTACCATCGATATACTACGACACAAGGAAAGCAAATGCACCAAGAGGGGCAACTCCATTCAGGTTGTTCAAGTTACCTGTCATGTACCTTCCCTATGGCACACGCTGCTCGCTAGGCTTTGCCTTTATTAACCCACTTGGTGCACATATAAGCGCTGAACATCCTGTGAACAGTGTTATTGGGAAAAAGCATTCTACAGAAAATACAAAGATGTTTTACAAATCTACTGGATCAAAATTGCCACTCTAGATCTTTCTTTTTTTGGGTGCCTGGGGCATTCTCCCAGAATCAGTACCATGCAGCAAGTACTCTCTTCTTGAGTTAATGTTCCTCCTGTAATTTCAAAGGTAATCATCTAATCTTTAGTTTGACAAAAAAGTTTCGTAAAAGCACCCAAATCATTCTTTGCATACAAATTCCAAAAAGAAATTACTTCCATTTAAAAAAAAAAAGTGCCAAAGTATCTGCAAATACCTGCAGCATTACTGAAACGCAGCCACTACCAGGGCTGGGGGAGAAAGCGATAGCACACGCTTCAGCAGACAAGTCAGAACATTTTGACGCCAGCTTTGAGAAGCCTTGGGAAGCATGCCAAGACAGTCGCAATAATTATGTCGAGCAAACAAAAAAAAAATCTTAAGTTTCAATACTGAGAATAAAATCCTATTGTGGTGGGATACCCTCTGGGCTATCTTGCCTTAGAAGAAAGAAGAGCTGAGTCAACCTTCCTGAGCACATTTTCTCCTGAATCATCGTATTTCGGAAAAAGTAACAGCTCTAACCCGAGATTATGCCTTTTAGCTATGATTTACTGCTGACTTTTTTATTCCCCTCCCCATGTAATAGCCAAAATAACTACAGATTCAGCGCTTGCACCTACAAGAGTGATGAGAGGGGGGAAAAAAGCCTCCTGCCCCTTTCCTAGTAGATTGCACGATAAACCATGACACTTTTAGACTAAAACCGCCCTTCAAACACACTATCAAATCTTATCAGCTTACCAAAAGGGTATAGAAATTTATAAGATCCCTATAGCATTAAATAATTTAGTAAGAACTATCACCCTTTCTCCAAAAAAAAAGAAAATGAAAAAAAAATACGCAGCGAATATTGCTGTTTGTTGCAGCTGTGTCTCTCATACATGAGAGATTTCTCGAGGGTTTTATGGCAAATGAGCAAGCTGAGGATTCTGCCAAAGGTTGTATTTATCACTTTTGGGTGGGTGGAAAGAGACCCGTCTCTAGATTACCTCATCATTACTCATGAATCACAGACAAGGCTCTGTGTCAATAAAAGACATTAGCACTACACAGCATCTAAAATAGCATGCAAGTATTAAACATTAGACATGTTTCCCCACTGCTTTTTTTATTCAGTTTGTAAGGGGAGACTCCAAATAACATTTTAATCAATTTTCAGGGGCTTAAGTAAGAATAAAAATATTAAGAATGCTAAGCTATCGATATCTATATAGTGTGATTTCTCACTGCCACAAGGTCTTCTCACATATTCTATCCATCTGTTTTCTTTCCATCATTGGGGGGGGGGGAAAAATAAATATGAGGAAACCTGGTGGTCACTCAACTGTGCGTTCCTACCATCTGCACCCCCTGTCAGCTGCCTGGGGCTCCCCCAACTTCCCCCTGCCCAGCAACCCCACCCGCACTCCCTGACCACCCCACTCCCCTTTAGCAGCTTCATTAATAATTTACCAGCTGCAAGAGACAAAGAAAACAGTCTAGTAACACTACGTTGGGGCTGAGAAGGTTTTTGCCAGGATTGCGAAGTGGAGGGAGAAAAAAACACAACACAGAGCTTCTGAATTTGATACACAGGAAATAGTAAAAATACAAAATTAGGAGGGAAGGCAATCATGTAATCAGCACTGTAGACCAGGAGAATAGAGATGAGCAACCAGACCTGAAACAGATACATACTTAGGAGTGCAGCTTGTCACAGCTGTCAGAATAAAATAAATATACAGGGTATATTTTTTTTTAAGCAAATTAATATAATTCACTACTTTGAATGCCTTAGTGCTAGAAATCTGAAAGATTCGCAAAACGCAGATTGCTTTGTGGTTGTTATTTTGACAGTAAGTCTGTTATATTATTATTTATAACCAATTAGAGCCTTAATTACTGTTTTTACTGCTTTGTTAAGTTCTGGAAAATACTGGATAAAGAAATGAGAACAAGCTATGGGGAGGGAAGCAGCAGTTTTGATTATTTAATTAGTCTGGCTAGGAGGTTCTTACAAACTGCCAGAGATGACAGACCAGGGAAAGGGAAAATGTGACACCTCAGTTGTGACTAGAAACTACAGACAACACAAATGTTTAGTTTTTAATTACATAGGTTTGGAAGATTGCTACAGGCTACGACCTGCAGCTCCCATTAGATCTGCAGTACTAAGTAGTGTTGGACTCAACTATTACGTGCATGAGAGACCATCAAGAAAACCTGGAGGAATTGTTTTTGCTTCAGCAGATGGCACATTTCCCTCCGAGCAGTGACCAAATGTCCACACATGGTGTTAATGTGTTGCATCCTTGAGCCAAACATCTTTAAAGACACAAATTACGAAGAGCTATAAGGAAGCTTTTACAGTCGTATATTCACGTAGACATACCAGCAAATCCTTCAAGAGGAAATTATCCTATAACCTCAGTCAGATCTTTCAGCTCTTGCAGATAAAACTAATTCAGTCAAGAAGCAGTTTTCCATAAGAAATGGCTTGTTGCAAAAGAGCAATGTTACGTAAAAATGACAGACAACCAAATCATATACCCTGTTTGATTTTATTTAATAAAGCCAAAATCCATCCCCACCATGTAGGAACATAATATCCTCAAATATGCCTCTGTACTGATGGCATGGATGGAAACAGATATCCTTTCAGATTCCTTACTACCTAGGTCTTCCAAGAGGTTAGGCAGCTTTCTGAAATAGCCTGTACTGGAAGACAGGCAACAGACACAGTCAACATCATACTGCCAAGAGATGTTCCTCACAACATCCTCAAATTAGTCAAGTAATCAATACCTGCCCTTCAGGATTTTAACAGATTTAGGATTCAAAAATTGCACTGCACAAAACCATCCACAGTGCATAAACCTAAACTATCTTTCCTAATGGCACCAGATTTCACTCATTGCTTTCTGCAGCCAAGGAATTCATGCCAGAACACATCCACTGTCTGCCTTTGGTCACACAGCTTTTAACAGAACTTTAGAGGCCATCTATTCTAAACCCCCTGCAACGAGCAGGGGCATCTTCAACGAGAGCAGGTTGCTAAAGAGCCCCATCCAGCCTGACCTTCAATGTTTCCAGGGATGGGATATCTACCACCTCTCTGGGCAACCTCTTCCAGTGTTTCACCACCCTCATTGTAAAAAACTTCCTTGTAGCTAGTCTGAATCTACCCTTTTCTAGTTTGAACCCATCACCCCTTGTCCTATGGCTACAGACCCTATCAAAAAGTCTGTCTCCATCTTTCTTAATAAGCCCCCTTTAAGTACAGAAAGGCCGCAATAAGGTCTCCCCAGAGCCTTCTCCACTCCAGGCTGAACCCCCCCAACCCTCTCTTACAGGAGAGGTGTTCCAGGCCCCTGATCATTTTTTGTTCCTTTCATAAGGAACCCAGTCCAACTTGACCCTTTGCTCTTGATAATTAATTCACTCTGCTGTGGATAACAAAACAGCCAGCCTGAGTCTGAGGATAGAGATCTCTTTGAAGGCAATCAGCACAAGGACCTGGAGCCGTAAGCAGCTCTCCAGTCCCCTGGCTCACTCTGGCGAGCATCTCAGGCAAGGACACCCCCACGTGTCCCGAGAGCAGGAGGCAGGGGTGGGCAGGGATAAGCACATGCTGCTCATGTCACCTCATCCTTCCCTTTGAAAAGAGCCACAGTTAGGAACTGCTTTACACATACAAAACCACAAAACCCCGTGGGTGGGAGCTGGATCTTCCCGACCAGGATATACCTACCTGGAAAGCCTGAGCTGGCCAGTGCCTCAGGCATTTTACTAGTCAGACTCTGGATCTTCAGTCTCCCTGCAAAATATTCATGCCTGACTTGTCCTGAAGGGCCTGCCTCCCTCCCTAAGGAACGAGGTAAAACAGTCCCTGGAAGGTTTTTAATAGGTTAGTCCCCTCCAGGTGAAGAGAATGATCTTGCTGTTGAATATTTGAGGTCATTAAACATAGATTTTTAATAAGATGCACGGTACTTCTAATTCAGTCTCTCTACACCAGTTTCCCAGTAACTTGAAAAGTCAGTATCACCACTGTAAGTTAATCTGGCAGCTTCAACTGCCTGGTGTTGTTCTTTGTATACCGTGGTGTTGCGCATATTGTTACACAGATGATTTCTATCAGAATGGTAAATAATACATAATCACAAAATTAGTCAGTGATTCCTTCTTTATGCATCCGTTTTTCCACCAGATGTATTGGTTTTGCATTCAACTAGCTCAAGAAAAATAAAATGGAATGGAAATTGCATAGGAAACTCCTCAGCAGGAGATAAGCATGTGAACTAATATTGATTGCATCGGTTTCCAAAGCCCATTAACATCAAATGAATGCAGCTGACCTTGAGAGCCTGCAGGAGCCACACGAAGGAGTCCCTTTAAGTGTAAGATTAGGTAAGTGCTAGGTCTCAGCTCAGCAAAATGCCAAGACAATTTTATAATTATATATCTTTTGCTTTATAGCACACCAGAAGTGACAAAGCTTTTGGTTTGTGCTACACAAGACAAAACCAGTAATTCCTTCTAGTTTTACTCACCGGTGTTTCTATTTCAATGACTGAATGCTGCTTCACACCATACACACATTAAGAGAGAATACCTGTAAAAGGAATATATTTCTGTTTATTGCCTTTTAAAGATTATTTCTTTGTATTTCTTGAAATGATTGCAAGAGGGGAAATAAAAAAAACAGAACATAAAATCCTCTAATCCATCTGCAAGTTTGGGTCATCTACTCTTGCCTCTATCTTTTAAATCCATAAATAAGGATTTACATCACAAAGAGAAAGCGGTGGTCGCTGCAGCATGGACTGAAGGCAGGGAAACTGCAGCTTAGCTCATTTCTGGAAGTTCATTTCACAGCTGAATTCCTTTTTATTATTAAGTTTTCATTTAGCCATATCTAAAATTGTTTAGATCCACATAAATCTGGGGACTTGATTGCCACGATAACTATCTAACTACTCAGCTGTGTGAGAGAGAGAGGGAGATCTGCTGCTGTCCACTGCTTCAACCTACATACATTAATCCTACTCTTCATCAATTAAAAAAAATATTTTAAAAAAAAAATGTATCAAGCTGTTTTTCATAAGCAGCATGAAGCCAACCTTTTGGTGACTTACTAAGTCTTTCTGTGATTAATAAGTGTGACGGCTTGTTAATTAGTTGGCTAATCACTTTCCACATCTATCATCATCATTTCAAAGAGCAAGTCATTTATTGGTCTACAGACCACATCAAGTCAGGCAATAGGCATTTGGTTCCACGTCAGTCCACTGCTTTCAGCATTTCTTTTAATTCTTTATTTCTACCCTTTTTCAGAAAAAGGGTGCCGTGCAAGGACAAACTAAAGAGGCCTCATATGTCAGTGGAGAAACTTTTCAACCAAGGTAAAGTATGTAATTTCTCATGGGCCTCATGATGAGGACAGGGTTGGGGATTTTTTTTAAATATTATATTAGGGCAAGAGTAGTATTTCTGTGTAGAAGGAAAATGTTCTGAGAATGATGAAAGCCATACAATTCATATTTTTTTTATGTAAGGACAATTTTCTTAGGAGAACACTAAGCTGCATAGGCATTTTATGTAGGCAGTGCTTTCTCATATGAGCTAACCACCTGGCTTTCAGGAGTCAGCCCAAATGGGAAAGATTGTGTCATCTAAGTCAGTAAACATGGTCCTTAACTAAGATACCAGGTGGCTTGCAGCTCAAATCAATGATAGCATCCAGTTATTACAAAATAAAATGACCTACTGAAAAAAATGGCTCCCACGGGCACCACAAATCAGAGGGATATGTTTTCTTCTGGCATGTCCTGCATTTTAAGTCCCTATAAATGTTGCTATGAACCTGCCATCCTGTTCCTGCACAAGAACAGATGATGCTCATCTGCTGAAAGCACCTATGAATTCGTGAGTAAGCATATTATGCACATTTGTTACAATTTCTTTTTGCCGTCTCTAAACAAAGGACCAAATTGGAGGTTTAATTAATTACTTTCATTATTATAGCATGTCTGCTTTTTAATTTCATTTACAAATATGAAAAAAAACCTGACAACACTCCTGCATTTCTCTGTACCAGCTGAAATTCTTGGAGATACAATATATACATCAGGTGCTTAAATTCCCAGAATACTTAAATGGTACAGGCCCATTTCACAGTTTATCCCTCTACTTTCCAGGAAAGTAGATGATCCTTCAATAATGTGGTTCTCTTGCTTCTGTGGCTATGAATTCCCTCTTTGCTGCAGGCACATAACATGAAATTCTTCAAAGCTTTACGTGTCTGTGCTATAAGGGATGGGCAGTTGCTCAAATAGCCTGAAAAATTTCATGCTTATCTACAAATTGAAGCATTCATGCCAAGGTACAACACGGATAAATTAAATGGAAAGGACCTTAAAGACCTTTGCAGAAATTTTAAGGTTTGGTAGAAGCTGACTGAGAATCAGGTGGGGGGCAGGTGGGGGGCAGGGAAATAAATCACAGGCCAGCATTTCCCTTTGCTCCAATATTCAGAGCTAAGGATCAGGGCATCACATCCGTACCTTCGGATCAACTCAGCTCATCACTGGTGTAGCTAACGGCTGCTGGCACTAGTGAGATTTTCCTGATACAGACTGGAAAGAATTCAATATAAAGAGGGAAAAAAAGCAGTCCCTCTCCTTAAGTTAAAACAATGTGATCAGCACAGAAATAGGTTCCTCTTGGTCCATGGCAGGGCAGCAAGGCCTGGTTTGTTCAGTACCTTAAGTTCTACCAGGGACTCACGCTCACACTGTCGCCGAAGGGGAAACTTCTATCACTAGATAATTTGATTCCTTAAATAGACCCAGTAAAATCAGACTGAGAAAAAAAACCCACCTGAAACAACTGCATTAAAAAACCCACAACCAAACATTATTCAGAGATTACACATGCTTGTTAGTATTTCAATTTTTTTATTCCCCAACAATAAATAAATCCGTGAAATAGCTAACAGAAGTTCTATGAACCAGTTCCTGTTTAGAAAGTAATATTGCAATTATACTGAACTTTCTCAGCATGCAGAGTCAAGCTAATCTTTCTTTATTCCAGAACCCATCAGCTCTTACTGCATTTTATGGCAACGAACACCAACAGTTCAATGACACAAACAAGTCTTATCTCAGAACCATTGCCACTGCCACTGGGAATGAGTTAATTGCAAGAACAAATTAAACATTAATCATTTAAGTGAAATGTAAATTTAAGTTGTGCATACTGTTCCATTGCTCATCTTAGCATTAATATATGAAGCTGCTCAAAACCATTAGAACAGATGCAGCGATGAGGCAAGGAGGTTAAAACTGTACTATTTCTTTTCTTCCTGCTCAGTTACAGATATTACAAAGCCGTCTCCTTGCACAGAATGTGCTATGCAATGATTTGAAATGTGAATTTGACGAACTCTGCAAATAGCATTACCTGCTTGCGTATGGATTTGGACTACCCGTGCCCTCACCTTTTCACCTCGTGTTCCTTGTGCCCTCTAACAGGCATCTGTAGCCACAGATACACAGGGCACTACAGATGAGCCCGTACCTTGGATTTCTGTTCCATCAGTACAGACAAAATGACTGGCAGCTGAACTCTCCCTGCCTTGCTTCAACAGGGAGGCTGATCTGGGTCTACTTCTTCTACTGAGCCACTAATGTACAGAACTTGCATAAACTTAATTGAATTTTGAAGTTTCTCCTACCCTTCCCATTATGGCTCTGATTGGCTAACGGGGATGCAGGAGTTAAGACGGACAGCAAGCACAATTGCCTACATTTTACCGCAGAAGTCAGACAGCAGTGCCTTGCAGTAACTATATGGGAGACATTATTTTACAGTTGTCTTGGCTTTCAGGTTACTCCATTTGCACAAAAATTGGGCAGCACAGATGCAGAATAAGGAAGAGGCAGGCTTCATGACTGCTTACTGCCCTTGATAAACCTTAACTGTCACACTGAAAATGTGAAATGTAGAATAGGTTTAACACAGAAAAGGTAGGAAGAAAGGCATGCCCTTCGCATCCACACATCCAAACCATCCTGTACTTGTTTCAGGTCTTTTCTTTGATCAGCATCTCTTTCAGAAGCATTTTTATTTTAAACTCTTTCAGAAAAATACCTACTCCCAACCCAATTTTATACCATTGAACCCTAATGAGCGAATACATTTTTGTTCAGCTATTATATTTAGACTCAGTCCATTGGATAAAGTATATTATAATGCAATATATATGTAACTGTTCTCCTTCTTCATCTATGGAATATGTAAGTGACTAGCAGCTTGCAGTTCTACTGTCTTCCCTCCGGGGATCTAACGATGCTTTAATAATGAGGAATTTAACTTCCAAGTGCTTCTGTGAATGAGATGCAGCACTTGATATTTTTCCCCGTTCCATATACAATGAAGCTATAGCAAAGAAAGATTACATCAAAGGTCACACAGAAGTTCATTGATGTAGCTGAAAGAGTCCTATGTGTTCTTCTTGCCTCAAGTGCAAGAAGCATTATGAAGCTATTCTTTTTAAGTATGGAGTATATTCAGGTAAACGAACCTGATCCCTAAAGGATTTACAGGCCTTAAACTACTTCAATCTACAGAGACCTTTTGACTGGAGCGATTTCTTTCACTAGAAGTGGTGCTATTTGAATCTAAGGAAAAGAATAGAATTAATTTCTACTTCTATTATCACAGAATGTGTACTGAGAAGATGGGCCCCTCTGTCTACAGGAAAAGGGAGGAATGTTTCAGCCATGTACCTGGCACCTCTGTGGGACCAAAAGGGATAGCAAAGAAACTTCCAGTTTCAGAGGAGCCTGATTCAGAGGAGGTTTCAATCCTACATACTGCAGGCAATGAGAAGCACCTCAGGTCAGCTAACCTTAAGGAAAGACGACGGGTCCAGAGGAAGAGATGGAAATTTCAGTGCTCCGGTACATACCCGCATAGAACAAGCCAAAGCATGTGTCAGATTATTCAACAGCAATCAATGTTGCTCATTAAGTTATTGATTCCCATGAATTCTCTGTTTAATTGTTATTTTTAGTTTTCCCTCATTTAGAAAAATGGTTCCCAAATTGCGTTTCCTAGAAGCAAAATGTTTCTTTCCTTCTTCCTTGGTTGAAACATCTTCCCTCAAGTTTTAAATAAATAAATAAATAAATAGATAGATAGACGGTAACAGATGCCATAAAGCACTGATATCCACTGCCAGAGTTCCACCATGAGGTCATGCCACCAGGGATTTGCCAACTAATGACCTCACCTCGCTCACTTAATGAACAACCACATATGAACAGGAGCGAGTCATTCATTAGGATGTTACAATACGCAGAATTGCTAATTCTTCAAACTGTAGCCATGCGTGCTTGTTTGCATTGCCTCAACGCTGCATTTTAAATGCCAACAGGGACTGAAGAATAAAGAGAATGCAAATAAACTAATTATAAAATGGGGCCTGTAAGAGCCAAATTCCCAAAGTAAAACTTTAAGCAATGTTCAAATGATTATCCATATAATTAGGAACACATAGCCAAATACAAACGGCCTGATAGCCAACTTGAGTGCAGTTAACATTTAAAATACAGCCCGCCCGCGTGCTTGATTTGTCAGCAGCAGAGTAGTCAGGTTGGCATGTGCTTGAACCTAAGAATACAAAACATCTAAAGCAGTTTAGACAGTTCCATGCCATCCCTGGAGAATACAAACAGAGCCCATTTGACACCCTGCCCTTGCACAAGCACAAACTTCTCTCCAGTGGGCTCTCTGTGGATCCAACACGATGGTGCATGAAGTCCATTTGTCAGCTGTACCACTTCTGCCCTTATTGCTAGATCAGAGATGACTTACTCTGCACTCACATATTCTACTTCTGTTCCAAGATTCATGCATTCATAAAAGAATCTGATCCCACAAGCAGCAAAATTATTTAAACCAAATATGTTTTATCATTACAGAAAGCCAAAAAAATTCTCAGAGGTTGATGAAGCTGTACGTTTCGGGTATGCCAGCAGAGCTAAATGGTCAGAAGACCACATCACTGTGGTGCGTACACGTAGAAGAAAGTTTTATCTACAAGGGCAACACAGAAGTGATTTACATTAGAGATTTCAACAACCCTAATTTTTCCACCTTTAAGTAGAAAGGTTCCCTGAGCCAGCTCTTTAATTGCTGCAAACCCACTGAAGTCTCTTCTCCATTTTTGTGGCCTCCAGAATGCCAGCTCAATAAAGTTTGTAGTTAGGCGCCTAGTTTTACAGGATAAATCCCTCCAATTTCAGCAGCACTTGTCAGTGATTAACAAAGGCACGGCGTGCATTCAGGGCAGCAGCAGATCCCTCTCAATATCCACTGAATCATCGCACTTTGAGGAAAAACAGGTTCAACCACATATACTGCCTAATTCAGGAAAAAATGCATGTATTGATTTGATTTCCACAAACCAAGTATTGACTGAATGAGATATTAATTAAGACCTACATCTAATTTTAAGCACTATATTATTTCATAAAGGCAGCTGGTCATCCGGTCAGGCTTAGCACACATCTATAGGAACCAAGATGGGCAACTTCTACATTCCTCTCATGTTAAGGTATTACTCTGGAGACACCGTACCCCAACAGTACATATCAAAGATAGGAAAAAATTGATCAATACACAACCAAAAAAATCAGAACCCAAAGAAATTCCCTGGCAATTGCAGTGAGCTCTCTCTCAGCCCAGGATGTTTTAAAAACCACAAGGATCTCCAGAGGTGGTACAAAACACTTTGGTGGAATCAAGTAGACCAAAAAAGCATATGTAGTGGACTACCTTATACTAAATAAAGTTTCTTCCCCTTGTATTGAAACTACTTTCATGAAGAATTCTGCAGCAGTATGTGCTTTCAGCAAAAAAACTAGCTCCCCGGGAGACTTTCCCTTTTGGTGAATTAGAGACTAACCACCAGACCACCACTGCTGTGCCTCTTTGCACAATGTACTGAAAATGCTACGGCTTATATAGATCATACTATTTCTTAGTCAAGGGACACAGAATCATTTGCCAGATTGCAAATGTTAGACTATATCAAAGGACGCACAAAAAAAAAAAAAAATCTTTCAACAGATTAAGTTTAGTGGAAACACAAACAGTATTTACTAGCTTTTAAAACTGTTCACTGAATTTTTATTTACAAAAAGATGGTGGGGATCTTCAGGGTTACAACACACAACAACTGTCTCTATAGAAGCGCCAGCTTTGACGTTAACAAGATGATAAATTGACTGATTAGTGTTTGAGTAGTATTGAAGTTGAACTGAATTATACCAAGATTCAGACTTACAGATTTTATCAGTTCTCTTACTATTGAGTAGCACAATTGGGCCGGAGAGCAAGGGGAGACAAGGACAACCCCCTGTACTTGAGACAATTTATTCTCCTCTTCAAAAAAAATGCAGAAACATGTGATGTTATGACCAATTTTCAACAGGAGGTGTTCCAGGCGCTGGCGCAGAGATTCCACTGCAGCCCCTGGTGCAGCCCATGGTGGGGCAGGCTGTCCCCATGCAGTCCATGGAGCCCAAGGGGGAGCAGATCTCCACCTGCAGCCCGGGGAGGACCCCACGCCAGAGCAGGCGGATGCCCCAAGGAGGCTGTGACCCTGTGGCAAGCCCACGCTGGAGCAGACTTCTGGCAAGGCCTGTGGCCCTTTGGGGAGAGAAGCCCAGGCTGGAGCAGGTTTGCTGGCAGGGCTGGGGGCCCCCTGGGAACCTGCACTGGAGCAGTCCACTCCTGAGGGACTGCACCCTGTGGGAAGGATGGACCCACGCTGGGGCAGTTAGTGAAGAGCTGCAGCCCATGGGAAGGACCCAAGCTGGAGCAGTGCGTGAAGGACTGTCTGCCGTGGGAGGGACCCCAGGCTGGAGCAGGGGAGGAGTGTGAGGAGGAAGGAGCGGCAGAGACAGCGTATGATGAACTGACCCCAAACCCCATTCCCCATCCCCCTGAGCCACTGTGGGGAGGAGCGAGAGACATCAGGAGTGAAGCTAAGCCTGGGAGGAAGAGAAGGGTGGGGGAAGGTGCTTTAAGATTTGATTTTATTTCTCATTACCTTACTCTGATTTAATTAGGAATAAATTAATTTCCCCAAGTCAAGCCTGTTTTGCCCGTGACAGTAATTGGTGAATGATCTCCCCCTGTCCTTATCTCAACCCACGAGCCTTTCATTGTATTTTCTCTCCCCTGTCCAGCCAGGGTCAACCCACCACAGCCAGTTCAGCACACTTGTTTTCATGGGCATAAACATCCCACCAGACTCCACTAGAACTGCAGACATCAAAACACAATCGATGGAAAACAATCTGCTTTACTAATAATGGACAAGCTATATAAATTTAATGCTTCATTTTTAAAATGCCTGAAATAGTGTCAATGTAAGTGTCATTATATTTGACATTTGTAATTGACTAGAATCACATTTACAACATTATTTAAGGCAACATCGCCTACCCTGCAGTAGAGGTAAGCAGAGATTTTGTATCTATTTAACACTTCAACAACACAGAAATAGTAAGGGCACCAACAAATGATAAAATTGTTCAACTGCCTTATTTTTAATTAAAGCACGATAGAGCTGACTTCTGTGGAACAAGATC
Source organism: Egretta garzetta (assembly GCF_000687185.1). NCBI lineage: Eukaryota > Metazoa > Chordata > Aves > Pelecaniformes > Ardeidae > Egretta > Egretta garzetta. The sequence goes on along the minus strand of NW_009259429.1, from coordinate 2,055,722 downwards.
CATCTTCCACAACTGTCCAGACTTGCTTATTTTACTAGCAAAAATGCCCATTAATTTAAAGCCATTTGGCTCTAACAGATTCATCTTAGCTAATGGAATAGCATCAGACTCCTTTTGCAGCACCCTTTTGCTGGGAGAGACACCTTTTTCTTTCTTTCTTTCTATAAAGACAGCACTTTGAACTACACTCCATTAAGTAAATAATTAAGACAAGGAGCATAAACTAAAATTACAAAAAATAATGTTGTATACAAAAATGTGTTGTGCCCTGGAATTTGCAGAGATACCCATAGCAGAGGCATACCCCCTGCACAGACAGCTAAGCTGGGCTTCCAAAGCCTGACTAAATCTTCAGCCTCGCAGAGTAATGAGAGAATGAAAAATATTTGCATAAGCTTGAAACCTGAGCAAGCGTAATATGGGTGAAGCATGGGAATACAAAGCAGTTTTCACCGAGACACAGTTACTCTAAAACACAAAGCTATGTTTTAATTGCAAAAAGAGGATACACGTCCTGAGAAGTCATTTAAGCTGATATAGTTTAAAAAAAATACACATGCCTGCTACATGCTTTAAAATAATAGTCCTCACCTTCCAAAAGCAATAATCCCACAAGACAATCCTAGAGCAGTTGGTGCTGGGAATGGAATGCTAATCCTGGAAGCACAGTGTCTGCATATGAATGAGCCCCTCTTTGGGTCCCTAACATTTAATAATCTTTGATAAATGCGAGGAGCAGGAGCATTTTATCCCATGCCATTGAAATGTGAAACATGTTTTCTCAAGTGTCAGCAGTTTATACATTAAAAATTTGTTTTGCAAAAAGCCCTGTAAAAATTAGTATTATTTGTCTTTCTCACTACAGGCTGGAAATTTGAAAGCGTGTTTTAAGCTAATGGTGGGTCTTAGTATTTTCCATATTAAGGAAAGAAATTAATTTTGCAGCTCTGCACATCACTAGTTTGTGCACGACTTAGGTTGGCTCTGCCTGGCCATGCAGTAAAATCGATCAGTAACACCACCAAAGTTTCTCCCTATATATTCCCGATCACCACCAAAAAAACCAAACCCCCACCACACTGCAGCTTCTTTCTTCTACTTTCCACTGCAGTCAACTCCATCATCTAGACTGCCCGTACGTAGTAATCTGTTCTTGAGAACCATAATTGCACAGTGGGAAGCTCAATAAACCTATATCTTATCTGAAAGAGAAGCCGGTAATTGCCTGAAAGAAATGGATCTTGTTGCGGAAGGATATAAGACAGTGTCAGATGTATTGTTAGCCACTCTGATAACTGATGCTTTCATGTTTGTTTGGGGTTTTTTTTAAAGATTAGCATCAAGCAAAGATTTATGAAAAACTTCAATTTTTCTACGAAAATGCCAGCTGATTTTTTTTTTTTTTTGGTCAAAATAAAAACCTATTTTGAAGTTATTAAGTATTTTGGAAGCTCAACACTGCAGAAAGAATGCTGGCAGATCAATACATACTCTCACTATCAAACTAATCTTCCCTGGCTTCTGAATAATTCAGGCTCATTAGACTTCCAAGCTGGCTGGCCTAAAGGTTACACGAGACATGCATCAATCTGTCAGAAAGGTGGCAAACATTTTTTCATCCCTTTTCCATCCACACACTCCTTATTGGTACAATAATAATAATAATTGCAAAGCCTTCAGTTAAATCATAATTACTCTGCAACCTTCTGTCCCAAATACTGAATATATTTGTTAAAATAAAAACCAACCCCCACAATGCCCACGTGGGTAGCAGGGGGAGTATAAGCAAAAGGTTCTTATATGTCATTTTGTATAGGGCTACAGACTTTAAAAAAAAAAAAAAAAAAAACAAACCAACAACAAAACACACTAATTAGGTGAAGTAAGGAGCATTAAAAGAGAACAGAAACACCAATGCAACAGTATTCGATTTACCAACTGTATTACCTAAATCTTGCATTTACCAGGCAGCTTTAGCTATTCTCTCCTTTTGTTTCATCGCCACCTTATCAGCGCTAGCAAAGGTTCAATTGGCAATTAAATAATCACAGGACATTATCAGTTTGGTTCCTCAAACTTACAGCAACGATGACCGTCAGGTACAGACACCTCCTCTGCTATGGTTAGGTAATACGAAATCGCACTCCCGTAACCTTTTCTTTTGTAATATAAGGACACTTCACTACAGAATTAATAACGGATGCGGTCAAAGTATTTTTATTTTTCAAAATGTCAGCACATCAAAGCCAAAAATAAGTCACACAGGTGGGCGACCATATCCAAGCTATGGCTGTGGTTCAGTGGTAGGAATTTCAGTCCTGATCACTCCAAACCCCCGTCACGTTTGGGTGCCCACTCCTGATAAGATGTTTTCTCTAACTGATCATAGCATTGTATCTGTAAAGTCAACTTTCAAAAAAATCTTTCCGAATGAGTGAACTTCTTTATGCAAAACAGAAAACTAAGAAGGGAATGATGAGAACATACACAGCAGCTTGTGTACGGAACACGGTGCCACAGTTCACCCTCTTAGAACATACAGAGGGACATTTAATAACATTGAAAGCCTGTAAAATTGAAAACTGAGCAGAGATTTTAAGGAACGGATTCCACCTATAGTAGCCATCTCCACAGTAGGTCACAGAGATCAAAAATGTGACATACAGTGCTAAATTTGATCATCTCCCAGGCTAGATTCAGTTGATTTACCTCTATTAAGAAAAAAAATAAGCATTTATGGCCAATAATTCATCAAACTAACTTGAAGTAGTAGGAATATCATTTGACAAATTTCTTTGAGTCAAGCTTAGTAGGACATTTGTCACTGAAAATTCGGATCATCAAGTACATGGGTGTAAGGAAGTACACAATCAATAGAAACATGGGTTTTCAGAGATATATCATGCAGAATCTAGGTGGCTGCTCAGCAGAGTTTTCTTCACAGATGGCTAATTTGGTGACCACAGTCTCCAATTAATTGTGGAAGATGAGTACTTTTCCCATTCTAGTGTGATCTCCTATTTGATATTGAAAAATTGATCCAATCTGGGGCAATTTTTAAAAGAGCTCTAACCCTGGAAAACAGGTATCTTGTCTCCGGTGGATGAAATCGCACACAATTCCAAGCTATGATTTGAGTTGAATGCAATAAATTTGTTGGAAAATTGAACCTCACATCGTTGGTTACCAAAAGAGAACTGACAGTGACAGGTTCCTTTAAAACCACATATTCACCTTCCCGAATCAAGATATCCATGGTATTTTAGGATCTACTAAGCTTACAGTACCAACCAACAAGGATACCAGCCAGTTACAAACGGTCCATGCAAGATGGTCTGAAGAAGAAACTAGAAAGAAATGAGGAAATTTAACAGCTGTTAACAGAAATTAAGGCATGGGGAACGTATCTGCTAAATGTTTCAATTTTCAATGGACTCTGAGGCCTCAAACAGCTAAAAATATTCAAAAATACATTCTTTTTCTTCCTCCTGGCCATAAAGTTGACCATTGCAAACTGCAGAAGGAGACATCCATTTCCCTTTGCAAGGTCTCATCCACCCTGCAGTTGTCCATCCTTCTCCTGGGTTAAGATGCATCATCTCACACACATTTTACCATCTGGCTGATGCTGTTCAGTTCCAGGCACGATTAAAGGTGCCTACCCAGCCAGTCAAAAAGTCCACCACTTCTTCTACATCCCACCATCTGGACCATGTTCAGAAACCATTAACTTTTTAATCCCTTACAGGGCTTGGAGAACGTAACTTCTACACCATTTTCTCCTTTTCTCTTAAAACTCAATCCAGTTCTCTTAAAACTCAATCCAGTTCTCTTAAAACTCAATCCAGTTCTCTTAAAATTCAATCCAGTTCTCTTAAAATTCAATCCAGTTAAATGCATTTGGGATTACTGCAAGTACAGTGTAAGATTAAAAGGAGTTCTACCTCCAACTTCCAAGGATACTCCTGCCCCACACAAATTTTCCCAGAGAGAAAGAACACGTACATGGTGTACACGTATTTTGGTGTTCAACTGTTTCTCGGTTAACTCCTTTTAGTTATGGTCTAGTTGTAGGAATAAACTTTTTTTTATATTACTACATATGTTTAGCAATGATAAAGGTGAAAGCGGGATAATGTATCATTAACACAGACCTTCTCCAACTCGTTACTGTACGGCATTTCACGTTCTCACCCTTGCTTAGCAAATAAAACTTCATAGAGCAGATTATTCTTTTTTAATGAGGCATTTATATGAAAACGTTTCTGTTAAGGTCCTATGTAGCCTCCTGAGTGAAGGGCTCACGTTCTGATTTTGCCTGTATTTCTACTTCTCAGGCTTTACAAGCTCTGAGCCTCCTGCCTCTGTACAGCCCCCTGATTCAAGGCAAGGCTATGACCGCAAGGCTGAACTGACTCAACCCTATAAATCTTCCTTTCAAAATCCTCTACAGCTGTCTTTTCATTCAAGAAGTATCTTCCAATCCCATTACTACTTAATCCCTTTATAATCCAATCAACCTCGGCAGCATCATGTCAGCTCCCTCTGTCAACACTGTAACCCTGTAATATTTCATTCTGGGAAAAAGCAGCACTACTTCCCTTTTCCAGAAAAATTTTAATTCCTACCCTTGACCCAGCTTTGTTCCGGATTCATCTCTAATTGCCGTAACCACATTAGAAGACCGACCGTATATTCTGCATATCTTCATCTTACATGGGGTAAAAAGAAAAATTAAACTTCTCCCACTTTTTCTAAGGAAATAAAATACCTGGCATAATTCAGACAGTAATTTGGTTTGGTTTACACCTCTATTTCAGCTGAGAAGATAAAATTCAGTTGGGTTATCATGGAGTAAACTGTAAAAATACTCCTCAGAGGCCAGAGTGCTGCAATGGGGTTTCTTTTCATAGCCATTTTTCTTTTTCCTCCTCTGCCACCTCCTATTTTTATAGCAGTATTAAGTAGCTCATAAAGCAAACACCCCATGGTACATTTTCTGGACTACAAAGCTGATTATGTATTAATACTGTTTGTGCATACTTTCAGTTTTGAAGGAGGTAATCCATGGATCTGTGCTGTTGAGGTAGTCTTCTTCACCTGAAACACTCTTGGGCAGGGCAAGACATAGCTTTAAGCAAGCACACCACCAGATTCTTTGCATTTCTGCTATGTGGACACAGCAACTACCCAAACCCTCTGGAACTAGGTTACATCGCTCACATTTTCATCTCCATCCAACCAACCTTCCCCCAGAGCATTACAGGATTGAGGACCCCCACACAGCATTATGCCATTTGTGGCTCTATCTTAAGATATGTAAGCGTCCCAGTTCTAATCATGCTGGTTCAAGCCAAATGGAAAAACAATATATTCGAGCAGTGAACTCTGTTGTCTGCAAGACCTTATTAATTGGAAGCTTAACAAATAACATTTGAATTTCAGGCATGAACAATTAACTTATGTATTATGCAGAGCTAATTGATGGACTCTTCCTGACTGGAACAGCCAACAGTGTATTCCCAAGCCCTGAAACATTGCAGCCACTGGAAAAAAAAAAAACCACTTTAACTGCTAATTCCTTCTGCTACTATTAGACTAAGCAGAAAAAAGGTCATTAAGTAGACTGTAACCAATACATTAATCTTTGGAGAGCTAAGAAACCACTACAAGATACATGAAGGAGGTAAAATTAAGTTTGCCAAGGTTTTGATCAAGTTTTCATCATGTCTTCTAGTCATTTTTCTTCATTTCACTTAAGCTAATAGCAAACAAAATAACCTCAACTTTTTTATTCAGTTACTGAAAATATGACCTTTTAATAAAGAATCATATATTAACTTTTTATATTTATGCGCTATTTTTTCTAGTTATTAGTATTCTTTCTAAAAAACCTCCTAATTGAATGTAGTCTAGGAACAGCAGGGAGGTCTAAAGGTGCTCCCTGGTCCAAGACACCAAGGATTTTGTTAACTCGTGACATGTTCCTGCTTTCCGTATGGTATTTCAGGTATTCTACAGGATCATCATATTGATTTATTATCATTTACAGTCCACAAGAGGACACAATCCTGTAACCATAGAAACATGGATGTTCCTGTGGACATTTTCTGCCTATTATATTACAAAAGGCAAACGGAGCCTTGTTCACTCTCTCCACAATATTGTCTCAACACTACTTGAAAAGAAAAATCCCACGTTCATCTTAAACCAGTGCAGTAGCTCACAGCCCCTTGCCTTCTGTCTCTTCTGAGATAAATACAGGAATACAGCATGGCTTGGCTTTGCATGTCACCCCCTTCCTCGTGCTATCTGCCACTGATCTTATTTACAACCCATCCAGTCCAAGAGTAAGCAGTGATCACCATCACGCCCAACAGCGTTTGCGAGTCAAAGAAACGAGTAGGGTTTTTCCTGAAGAGTTGGGGTGCACCTATTCCTCTCTCCCAATACACAAGACATTTCTTCAGATCTTCAATTTTTCCTCTAAGTGCTGGCACTTCCTAAAGCAGATTCCCTGGGATCTATAAAATTGTCATTTGCCACAATTAACAGATGAGCAGTGAAACAGAAAGACTGCAGCCGGCGCCGCTTCAGCTACCCACCTCCTGTAGTGAGCAGCCAGCCAGATGTGGCCCATGGCTGACCAGGAACACGGTACCCACCTTGGTCAGCTGGCTTCTTCCTCTTAAGGAATTGCCTTGAAGTAAGCAGAGTGCAGCTGGATAACATTAGGGCTTAATTATGCCAATACCAAGAGATACAGTAGGTATGACTACCATGTATTACAATTCTCAAAAAATTAAATCATTATTCACTGTTTGAAGCTATGTATTTATTTAACCATCAAAAACTAGCACACTAAAGAAATGTTTTCATACTATCCATGGCCAAGCAGTAAGAGACAAAACATTTTGACAGTGTCTTCAGTTAAGACGGATGTAGAAGGAGGTTTAGCTACAATTCAAAAAAGTAACACATCAAATTAGATCTGGGAAAATTAGCAGTAACAGTTATTTTGTGTATTTCCAGAAAATGCTTTTATTCATGTAATGCACTCTGAAATATTCTCAGCATCCTAAATGCTGCACTGTCCCTTTAAATCTGTGAAAATTCAAGGTATTCCCCAGGCAAAGGATGAAGTGCTCCGCTCCATACACAATTACACATATACCGAAGTCAGATGCTAGGAAGAATAAACCTCTTTTCCTCCCCTAGCAATATAATTTAATAATTGTAAATCAGTAAAGCATTATAAACAATTTCAGCATTTACAACACAGGCTTTACTGAGCATTTTACTTCAAGACAATTAAAGATAATGATTGATACAAACCTCTAGTCACAGACATTTACAAAATTGGACATTAGTCAACATTAACATGAAGAAATTAGGCACAGAGAAGTTAAAACATCAGACCTATGAAGCTCCTACAGGAACTTTAATGATGCCTAATCTGTATCTCATGCAATATACCATACAACTTTGAATATTCCCATAAATTCCTGAATGTGTATGCAACATAGCCAGTGATAAAACTTGCTAGAGGAACCATCATATCTTATGAGCTTTGCAGTTCTTCATATTTACACATTAAGTTTTTTCACTAGTGTACATTGCAGTTAACTTCCTTTTTGATATACAAAGAAAACATACAAACCCCCTCATTGGCACTGAGGAACCATTTAGTTCTTAAATCAAAAGCTACTCCCTGCAATTCAGCCTTTTTAAACTCTGTTTATTTCATCCTAAAGAAAATTTTATATGTATTCATTCCAAAAGTGCCTAATCAGTCATTATTTAAAGAAAAAATTAAAGGCTTATTTTTTTTAATGCAAATATGAATTAATCATCCACCCTCAGTGAAGGAAACTCTCTTATGTTTCCAGTGACTGATTCTGGACATTGAGACAAGGGTAAAATTTTATTTTTACTTTATATTTTAGCTCTGCCCATTAGATGCAAACTCTCAGGTGTGAAACCAAGCAAAATACCAAGTAGGTAGTTTAAATTGCTGAATAAAGTTGAATTGTAATAAAGCATAAAATGCTCACTTTTGAAGTTGCCACCTACAGATTTGAGGACAGCTACTCACAGGCAGCCGTGCACAACAGGCAAATTTCATGTATTTAAAAAGGTTTTTGGCTGCCTGTGTACATAGTCTCTCAGCTAGAGAAGCAGGTGCCCCCAGTTAACTGCAAATCAACAGGGACAACATCTAATTAAGATTACAGTGGAACTGCGAATGCCATAAAGGGACAAAGATTCTCCAAAATGGAAAGGCTATAATACAGGGAACCAATCCTGAAAACACGCATGCTGCCAAGCAGAAGCACTGCTCCTTAAGTAGTATTATGCCGATCTTCTATTGCTTCTAAAATCCCAAATAAATGATCTTTTGGGTTTGGTTTGACATCATTCATGGTATTAAAAAAAAGATGAACAAAGCGTTTTACAGAGGTGCTGGTAAGTAGTTAAGCAGGGCATTTGTCAACTTCTTGTTCAGAAATTAAAGCTGATGAGAGCGCCACGGAAATAGACGCCTGCTGCACGAACCCCACCTGCGATCAAACGGGCTTGCTCCTCCGCCATAGGGAACCCCCATTTTCTCATTTAGATCTGAGTTATACTCAAAGAAAAGACTCTATGGGGATGTCTATCATCCATCACAAGTATTTAAGACAGTGCTATAGATTGATGAAGCTACATTTACGGGCTTCACAGCCAACTGAAATTTTTTTCATTGAACCACTATGTGTTCTCTTAATAGAAGGCATTTAATACTACAACTTGTTGAGTGGTCCCAACAAAATTAATCAAAGAAAGAATAGCAAAAAAAAAAAAAAAATCAGTGATTTTAGCTGTTCATCTGCCTTATCAACATAAAGTTAGACTCTGCATTACAGCTTATGTCTCAAACGTGTTTCATGAATGGTTGTGATATCCCAAAATTTCTTTAGTGCCATAACAGATACGGGAAGTTACAGCCTCGAACAAATGTGGTTTTTTGGGAAAAAAAAACCACTCCAGCCTAATAAACATGAGTCGGGATGTAAATACATTATCAAGAGCACTACCAACTGCAAGCAGTTGCAGTCCATGAGACAACAGTAACATCTCCCATGGGATTTGGCCTAAACATTTCTAGCATGATTATTTTGCTCATTTTCATAGGCTTACATACAGGAGTTTGGGGGTGGGTTTTTGTTGTTTGTTTGTTTTTTAAATACCACAAAGTACTTCCCATTTCACAAGTACTTAGCGAACATGGTCCTCACAATAGATCACTGGGACAACAGCCTCCTGTGAGTAGTTGCTCCCCTTTCTGAACAGAATGAAGCTCAGCATGCAGTTCCCCTCCATCACTTAGAAACAGGATGCCAGCAGATGCAGCAAGCATGAATTTCTAACAGAAAGCACGTACACAGTACCGAGCAAAAACCTAAAGCTCAAAACCATGCTATGACTCTCAGACTCTCAGTATAGGGCATAAAGTCAAAGTGAGGAGAGGGGGCTTCTCAGAGTTGAAGGACAGAAGGGATCACTGGCCTTTCTGCCTTCCCACTCAAACATTGGCCATTAAGTTTCAAGCTGAGACTGGCAACTCATCTTTGATTAAAGCTAACTCTCTCAAACCCATGCAAGTATTGAACTGAAAGCACGAAAAGAGGTGCTGCAAGTTTGGTCAAGACTTCTGCAATGTTTAACACCCTCACAATATTCTTAAATTCACAAGTAGATTACCTGGCTTCAGCTTCCAGGGGTTAACTAATGCCATAGCTTTTCTGCTCTTCAGTATTTTCTCACAGTGAAGCTATTGATATACTGTAATCAAGCCAGCTATTTTTTCCTTTTGAGAGGCAGAACATCAAATGTATCTGACAAAACAATCCACAAGAATCATTTCATCCCTAGCATTGACTGAAAGCTACATAGGTTAGAGAAGGACAGATTTTTATCTCATCTCACACAACAGAGAGACCCACCAGGTTTGCATACCTCAAATCTGAAGGTCTAAATATTTTGGCCTAAAATTCACGTTTCTTTTTTTACTGTGATCACAGTGAAGCTTTTACCAACTCCTTTGCAAACCAGTATCTCCGATATTGCTGTTTACATAAAATATTTAACAAGACTCATAACGGTAACGAAGGGTAAACTGGTTATGATCATAGAAACGTTCATTCACACCTTGAATGCACAGGAACGCAAGCCATGTGGGACAAGAACTGAGAACAATATTTTATAGCACTGTAAGCTTCCCAGCTCCAATTAGGATAAATACAAATCTAGATCTTTGTCTTTTTATTGCCCGTTTACACAAGGTGACATACCAAATGTCTCAGACATTTGTCTGAGACAAATGTCTCAGGAGTCGGATGCAGCTACAGAGACCATCTTTGTGGACACACTTCTTCATCCCAGGCACAGCTGGGACACAGCTGGGAAGGCAACAGCAACGCGGATGGTGGGTTCACAGCAGCTCCGAGCGACACTTCCACTCCCACAGCAGCATAGGAGACTAAAATTGCACCAAGATACCTTAACATAGGGATAACGTGCAAAGGTGACGAGATCAGTACAAGACAGACATAGACCTGCTGGAGGGAGGCCAGGGGAGGGCCATGAAGGTGATGCAAGGGCTGGAGAACCTCGCCTATGAGGACAGACAGAGAGTTGGGGGGGTTCAGCCTGGAGAAGAGAAGGCTCCGGGGAGACCTTCTTGAGGCCTTTCAGGACTGAAAGGGAGCTTATAAAAACGATGGGGACAGACTTTTTAATAGGGTCTGTAGCCATAGGGCAAGGGGTGATGGTTTTAAACTAAAAGAGGCCATGACAAACCAGTTCTGCTTTAGGATACGAAAGGGTGCTTATGTGGCACCTGCATTACAGCAAAATTAATTTTATATTTTTTATAACAGAGATGCAAAATCTGTTAGCTCTTTAATAAAAAAAAATGTGCTGATATTCCTTGAGAAATAACTGCAAACTGAATTATAACTCTGCATATGAGTTTAATTCTTGCAAGGTAAAGGCAATCATTCCTCTATTTACTTTCCTTTGGTTTTGTTTAGCTGTAACTGTTTTGTTCAGTTTTCATCTATATACAGCAGCAGCCAGGCAGTTTCAAATGTTTCCTCAAAGCTTTGGTTGCAAGCTTTCAACAGGTAATTAAATTAGAGCCCATAATAAGCCAATTCACAGTGCAAGCTTTGGTTACAGGTAATTAAAAGTTCTCTGATACAGCAAAACACACCCAAAATAGCTGACCTACGCGCAGAAAAGCTCCAAAACATGAGTAAAACTGAAACACCCTATGAACTACTTGCCTGAATCTGCAGCAAGGAGGGAAAAAAAAAAAAAAAATCAACGGGACAATAAACCAGCTTGCCTTGCAAAAGCGCCATGAAATGCCCACCTGCGGATCTCAGTCACCTCTCTGTCCGACCCCATTGACTCTTCTACAAGTATCAGTAGGGAAGTAAAGTTCAGATTTAGATTAGATATTAGGAAGAAATTCTTTACTGTGAGGGTGGCAAGACACTGGAACAGGTTGCCCAGAGAAGTTGTGGATGCCCCGTCCCTGGAAGTGTTCAAGGCCAGGTTGGACGGGGCTTTGAGCAACCTGGTCTAGTGGAAGGTGTTGGCAAGGAGGTTGGATGTAGATGATTTTTAAAGGTCCCTTCCAACCCAAACCATTCTATGACTCTGTGAAAAGGTATTTTCCACCTCTACACCCCTTTCATTTACTTCCCCTCCCCAAGTCTAATGGTGACCACCAAGGAACAGAGAGGAGCACCGGGTTAGCCTCTAGCCTGCAGGAGTTCATTTTTGCTGAGAAATAAAGAAGGGACAACCCCATTGCTGGAATCATGCAGCAAGGAAAAAGTTAAAGCCTGTAGGCAAGGCTGGAGCTGGGTATAGCTGCAAAATTAAGGCAGAGCCAGCAAACCCGGTACTTCTGTAACTGTGCTTGGGCTAAGTGGGGGACACAGCAGTAGGACAAGGCAGGACAACCCACAAGCAAATGGTGCAGAACGACTGTGTGTGACGAGATGACAGCACAGGCAGGCAACACGACGGGGTTTTTTGTTGAAATTACAGCTAGTTACAACATCAAACATTTCCTTGCTTCCAGCCCCACTAAGAGATTTATCTCGACTCAAAAGTCCATACATGCTTAATCACAGGCAGGAAGACTAAGAACCAGTCAATAGGAATATTTAGGTTGCCTTCAGGAGGACATCAGACAGTCACAGCAATTAGTGACCGTGCTTTCGGTCATCCATCTTGTGATATTTGGGGTTTTCTACACTTAAATTCCAGTTTTGGCGATATCTAAGAAGCAGAGAAAAGTTTGCAAGTATATGTATGTGCATTTATAGCTCAAAATTGGTAGGTATTTTTAAAAGAAAAAAAAAAATTTAAGTCTTTCAATCAACCTCATCTGCCAGGAGAACAATGTGTTCTTTCGAATGCCTCAGGATTCAGCCCAAGGAGAAATATTCCCGACACTGGGACTGGGCAGTCAAGTATAAGCAGAAAATTACCATAATGAAATATGAAGGTTTTTGCATCCTCACAACAAATACAATGCTCATTTAGATTCATGGAGTACAAGATATTTTCATCTAAAATTGGCTTTTTTCCCCCCATTAGAATCCCATAGGGCTTGTTTAATTACTGCTAATGAGAATGGATTTTTACATACTACCTGTTCATTTCTTTTCAGATTTATTTTTAATACCAACCCGTTCCCCTTGGGTAAATGGCCATCATTATCGCGCAGTCCTCCGAGAAGCACAAAGTACCAGCTGTCACTTCGGGTCACCATAGCAACACTACTGTAACTACACCAGATTCAGTTCAACAGGAGAATATATATATACAGGTGTTAAATTACTCATAACATACTTCAGGGAATTTTCATATCGACAACTATGTGCTTCCCCCTCCTTTTGCCAAATTAACCCAGTATAAGCTCAGCGCATCCTGGAGCCGCAGTGGAGGATGCTGCAGATCATGTCCTCCACAGCCTCCACCACCCAGCCACCTCCCAACCTCACAGTGTTGGGAAATACTATGTTCTCTCTCATGGTGCCAACAAAAGCAAGTTTTGGGGGATTTTTCCCTTGTTCTGGATTCAGATGTGTTGCCTGGAGGCTCCTGCTGTCACATAAAACCACTGCTGCTGGGTGCCTGGCAGAGCAGCCCTTGCCTTGCCAAGCCAAGCTGCTAAGGCAGCATGGGCCACCGCGAGCCACCTCAGCTTTCCGCTCGTCCACAGGGCACCTTTGTCAAACAGGGATGCAGTCATCATTCGGTGCGCTGATTTA
>NW_009259429.1:2022336-2042367 GCF_000687185.1 Egretta garzetta | reverse complement strand
ATGCCGTGGGATCACAGGCTAGCAAACAGGCGATCTAGTCACACGCTGTAACCGCATCGGTTCCCAAGGGATTCGCCCATTTAAGTCCTGTTAACATTAATGGGAATTATGTGCAGAGCACAAAGACATCTGAGTGAAACAAGCTTGTAAGAGCAAATCCACTGTCAGAAGCAAAAATTAGAAGTTTGCCATTATTTTTGGTGGGAGAAGGGTTGCACCCCAACTCAGTTAAATCAGCTAATCCATTTTTATGGAAACAAAAGCTCAAAAGGTAAATTCAGAAAACTGAGTATCTGGCTTCTTAGTCTTTATTTCAACAGAAAATACTGCTTTTTTTTTTTTCTCCTTCATTTTTTCTGCTATGATCTGGAAGAGGTCAAAGTACTTTATGAATAGTAGTTCATTAGTCCTCACAACACTAATGAATCCAGGCATCCTAACTCGCTCATGGACAAGCAGAATTTTGCCATAGTCACCAAGAGACAATTGCTGGGCCACCTTCTCACAAAAAGCATGACAGCTGGGGTCTCCTTTAGCAGGTTTTTTTTCCCTTCTGATCTGTGCTGTATACTTTATTTTGCATTCAATCCAGTGTTTACACAGCCAAGCTTAAATGGAAGCTTGTTTTAGCTTTTTTTTTTTTAAATAAAGTAAAAAAAAAAATCCTACATTATGACACTCTTAAGAAAAATAAACCATTTTTAGTTTCATCATTTTCTAAATTCTGTTGTAGTCACTTCTAATCATCAAATTCACTACCTTCACCAGCAATTTAACATGAACAGAATATAATATGCTCAAATATAGGTATTGATACTGTTGAAACTAAATAAATAAGAAAATGATACGGTAGATGTCCTATGAAAAGAATGTGAAAATGTTTTCCAGTATTTTATACCCTTCTTCTATATTATAGTTTCCCCCATCTTTCTAGATAGAGAACCAGACCAAAGTCCCTCTATCTGGACCCAGAAAGCAGCAGCCTAGGGGTATTTTATGGTCTGAACTGGAACTGAACAGCCATTCTGAATTACTCAGGGCAATGCACCCGATACAAAAATCTCCCGGGGCAGATCATCTCTTGTGGTGTTTTTTTCTGATCTTAACAATGAATTCCTCAAATCTCATAACTGGCTGCAAAAAAAGAGCTTCCTCTCTGTATTTGTTTTGAAGATCCCACCGTTTTATTTCATAGTTTCCTTCTTTCAATCTGTGTTGTGAGAGGGAGAACCCGAGTTGCTAAATTTACTTTCCCGACAGGATTAGGTGTCTCACAGACCATTTCCAGCTTTGCAAACAGAACCATCCCAGCCTTCAACAGTTTCCTCTTAAAAAGATTTTTCATGTCTTTGATTATTCTCTTCAACTTTTCTTCACTCCTTCTAGCTGTTTTCTGAGAGATGTGCACTAACGAGCATCCAACTCCAGACGAAGCTTCATCACCCATCCACGCAACGGCCCATGAAACACGGACTGCGCTATTCCACCTCCCGCAACTTCACACCTTACTTGCTTTTTTGATCACAGGTACGTCTAAACAGAAGCTTTAATGGAATAAGATATAATACTACTTGTGCTTTTCTTTGAGCAAGAAGTAGGGGTTAATATCATTTCACCACAGGGCTGATTTATAACCATCGTGTTTGTGCTAAGTGTGCAATAGCAGCATTTATTTTGAACTCAATCACAGTAAAACTACACCCAAACCTGCATGTTAAGCCACAGGTTCACATCACAAAGAGCTTAGCAGTAATACCAGTGTAAGAAATACCAGACCTGCCTTCATCTGCACCTTTTTCCTCCACCAGATCACACAGGTCACCCCTCCCTCAGCTGGGAGAGCACGAGGTGTTTGCGGGGCCATGCTCCGAGCCGGACGGCTCTCAGATTCCTCGGTACCATCCACAGCCCCATCCCCAAAAGGTGCACTGGCACAGCGGAGAAGACAGCATCTCATGAGCTGGTAGTGGGATTACTTTAATCCATAGCTGAAAATTTTGCATGCAGAGATTACATTTTTAGAGGTGGTGAATTTTAAAGACTCTGATGATCTGCTTTTCAGGTAAAACTTTTACACTACACAATTCCTGCACCACTGTATATTACAGTGCAATCTAATCTCCCTCCTATTCGTTTTCCATAAGGCTCCTTACTGTTTCTTCAGTGCTGTAAAAAGGAGTTAACAATAAACAGTTTTGCACCAATTTAACACAATCGGTGTAAAAGAACTAATTCAGTTAAATGAGAACAACTCCCTGGTGAAGATACAGATTAAACGACACTGGTGCAAAATGGAAAAAACCCAACACCTCTTGCTCTTCATACATGTGGATCGGCCTTACCACTATTTAAATAATGAATGACAGCTCTGAATCTTTTTTCTTATATTTCTTCCTGATGGTCTCTGGCACAGCGCCTTGTCTTTAGTTAAGAAGAGAATAGCACAGCTTGGGGAAGGGAAGTCTCTGCAACGACGAAGCCGGCTATGAAAAGCTGGCTCTCCTCAACCCGACTTGGCTCAACATGAGTCCAGTCACTCCGACGGCTGCAGGGTGTGCTGGCAGCGCCAGAAGCCGAACACAACTCAGAAAAAACAGATTATTCTTCCTCTCCTCCTATTCAAGACCACCCTAACATCCATAAACATGGGGACCCAGGCTAGGTTTTGATATTCTATAGCTTTCCCCTGGGGTCACAGGTTTTGCGTCCTGTTTAACCATATACATGAAAGATGCACATGAATTGCTTAAAAAAAAAAAAACCCGAAACCCAAACCAACTACTTTCAATTCACTCTGAGAAGATGACAACAGATCAGAGTGAAACATCACCAGGATGGATTTGGTCTTTGGGCTGCAAGATCTTTGACTATCAGCTGTGTCATGTACGTCTACCACTACGTGTAAGACACAGCTGGACCTACCTCACATAGTCAATCATGAAAGCTTTCCCATTAGAGTTTATAAGCCAAATCACACAATTTAGCCAGGAACCAAGCTTGTATGTACTCTATTTAAGACAAGTTACAAGAAAAGTTGCAAGGACAAACCTTCAGCCAGGAAGAGATACATCGGTTGTAGTCTCTGTGCTTTCACTGATGTGCAGTAATTATGGTTCATAGTTGCTAAAAGGCTTTTAACAAACCTCTCGAAGTAATTTATCATAATTAACATAACCTTAGATATGTTTCAATCTTTTGGTCCTCAGCTCATTATTTATGGGCCTTTCAAAATTGTTCCAGTACATTATTTTTTTCTACTTTCAAGCAAATCTATAAGCAGAGCCTATCAAACGCTAAAAGAATTACACTTCCCAGTTTATAAATGTGGGTAATATACATGCACGTTAATAGCTTAGGCCTTTTTTTTAAGCAGCATTGAGTCATTAATTCGTTATCTACGGAGATTATTAGAGTCAGGTAGGGCTTGCTTTGCAAGAAAGTTATTACAGATACCTTAGAAGAAGCAGAATTTGCAGACAGTGCAAAATCTGCGAAATGTAACAAGCATTTAAATATTCTGTATATAAGTTAGCATTAACAGTACTTCCACGCTGTTACAGATCAACATTCTGAATAGTCTTCCAACACCTTTATTCCACACGTACTTCAAAAATCATCTATGATAACAAAGATAGAAAAATACATCAAAAGTGAGGTCAGTGTGATATGGAAATACAGAAATCAATGTAAGGACGCTCAAGCCAAAATTAGCAAGCTACAGATATGTCAGATTCAGAGGACTGAGAATATGAAGTTTTGGGGGGGTTTCCACCCCCTCTTCAATTTACCCAGGTTTGTTATTCTGGCATACAGTACTACATGAAGACACCCAAAGTAGGAATGACCAAAACAAAACCAGTCCACAAATATCCCGAAACTACCAAATCAATTAATAATTCATCTGGACAAATAAGATACCAAAAATACATTTTAACTAATTTGATTAGCTAAAAAAAAAACCAAACCAAACTAGGTAAAGCGTTGGGTTTGTTGAAAAGTAACGAATAAAGGGAGATAAGATGTGAAATTGAGCCTTCCCCTGCCTAGCACAATTCCAACAGCTGTGTGCAATTAAGGCATTAGGACCCTCACAGCTCAGTTTACCCTCTGTACCCTGCAAGATGTGGAGGAAAGATGTCAGCAGTGTGTTTATGCCAGTAGGGGCAAAGCAGGCAAAAACCAGACAGCTTCAGGTACAAGTGATTTCATGTAACTCCCTACAGTTTGGGCTGAAATTCTACTGGTTATTATTTCCGTCACAGTCTCTTCATATCAACTGTTTTCCATACCTGTACTTTCCCATTCTAACCTCATGAAAATGTACATGATCCAAAATACATTACCCACCCACCAGAGCAATTAAATACTCATGGTCGGAGCCTCAGAGCTAACAACTCTAACAGGCAGAGTCTGGTCCTGGTCCCTACTCCGCCTAACGTAGATCAGGAAAGTTTTCCTCTGCCTCCCCTTACATGAAGTAGCTGTACTTGTGCTCTGGAGCAGACACTAGCCAATACGCGTAGCTGGCTGTAAGCAAGCGCCATGATAATGGCATCTCTAATTAAAGAATGCTGTCTGGTGGGACAAAGTACCCTTACGCACTTAGCATAATAAAATAATTACAAATACCTGCACCATATACTTAAATACCACGTGGCACGCATATTGCACTGCACATAGCGAGTTATCGATAGATGAGTTTGTTCAGTGAACAGCAAAGTCTCTGTAAGAAGGCAACCAAGCTAGAAGAAAGCTGTTCCCCACTACAGTGGCGCACAAATGCTTGTTGGAGTCAGCCCAGACTAGATAGGAACCATCCCCAGTGCCATTTGGGAGCATGATGCTTTAGTTGTAAGTAGAAGGGGCTACAACAAGGAGGAGACTCCTTTCTTCTAGACAACACAGAGCATCCCTCCATCATCTCCACCAGAAGCAATATAGCGATATCGAGCCAAGCAAAATTGCCTTAGAAGTTGTCAGAGCCTCATTAACAAAAAGGTATTAAGTGATCTTTCCAGTCAATAAAGCCCACAGCCAAGGTGAACTCTTAGTTCCTTTAATTTCAAATGTCTAGAAATACTTTGATTAATAGTGACTGAAGAGAAACTGTTGCCCAAGAAGAAGAGCAGTCAATCATTGCCTTTGTTAACATGACTGTAAGTGGAGGTCCCGACACAGTAAGACCTCTTCCAGCTCCTATTCAAGCAGCCAAATGGCCCCTGGAGGCATCTGAAGAACAGGGTGGCTAAATCAGGCAGTCCAGTTTATCACAGCATAACAAAACAGAATTAAAACTCTTTGTCTTTCCGTGATTACAAAGCACAGTGCTGTTCTGAGAACGAAAGGCCTTAATGTGCTTTGTAAGGCAGACATTTCACCAGGAGCTGGCTATTAGCCAGCATATATCTCTGTCACTTTTTAAAGATAATCTGGTTAAACAGCTACATCTTTCCTTATTATGTTTTTGTTTCCACTATACACATGAAAATTAGCTTAGAGACTAAGAGGGCTAATTTACATTTTTAGCGATATGTTTTATCATTGTGTGCAGATAGGATTTGCAGTCTTTGCTGAATGCGTTGAGTTACCAACCCACTCGCTTTTCTCTGCCCAAAGACAGACAAAAAAGGACATTTGCATCATGTAAGCAGAGAATATAGTCCAGCTTTTCGTCGAAAGAAGAAAAGCCTTGAATTATCACCTCTACCTCATAAAGCCAGGGAAAGCTGAAGCAGAATAGATGCTGAAAGCAAAATTCCCCCAACGCTAATAAAAAGGCAGGAGAAAGTACAAACTTTCATTTTTTTGCTCACTGCCTTTGAGATTGCGCTCTTGTGAACGTGATGTGCATCCCACATGAAAGAAACACAGCACAAAATTTTTCACCGCAACGGTAGGTATTTGTAGCTGTCAATAAAAATGGATCATTTGTAGAAGTCTTGTTGCCAACCTTGTCACGAGCAGCAGCAAGTGCATGAAAATAGTACTCAGTGCTTACCTTCAGGCAAAGCTTTGAAAAGTAGGTCTGAGATCTAAAACAGCAGAGCACCAGTGTATATTTACCACTCCTGGAGAGAAAAAAAAACTTAAGGAAGGGGATAAAACACAAGAAACCCTGTCTCAGTATTATTCCACTCTATTTACTTGAAGAGGGGCGGAGTAAGGAAGCACTTCTAGGATATTGACGTATTACCCCCAATTCCCATCATTTAATTCCCTGTGACCAGGGAATGGGGAAAAGTACTAATGGAAGGTACAAATGGAAAAAAAGGGTGAACAGAAATAGAATTTTAACATACTAATATAGTTTGCCCACCTGATAAAACAAAACTGCCCACCACATTCCGTACTGTGTATTGTCGGATCAAACGTATCCTAGTCCTTTTTGTCAAGGACTATGATTGCATCCCCAGTGCAACATCAGCATCAATGGTTTTTATGTACACACACACACTATTAAATGATATTAAATTGCTATTTAATACATATGTATATGGATATCTGGTCAAGCAAAATGCCTATACATATACGCACATCAAGCAGCGTGGTCAGTAACTTGATCTACGCTGAAGTTACACAACAAAACACGAGCACTGGGAGAGGCACATCTTTTGCAGAAGTGAGAAACTGAGAGAATAAGCAGTTTTCACCGTGATTGTATATGCATGTTAGACTGGCAGAAAACTAATTCCACTTCACAGATGTTTTGTAGCACAACTATTCAAGCTTGCTCAGCTTGCAAGACTGCAAAACTTCAGTATTCCTCTAAAAGTCAACAGAGCTGTGGCTTTGGTGCAGTTCCCCCGGATGCTGCCCAAAAGGGCTCCAAAGTCTCCCATGTGACTTCTTGCCCTCCTTTACAGCTAAGAAAAAAAAAAAAATAAAAAAAATGGAAGCAATCAAAACAGCATCAGGAATCAGAGAAGCCAACAGGTACGGGTGCTGCCAGGAAGCCGAGACCCTTTCAGCCTTGTGCCCGGCTGTCATCAGATCTTTACCACCACCAAACAGCATCAACAAGAACCCTGAAATTCTGGGCAATCCAGAATTTGTGTCATCATGAGTTATGGGTGGGTATTTTTTTAATCCTCCTTTCCACGTATCTGTCACAAAACCCAGCAGGCTGTCTTTTTCCTCAGACTTTGCATTCTGTGGAGGATCTGCCCACAACTCCAGCTGCAAGGTGTTAGGGCTATTTGTTAAGTTTAGCATCTCAATAAGTTGCACTTCATGCATTCTTACTGCAAGATTAACAAAATAATACTGGAAAGCAAGAGTCCCTCGTCATAATGATTTCATGTACATACCAGAGATGTAAGTATAAATAATTAAACCTACCCATCTGAAATACACATCTGAAAGTCACTCCAACTGCCACCAAACACACAATTTCAAGTTCATTCAATACCTAATACCAAAACCACTGCCAACAGTATAAAACAGTATTGAAATACAAGAAAAATTACTTATTCATAGAGTCTGAACTTGCACGTCAAATGCTGTAATTTAAAATACCATTGAGCTATCTCACACTGTTCCCTCTGCATTACTTTTTTCCAGTTCCATAGTGATATGAAAAAAACAACTTACCCATGGAACAGGTAAGTAAAAAGCAATTCCCACACATAGCATTTAATTGCACAATTTTGCCTACTAGTCTTTCTACACAATCCACTTCCTAACTCCATTTGCTTTCCTGCTGTGAAAATTCAAATAGACTAACAGGCTTCTCCATCTCTGCTAACAAGAGAATTTTATTTTTAAGATCTATTTAAATACTATTACTGTATCCGATCCAATGCTTCTTTTGAACAACAAAGTTACGTAGGAAGTATATTTCAAGTTTTATTAAAAGTTGGGAGCTAAGGCTAAAACAAGAAAATATTTTTTGAACTGAGACATAATGAAATATTGACTGATAGAGGAGAAAAAGAGCAGCTTTGTTTAGCTTTGAAAACTACGATACAGTTCACATTAAAGCCAAGAAAAGACATCACTGTAAAAACAACTCCTCTAACAAAGATAGCTTATGTTCGTGTGAATGTTTTGCCAATCAGACTGGCAACACAGCATCAAAACCATAAATATATGAGGATATATTAAAAAAAAAAAAAAGGTAGCTGACTTAATTCCAAAGCTACAGTGACTAAAACACGTGTCAATAAAAACTCAATTCCCCCAGAATATCAGCTACAATTCCTTTGACTGCAGGTACAAGGGAGTGCAAGACTTACAAATACACTAAGTTAATATTAACAGTTAACGTTTACAGTTATTTGTGTGTTGCTTCTTGCCGTGCCCAAATGAATTTAAACCGTATATTTTGGGCAACATCCAAAACACAGTTTTCTAATTAGAGGGAAGAACATCCAGCCCAGACAAATAAACCAAGATGCATCCAGAGGAACAGTACTGAAGGGATGCACAGAGCGGCAGGAGCTGAAAAGGGAGGGTGGGTGGAGGAGGACCTCAGAAGGGTGATGAATACTGGAACACAGCTACAATTTGTGATAACATTTAACCCTCTGCCCTCAATTTAGACTCTCTAAGACATTAAATGAATACCAATATGTCAATAAACCAGGACAAACACAAGCCCCAACAGAACAACAAAACCCCTGCCCCTAACAGCATCCATCCCTCTTTGTCTTCCAGATTACAGGAGAAGCCATGGAAGCAGAAGTCTTTCAGCCACAGGCAAAAGCTGCTGGCGAAGAGTTAAAGCAGGCAGAGCCATCCGCACCTCCAGCAGCAGCCCTGCAGATCACTGCGCTTTCAAAAAAAAAAAAAAAAAAAAAAAAAAAGAGAAAAAAAAAAAAAGCTGCCTGCTAGCACCAAGCCAGTATCTGTCACCGCTGCAGCTGTATTACACAGCAGTTGTCATGGATAAAATAACTCCTTGTTAAGGAAGGATTTATAAAATATGCAGGACATTAACTGAACATACATGGCTAGTAGTTTGAGATTAGAAATTCATTTACCTAGACACAATTACTGGGTGGAAGGCAGGCCGGAGAACCAGTCCGGTTTCCCTTCGCTTTGTCAACGGAGACACAGCAGAATTTGTGCAATTCGGGACAAGTACAAAGACCACGATATTAGAAGAAAATCCTCAGACTGATGGGAATTAAGGGTACACAGAACACAGTACATTAGTACACAGAACAGAGTCCAGAACAGGGAAACGTTCAGTTAAGTGTTGAATTGCCTTAACATCCCCAAGAGTAAAATTGCTAACACCTCCAACATCCATTACACCAACCGTTTGGCCTGCAGAACTCCCTAAGGAAGGGACAGTGCCAAATCTCTTCTTCCAAATATGACTATTAAAAGCTACCTAAGCATCTATGACGCCACTGCCCAAATGCTTCTGTGAGATGTCCAGGTCTTCTCAAACCCGTCTTTCATCCTGCTGTAAGCAAGTTGTTGTGTTTATAAATCGTCCCCTGTTCAATCTATGGTGCTCTGGTAGGCCAGATCTTAGCATCTTCTGCATGGGTGGATGGGAAACAAGGGAGCGCAAGCAGTTGGCCAATGGACTGCAGGGACAGGGAATAAAGTCACCTTTGTCTGATTTGAGCATCAGCTGAGAAGAGTCCAACTGGAAGGAAATTAGTCTCTTCCGACCTCCCTTGGACACCTGGGCTGAGACATGACAGCCCTTCTCAGCAGGGCTGAGGAGCACATGGCTCCTAGTCACAGGCACCAGTCCTGCAGATACCTCTTACCACTGCTTAATTCGCAGCAGCAATTTGTTCCTTATCACTCCCAGCACACTGTTGGGTTGTTGTTTTGTTTTTGTTTGGTTTGGGGGTGGGGGTTTTTTTGGTTGTTTTGTTTTCTTTTTTTTTTTTTTTTTTTTTTTTGTTAAGCTGCCTTCCCTGACATTCAATGGCTACGTTTTATTTTCAGCTCAAATTAAAGGCTGCCGAAATCCATCATGGTCTCGCCTCCCTGCATGAGGAGTCAGCTCTTATCTCTCAGTGGGGGGAAGTGAAAATGGGCTCGGTTGCCTAGAAACCTGAATGAGCATCTTTTAAGTGAAAAACAACTTCTGGACTATTAATTCAGGAGCAGTGAGTCCGGGCAAGAGGATGGTGCCACTCACTTTGTCTTCAACATCTACAGGGTGACCCTTTCCTAGGGAGAATGAAGGGTAAACGAACAGTGGTCTAAGACTGACAGGAGTCCAGTTTATTTTTTAAACCAAGTAGTTGCAGATGCTGCATGCAGGGCATCAGCCTCTCCGGGTCAAGAAGATGCCTTCCTACCTGGTCACAAGGGTTTGAGCAGTCCGTACCCACAAAGCCTTGTTCATTCATTTAATTTGTGTGCGGCACTGCAGGCACTGCAGCACTATTTGCTGGAAAAGAATTCAAGAATGAGCCAAGGGACACTTACCTGAAAAGTGGATATACAGTAGTAACACATTACATACAGTATTATTTATCTTCCAAAAAGCACAACAACTTCAACATATTCCTATAAAGTTAATCATACCTGACATATTGGTCATGATGATAGCTATGCCACAAAGCAAAAAATTTTTAAAATAGTGTTTTGAACATTAGCTGAATTTTGAGACTATAAAGATTAAAGACTAAAAACAAGTAGTGCAAGATAGTGAACTACCAAGGCAAAGACCCCTGAGTGATGAAGAGTGTTCAAGCCAAGACCCGAACTCTTCATGTAGTTATTGCTGAAATTGGTAGGGTGAGGCAATCAGCCAGGTAGGTACCAGGTCTTATTGTACTCCTCCATCAGCTCCAAGTCAACACATTGCCACAGGAGTCCCAGTTCACCTGGGAAGCAGAAAGGGAGCTACAAAAAGGGCAGCAAAGGGCTGTTGCAGGTATTGCTGCATCCAGCTCTTCTACATGAAGTGCGCGTCCCCAGCCAGCCTTGCCTGAAGGCTGTGCCAGCAACAGGGAGCATCCCGAAACGCAGGTACACTTCAGCCTGATGTTCTGGCCTTCAGGTCACAGTCAAGTTATTTAGACCGTGCCTTCAATGCCAGAAAGCACACTACACACACCCCCACACACACAACTGATCTGACTTTGATACTTTGCATTAAAACCCAAGAGGGTACAAGATATATTAAACATTATGACCAACTACAACCATACTAGCTACAGTTCAAGTACAAACCATTTGTGCTTTGTCTCCACTAGGACTTCATATTAAAATAAGTATATTTAAGTCTAGAGTCACTACAGACAAACAATACCTTTGTTTATTTTGGGGAAAAGCAAATAATTTCGCCCCAGTTTGCACAGATCTTACTGTCCCTCTGCTTAAAACAAACAAACAAAAAAAACCAACAAAAAACCCCAACTATTTCTTTCCCCATCTTGCAGAAACACTTAGGATAAATATACGAAGGGCTCTGCAGTGTTCAGATGTTACAGTAAGCGACCAAACACAGCTAAGGTGAAAAGGAAGAATTCATCAGCACAACAAGAAGTTCTGTCCTGCTTGCTTGTCCTTATTTTTAAAATGTCTCTTCCTCCCTGCTCCTTTCTTCGAGTTAAATTATATTCTACCATTTTTCTTGATGCAACAGGCTTAATAATAACATGCATATAATACAAAAACCCAGCTGGTTCCCCTCCCTTCCCTGGCCTCAAGCGCTGGAAACAAGATCTACCATCATGTGCCACAACACCACTGACCTCTGCTTTCGAGAACCAATGAAAGCTTAGATCACGGTAAACTCAGTCCATGGTAACTGCTGCTCCTAGGCCAAATGCTTTATCTACCATTTACCCCAAACACCAGTAACTGATATTAAACGCTAACACCAGCACTCTGACAAAGCAGTCAAAATATAATAAAGCTTATAAGCTCGGACCCTGTTGCGATGATTATTTTGCATTCATGTATCCATCCCTGTCTTAATTTATAATCATAGAATGATTTGGGATGGAAGGGACCTCAAAGATCACCTAGTCCAAGCCCCCCGCCATGGGTAGGGACATCTTCCACTAGATTAGGTTGCTCAAAGCCTCATCCAACCTGGTCTCAAACACTTCCAAGGGAGGGGACATCCACAACTCCAATTTATACCTGACTTACAATGATC
Source organism: Egretta garzetta (assembly GCF_000687185.1). Taxonomy (NCBI): domain Eukaryota; kingdom Metazoa; phylum Chordata; class Aves; order Pelecaniformes; family Ardeidae; genus Egretta; species Egretta garzetta. The sequence goes on along the minus strand of NW_009259429.1, from coordinate 2,030,282 downwards.
TGCTTGGTATGCCAGGTCATACAGTGAAGAGAGCAAGCTCTTCCCCAAGTCCACATTCTACCTCCATGGACAGAGACAAAATAAAACCCACTGCCTGCCACCTAGCCTACCATCTTGAATATTATCTACGCCCCACTGCAATACCAAGAACAATTTATATTTTCTCCTCTCCCCGTCCCTTAAACTTTAGAGGGCTGTGAGCAAGAGTTACTTGAGGAAAGCAGTGCATCGCGGCACAGGAAGCGCATCCCAGCATCTGCCCAGGCTTGCTCTGGCCTTCGGCCCCAGCTGCAACTGGCCGATTCCCACCCTGCTCCCCGGAGACCACATTATCAGCACCTCGCCAGCCGAGAAGGTGAAAACAAGGGAACAGGACTGGTAAGGGAAGGAGGGAGAAATCAAATGAAAAATAACACAGCAGCTGGTCAGTGAGACTCGATTTTCAAATCTAATCTCAGTTTGTGCAGTCAATGGGGGAGAAATGCCACAATTTGCATGACAACGGCCAAGCACACTGAATAGTGGCAAATCAATTCTGCAAGAGAAGATAAAGCAGAATATACCTAATATATTAGCAGCAAGGTAGAATTCAATCCCCATAATGTCTGATGATATTGATTAAAACTGACACTTTTTTTTATTATTATTATTATTATTCCTCTTCCACTTAGGACGTGGAAATAACTGAGCCATATAAAGACACAGTTGTCTTACACAAATGGAAACGTACTTTGCCATGGAAAGAACATAATGTAAAGTCTGCATCCATTAGGAGTAACAGCCCTAGAAAAATTAGGACTGGCCATTTTAGCATGTTACAAAGGAGCACGCTCACTTGGACTCAGGCAGGGTTTCAGCAACTTTAATTTATACCCATCCAGAGAGAAGTAAATAGTATAGCTGAAAGGAAGTATTAGGTTTTATTTATGGCTTAGTTTAAAATTATCAGCAAACATGGTATCTCTGACTTCCTTCCCACTTACTTAGAAATTCAGCTGTCAGTGATGACTTGCTGTTGAATTCAGTAACACTCACAATCACTACCAGGTTTAATATGAAAGTTTTCTGAGAATGTGCACTTGTCTATAATTTAAAAAAAAATCTTTTTAACTCAAATAAAATCCTCCTCCCCCTCCTCGGTCATCAGTGTCATCTCATTCAATATTCTAATTTTTAAAGATGACATTACAGCTAAATGACAATTGCTCGTCTGACACAGGAACACATCCAGCACATGAAAGAAAGAAAGTACCTGCCAGTGATGTTGCTGCCTGCATCTAAGCAAAAGGTAATTGTTAAAAAAAAAAAAAAATAAATAAATAAAAAACCCAAACCAAAAAACACCCCACCAGGTTAGGGATGCTGAAAAGTCCATGTTACTTTTAACAAAGGAATTTGCTACAACAAATAATCATTTTCAAGTGAAAACAAAACCCCAAACAGTTTAAATGCAGGTTTTGGTGGGGTTTTTTTTTGTTTTGTTTGGGGTTTTTTTTTGTTGGTTTTGGTTTTTTTTTAAACTACAGTGCATGTCATCACACATATTAGAGACAAAGACTGGTGAAAAACTCAGCCAATGTTTATGTCACTGACTCTATTCTGCACAGCACTAGAAATGGACAGTAAACACATCAGATTCTTGTCAATGTTGTTACCAGCTAAAAGAGAACCCCTCAGTCCCACTTTCAACACACAGATTTCCCTGCAACGCACCGCAGAGAGCCAGAAGCTTCACCTAGTGCCCCCTTGAATACTAAACACTTCCCCTGGCCTATAGCCGATGGCGTCCTTGGACTCAAAAAGATAGCGATCTGCCGCAACGTGCCAAGAAAGGCAGATGCTCCTGGCTTTGAGGGTGTCCTAAAGGGTGCTGGGGGGAAGCTGGAGAAGACAGGCACTCTCGGGCATGTTTGCAGAGGAGCAGGGTCCCTCTCTCACCTTATAGTCATCAGGGGAACAGGCAGGCCCCGCCCTGCCCTCACACATCTGCCAAAATCTGCCCTGGAAAAGGCTTCAGTTTACTACCTGCCATGCATATACTACAGATCCCAGACACAGACATAGAATTATAGAACGGTTTGGGTTGGGAAGGACCTTTAGAGGCCATCCAGTCCAACCCCCCTGCAAAGAAGCACGGACATCTTCAACCAGTGCAGGTTCCTCAGAGCCCTGTCCAACCTGACCTTGAATGTTCTCAGGGATGGGGCACCTCCCACCTCTCTAGGCAACCTCTTCCACAGTTTCATCACCCTCACTGTATTCCTTCCTTATACCTAGTCTAAAACCCGTCCGTGTCCAAACATGACCTATAATAACATTTCCTTCAACGGGGCAGCAGACTTACATTAATATATATTAGTTTTTGTAACCAACTTGAGTAGAGATGTAAGTGACATTTGCTCCCTGAAGTGAAATTATACATTTATATACATCCTATCATGTTTTGCCATCTCATTTCTTTACAGCAGTTCAGCTGTCACAATCTTTCTCGCCCTGGTGTGAAAGGAAACAAATCTTCTGGCTTTAACAATGAAAGGGTAAAAAAACCCCGAAACAAGCCAATGTCAGTAGCAGGGCACTGAGCCCAGTTTATGGATCAAAAACTCCAGGCATGAGGCTGTTCTCAACAAAAAAGATTGTGCTTTGCTTGCAATAGTTCCTTCGGGGAAATAAACCTTCACTAAATTATCCCTCAGAAAACTGTGTGGTAACATACAGAGATTACTTTTTTTTTTTTGTAGTTTTAAATAAAGAAAAATTCTATAAATACAAGGTCTAAAATTTGGGTAACATGCAAATGTAACTATGTGGCCCCACATTTAAACTGACTCAAAAGCAGCCTGGAATGCACAGTTCATAAATTCCGATCTTTCCGCTCTGCTGACCTTGGTTATTCACTTTTTCTTTTTTAGATAAAAGAGCCCAGCAGCTCCCAGCACCGAGCTGTACAGGACAGGAGCGTCCCACTACGTCTCAACCAACCAGTTACTAGTCCGTAAGAGGGAACACAAAACACCGCTCATTTTATTTACACTTATATTGGCTAGAATAAATGAAAACCATGGAAAAACAACATTTCTAATTTCATTAAATTATGCTGATGAGTAAACCGGTCTGAACAAAAGGAATTAAGTATCAGGATGACTTTTTTGTTCACAGAAGGCGGATGAATAATGTGGGATGAATAATTTATAGGATAAATTTCAAAGTTACCAAGACTGGATTTTACTTTATCCACAGTTTGTAGATAACATCACCACAGATCCTATATGAACTATTAGCATTTCCTAAATTAAACGTATTGATTATTACAAGTAACAAAAATTCAACCAAATTTGTTAATTCAGCTGGAACATTGCATGGGGTTTTTTTCTCCCCCTAGGTTGGACGACTTCAACTTTCAGAGTGCATAATACTTTTTGATTTTAAGACTATATAATACTGTGCTGCCACCAAAAAAAACTAGCGTTGCCTTTCGTCCAAGTCACCTATACCATTACCATTCCCTCTGTAGTGATCATATGCACCCAAGTCGGCTCACCTTCCTCATCCAGCTAATTAAGAGACTGGAAATCAACTGAAGCAAAATGGCTCTATAATGGATCTGACTTATCTTAAAATTACTAAAGATGGAAGAGAGAAAGGTAAAAATGTTTGATCAGGTTTGCAAAAGGGTTGTTGTGGTAGATGGCGAGCCATGGTTTTAGTAACTCACACCAATAAACTGCACTGCTAGGTATCAGCAGAGCTCTACTTCCCTCCAATAGTCCTATGGGTTCTTTATTCTGTGCCTAGCACGGTACAAACACAGTGTAATATAACCTCATTCAATATGCATCATCTCATACAGTATAGATTCAAACATTAATAATGAAATTTGTTCAAACCTTACTCCTCAATAATATTCTTGCCCTCACCATCTTTCATTCTTGCCAAGGGCATAAGAATGCGATTGGTTATAATAGGAAGATTTCTGGATGTGTAATTAAGAAAGCACATAGCAAAAGCTCAAATAAAGGAAAAAATCCTCATAAAGATCTAATTTTAAAAAGATCTAAGTTATTATAATGTTTGTTCAAATATATGCCCACTTCTGTTCATGACATTTAAACTGATGATTCTAAATAGAGTGGCTATTATGATATATCCCAGATTACCTCCCCAACACCCTACCTCCTGTTAATTAACAAGAGTTAAAATTATTTTAGGTTAAATGAGTGGAGGCACTGCAATATAAACCTCGTGGTTAGCAGGACGCTTAGTTGCCACGGCTCTCATCCTGTTACTGGTCTGTTAGCTGGAAACCACGCTCTGTCAAGAAATCAACTTTAAGACTGCAAACCCATTTATAAAATTAGTACTACATAAACATTTAGGAACTCAATTAAATGAGAGTAATCCCTTTCTATGCACAGCCGACCAACATACTAACAGCAAGAACCATAAGAGACTGGAAAACTTTCCTGCCTATATAGAATTTTAAAATATATGCATGCAACTTAAGAATGCACATGCCTCAACCTCTCCTGTAGTATATTAAAAAGAATGGTACAGACTAACGTGAAGCTACAGCTTCAAAAAGACATTATGGCTCTTTTAAAAAAGTGTTTGTGAACAATTTCAGCTAAAGATAACGAACTCATTTCCACCAGTTCTGCTTTTGGGTCTTATATTTAAGAACAGTGGTATTAACACATTGCCCTGCCCCAAAGAGTTAAATTCTCACTGGGTTAAAAATAGTAGAGTTAAATCTTTGTCTGACAAAGAAGAGGGAAGAAAGACTCAATCCTCCTGTAGTTAATGGAGTGAAACTGAGCCAAATTAAAGTAAAATGAGGCCCATTCACTTGTGTGTGTGCAGGCACAACACAGCCTGCATCACCCTAACACTAACAGAAACTATTCAAGTACCATGCTCCTGGGAAAATCCAATGTTTTTGGGAAAGCCAGTGAAGTCTCTTGCAAATGAGTCTCCAAAGAGGAAGAAGGTGAGAACCATTGAATGAATGGGGAAACAAGAAAAGAAAACCAACACTGAACAATTCCAAATCGCCATTACTGTTTTCATACCTTTGCTTTGCAAAATGAAAATGATTTCAGGAGACAGGTATGAAGAAGGTGGGACCAAAACCTTACTGGACTCTTGTCCCGCTCACACCACTGTCCCCTGCGGGCAAGGGGACTGCAACAGCCGAGCCCCCTCTTGCACGGAGGGCGTTTAAGCAGGGCGCAGGACCCTATTCCCACCCACTGCTAAGCACATTGAGGAGACCATCACCCTTGTTCAACAACCCCTGAAGTGCTATTAGTAGCGCAATCAAACCACAGGACAGCAAGGGCTGGGCTTTAAAGAATATGAAGTTAAATGTCTGCTTCTTCTACCACCTAGGTGATTTAATCAGATATTTATAAAAAAGAAAAAAAAAAACAAACCACAACCCCACCTGCTCACAATTCCTGCCCTTCTAGGCCAGTGGAAACTCAATATATTCTGCAGGAATAATTCCATCTGGCTGAAAACACCTATTTACATCTCTTAGTGACACCAGAGGGGCTGACAAAGCGAGTTCTTCGCTCTCCGAGATGGATTAGGGCATGTTTTACTGGCAGCTGCGCAGCGAACACTACCTATGGGGCTGTCTGCAGAGAAGGAGATACTGAGAAACAATGTGACAAATCAGAGCAATAGCCAGGAAGGAAAATAATACTACATATCCTTTAGCATCAGTCAGAGATTTAGCTGGAAACACCCCCGCCAGGTTGTTTCTGCAACGTCCTGAGCCACCAGCTTCCAAAGCAATTGGTTCCCCGCATACATTTACAACGAATAATAATCAACTTCTCAGCTTATTACTTTTTTTTTTATTCCTTAATTCTGTATCAGAAGTCATCAAACGTGTTTTTCTGTTAATATAGCTTAAAAGCAAGGATCACATGCAAACAGAAAATAATGCAGACGTAAGAAGTTATCCTGATGGCAAGTTTGAGTAAATGTTATTATAAAAAATAAAAGTATTATTAAGTTATACTACTGACAAGTGCAAAAGAAGTCTATTATACTTGTGTGCTGCTTCTTTTCCACTGACAACTCCAATGAAAATTGATACCTTTTGTTTTTTTTGTTTTCAACCACAGAACATAACAAAGCGTAATTCCAAAGTCTTCCCTCCCCTCATTTCAGGTGCGCTGTGCTAGCTCCCCTTTTACATTAGAAATATTTTTATGGCTCTGGCTGAGCTTATTTTGTCGAAGTTTTTTTGAGCAACAAGACTGGCAGACTAGTAAAACCAGAAAATTAAAAGAATCAAAAGGAGTCAAAGAGTGGTCCCAATGAATCTGCGATTTTCTGGTGCATCATTCTGCATCAGATGAGTAATCCATCGTTTAGGACCGTTTCCAAAAAGGGACCATCTGGTCTCAGCATGACTGTGCTCATGGAAGCTGCGCAGAATCTTTCACCTTCTCTTCAACAGCGCTAGAAGAAAAAATAATGTTTCTAAAAAGAACAAAGCCAATAAATTGTAAGCGGCTTTGCCTGAAATACTATCTCTTCACAGGTTCAGTTCATCTAACTTGCATTAGTGGCCTTCTGCCACACATAAGCGGCGTTTGACACGGAGGAAACAAATGGTACCGTTGGGAGAAAAGGGATTTTCAGCCATGAGATCACAACACTAAAACAATAAAATCACAGATAAGTGATTGAGGGAATTTGCATATGTACAGTTTCTGAATTTTTCCTGATTTCACACACATGCTCTATCACAAATGCCTCAAAGGGCAGCAAGGCAACCACAGAATGAAAAACCTCCTCCTCTATCCCCTACCCTGCGTGCAAGGAAGGCTACAGGACAAAAGCCCCTGACCCTCATGCTCTGGCACGGCAACTCCATGAAAGGAGCCAGATCTGAAAGGGAAAAAGAAACAAGCCAACCACTTTTGATTAAACCGTCCCGCAAAGTCAAATTAAGGCACCTGGCTAACGGGATAGGAAATCAAATTCTCATATCAACAAACAGTGGGTTGCTGCCAGAATAGGTGCTCCTGTTCCCAAAACCCCAGCCACAGCTTCATATCCTCCCCTATGCCAGCACAGGCACTCACCTGACCCTTATGGGAGCCAAGCTGAAGAAACTAAACCAGCCCAAGACTTCCGATTTTTACTCAGGAGCAAAAAACTTCACGAGTCTTCTCCAGCTGGGGGGAAAAGATCAATACCAGCATTTTTGGCAGCGGCCTGCCACTAGGTCAGTTCAGCTGTACTGTAAAAATCCAGCTAAGAGTCAATTCCTAAGCAGCTGAAGTCACTCTAAGATCCCATGTAGATTTTAACAGCACATAGGCTCTAGCTGTGGCACAAGGAAGACCACGGGATCATGTGGTTGAAGAGGTAAAGGCTCAATTGCTGTCTTTGGTATGAAGAGTGGTCTCAGACCCACCACGTTGCTGCCATCAGAAGGGTGAAGTCCCACTGCCTCCCCACTTTGCAGCTGCACACTCCCACTCCCTCTCCCATAGGAGGGCCATTGTTCTTCCAAACCTCGACTGAGCCACCACCCCAGCAGAAGAGTGCTCCATGGGGCCTCATCCTTCAAACTTGAAAGTCAGAAAGTCAGGCTGACTTAAAAGCAAAGGAAGGCGGGTAAGAATGACCGGTTTTCCTATGCCCTCAGTATCCATACGGTATTGCTACTGCTTCATCTAAAGACCAACTGGGTTTGAGGCCTCCTGAATAAGCTGATCTCATGTCACCAAAGCAGCAAACTCCAAACCAAGCCCACAAAGGCCAGGGAGGAGAGAGAAAACATGCATGGGAAAAGGAGCTACAACTGTAGGAGTCTGGGGTGTGAGGATGAGAATACAAGGGCAGTGAAAAAGTAAGGGTAAGATGTGCTGTAGGACAGATATCAAGCTTTCAGAAGTGGAGTGGAAGAGAAGGGAGAAAGC
>NW_009259429.1:2012087-2022326 GCF_000687185.1 Egretta garzetta | reverse complement strand
ATTTAGACCTTGAGTTAGAGAGGTGGCGGAGGAAGTTAAGCTGAACCTTACAGAAGATTTCTCCTCTGGCTCTTGTGCCACAAACAGGAGAGAGGAGCTGGTCCCCTCCGTACCTCCAAGGGGCTTCAGCCAGGGCAGCACTTCTCGTCCCGACCTGCCGCAGCAGTGTCAGCCTCCAGCTACAAGGATCCTAAAAACCTCAGCCCTTACTGCCAGTCCTTATTCCAAATCACCTTCATCAGTTATTGTACACCTCTTAAATATGGCTCCAGTACTACTCCTATGCAAAATCCAAGTATTTTAGGTGTTAAAGGAGAAAGGAATAATTTGATATGAAAAATTCAATGCAGACCTTTGGAAACACATCTGGTCCCCTCTTCGCTCTCCTTTACCCTCTTCCACAGACACTTCCAAAAGGCAGCTTTTGAGCTGCCAGATTAATTGCTCAGCTGGCAGGAGAGCAGGCCACCAGATTCCCTGAGGTCCCAGCTGCTCCTCCCCTATTGCTATCAGGGCTCCCATTAGAGGCAACATATCTTACCCTGATTAAAATGTTTCCTACCCATGTCTTCCACCAGCTTCAGTCTGCCAATTTCAAAAGACTTGCTCTTGATTTATACCAAAGTAAATGAGAGGAGGAGGCAGTTAAGAACCAAAGAAAAAGCACAAAACCATGATGGGAAATATCAGAAATACTCAGTCCTTGAGCTGCAGGACCGCTTTTCAGACCTACAGGCATTGGCCCTAAAAGATAATAAATGATCTTAAGAATCTAAAAGAACTATTTTCCACAAAGAAAAAAGTTTTAGCATTTTATAAACAAACATGCTTCGTTCTTGGCTTAATATCAAATTACCAGGATTAGCTGTCACAGAATTAGGTAGGATCCACGTACACAGCTGCATCGTTTCCCACGCACTGCAGAAGGCAAAAAGAAGGATGTAACGAATATGCAGAAACTGTGTTTAGAGTTAAGAGCAGCTATCTTAGTTGCCCTTCCTTTTATTATAATATTTCAATGTAATATTAACACTCATTCCTTGTGCTTTTCTACACTATTAAGTCTTGATTGAGGATTCTTGTAAATACTTGTTTAGCAATTAATCATCTGTCTCTGCCTTTTGGACTTTACTGAAAGCATCTTGATCACAAACCAAAAGAATTTAACACAGAAAACTGTACCTGCCTCCAAATAGGCGAGAAAAGAAAACCCCAAACAACCCTGCTTTGGATCACTGCAGCTCCAAGGTCTGTGCCATTCACGTGTGGCAGTGAGCAACTACCTCCTCCCAAGCAAGGGCTCAGGATACTTTAAGTACCAACAGCAAACATTTAAACAGGATGCTATGGATTATTGAACGAGGGTGTTATAGGACATTAGTTACAAGTGCTTTGGAGTTGGCGATTGGTTTGTTTTTTCAAGGACCACAGCTATTTCGCCTCACTCTTTTCCCCTTCATAGATAAACCATCTGAAAGTAATGATAAATGGTATATGACCAGTGTGATATCTAGTTGTCAGGTAATAGTTTCCCCACAGATATTAAAGGAAGCTTACAGCTTGAAGCCATGCTTGTACTGGATGCAGCACCGAGAAGGAAAAAAGCCTCATTTACTGGTTTGTTGGGTTTTTTCCATTTATTTCAAGCAAAAGAAAATACATTTCACAACCATCACCCACCAAGCACTACAGAGCAACAGTGTCTACAGCATCTAAGGATATCATTACCATAGGTAATGCCTCCTAACTGAAACCAGACCAAACCCAAAAATCACACCCTAAATGACACCCTAAGGCATGGAGTAAGAGCAAGAGACCGGATGAGAACTCAAGTTTATGTGGTTTCATGTCGTACCAAACTTGACACCAGAGTACGAAAGTCCTTCCACAATTTAATTGACAGATTCTTATGTAGTCAGTCACATCATCACCGAAGTTAACAAGGCTTATTTGCTAAAACTGTTCCACTCTCTTGCAAGCAATACCTTTCCTACGCTCCTTCCCCTTGCAGCCGAACTGCGGCATATGTTATCTGTAGATATTGGTACTCCGCTCCCAGCGACACCCCTGTTCCAGCCCTTGGGGCTGCCCTCAACTAGTAAATCAGCTTTTGCCAGCCACATTACCACTGCTCTCTTGGCAGCGTTTTCCACGGCTGCAGAGCAAACGTGCTCCTGTGCCATGTGCTCCCGAGCGAGGATGCCAATCTTTGGACACCAGCCTTTGGCCTCAGGCCAGATGGATGCTTTCTGGTCATCTTCTGCTTCATGGACTTGAATAGCAAGAGACTATGAACTGTAAAAACACAATACTGCTGTCTACAGAAGAAATAAACGTCAGTGTACCATACAGCAGTAAAACAGCCTCGGGTTAGAAATCAGAGGTTTTAGAAAGAGGAACATGAGTGGAAAAGGAATAATCTAACAGGAAGTCAAAATATAAAACTAGAGAAATAAATATAACTTACCATCCAATAGGCACACTAGAGGTAAATGAAGAGACACATATTGCTGCACCATCTTAAAAGATATAAATACTGTTTATGCCTCACATTTGTGTAACAGAGTGAGGGGCTTGCAGCTTCAGCATCTTTTTGGAGCTGGGGAATTACTATCCAAAACCCCTGAGAGAATCATGAAATCACAGAATCGTTTAGGTTGGAAAAGACCTTTAAGATCATCAAGTCCAACTGTTAACCTAACACTGCCATCCCACAACTAAACCATGACTCTAAGCACCTCGTCTACCTGTCTTTTAAATACCTCCAGGGATGGGGAGCTATGACATCTGTCTTTTCAACAGTTCCTAAGGTGGTCCCCACAAGCAGGTGGCATTTTCTGAGCAGAAATGTCTCCCGCTTCTTCCCACTATCCCATATTTATGCCCATACTCCGAGCTTAAACCTTTCCCCCAGATCTACTCCATCCATCAGATGAGCGGCGACTGTTCATTACTTGACTTTAGGGAATATTCACTTATAGCAAAGCAGATAATTCAAGTTGGATTAATTATGCATCCCAGGGCAGCCAGGCACAGACACAAAGGCAAGAGCAACCTTTCTTGGACAAGCAGCAGATCAGCAGTCGCACAGCCTGCTACACCCCGATACTATCCCGAGCGCAAATAACAACAGTCTGTGCCTGTCTGGCACATTTACCAAGGGAAATCTCACATATGTTTTACTGTGAATAATTACGACAAACACAGAACGCTGTTATTTCAAGGTAGCTTTTATTAGGGCTCCATTCCTGCAGACTTTTAAAATGAGAATAGGATGACAAGATAGAAGGCTCTCAAAACTTAGTTCAGCAAGGGGCAGAAACAGATGATCAGGTAGGAATTGGAATAAATAAAGTCTCCACACAAGCTAAAGAAAACCAAACAGAACTGATACCAAACTGCACTTCGGAGATACATTCATCTGTGAATTCACAGTTTCTCCCTGCTTTCTTCCTAAAGTGATTTAGATAGGAAAGCTTTATAATACAACCTGAATCCTGTTTAGATATTACATATGTAAATCTTGATATATGTAAAGACCTGATTTTTGAAATGTATATTGATTTTCCTTTTTAGACAAGGACTTTTAGTTGTACAATAATTGTGTCCATGGAAGGGAAGAAAACTCAGAGCAGTCTAGGGAATATGCCTGATTTCCTATTTGGTTACTTTAGCATTGAGTCTCCCGATTTTAGGTGCGAGTCTTGCCACATTTAGAGGTTTCAGAAAATTGCTTCCCCCCCCCCCCCTTTTTTTTTTCTCTTCGTACACACACCCCAAATCCTGAGAACACCCCAAATTTCACCCAGGGGCAGAGCTAGGGTCCAGGCTCACAGACCTCCAGCACCAGCTCGGACCCTGAAGGCAACACAGGGTTCCTGTCATTCACAGTTTGAAAGGCAAACAGAAAGACAGCCAGATGATTCAGTGGTCTATTGGTTATTTAAAAAAACCAACCCAAAAAACATTACAGTATCATGTGGTAGTCTTGAAAACAGTGAACTATAACACATGCTATGAACAGTCATCTTCAAAAACCTGGCATCAGCAATACCTTTCTTGGCACGAAGTCCACCAAGGGTGCAAAAGCCCCAGGGAGCTACAGAAGCCCTCAGCTGCTCATCCCTGCTCCTCCCATCCTTTGAACACCAACGTTCAGGCAGCCAGGCTGAGAACAAAGGCCAGTTCTCCATATGTCCCCAAAGGGTGGCTCATGGCTGCACAAGGGAGATGGCAGCCAGCCCGGCATCAGTTATGAAGAGCCCAGCAGCAGGACAGAGCAGAAGCACCTCAACCAGTGCCAGCCACAACAGCAGCAGGCATTTCACCATATCTTGGGCATTCCTACTTGGACATTCAGGGATCCGTTTTTAAAAGCCATCTTATACAACCTCCATTTACACAGATTCTTCTTGAAAAACATTCCTGTGCACAGGCTAGGCAAAAGAACATCGTGTTAGGTCCAAGTGGGCTTGCAGGTGTCATTGTCATTCAGGGATTCAATACCAACATAGGGTCAGACATATCAAAGCCTGACCAGGACCAACCACCATAACCCCAACCAGGTAGGAAGAAAGTGATTTGATTAAACTGGTTTAATAGAGAAAAAGTGGCAATAGGAAAGACATCATTTGGAAAAGAAATACACAGGGCTTACGTGCATTATGTTTTTCTACACCAGAAGTTTACAGTTCCAGGCAGTTCTAAAGTGAGATCTTGCAGCACCAGTCCCTACTACAGCTTGTTCCAGCTGAGTTTGGGAAGGGTTTAATCATCCCGTTCCGGACAGCTATGATGGAAGTGATGAGTTACATGAGTCAGGGTTGGTGTCTAATCAGCATATTTAATCTAATTTGATGATTAACCCAAGGAAGGAAGAGCTCCTTTAGGCACAGGTAAAATAGCACATGAGTCATTACTTGGCAGTGACGCGGATCAGTTTGAAAATGCACGTTGTGGTTTGCTGGAAGGTTCGGACTAAGTCTAAAAAGGAAACGCACAAGTTATTAGGTGCTAGGACAGCAGCTCTAGGCAGTCTTTCTCTGACCACCAGAAACCAAGGCACTACTGTCACTAAAACCAGCTGTTAATTTGTCAAACACTAGAAGGTATCTTGGGACACAACACCCAAGTAACAACTGTCCAAACACCACTCTGACCTTGGTCGGTTCTGTTGCAAGCACTGATGGCGAGGGCTCTTTGCAGGCAGTTTTATACATAATGCTACATTTTGGGCCTTTTTTATCATTGATCCCCCCCCCGAATTACCATAAAAACGCTTGCAATACCCATACAAAAGACACAGCTTCCATAGTGCCAGGACCCATTTTACAAGTGTCTGATAGCTCCTAAGCAGCACTTCTAGTTTCTTCACATAGAAATTTTCAGAAATCCCTTATGCAACTTCAAAGCTGCACCTCATAGAATATGGTCCAATACAAATAACAAGCTGCATGAGTACTGGCATACATTCTGATAAATTCAAGGCAGCAAAAACAAGCACAGCCATCAAAGGAAGCAGCCTACCCTTGCAAATACCGTGCTGTATTTGTTGCTACCTGCACCCCTTTTCCTTCTCTGCGTTACATGGCTGCGTTGCAGCAAGTTGGATGGGTGAATTCACCCAGAGTAAAAACATTTTGAGGGTAAGGAAGGTTAGTTCTAAGTTCATGCAAGTATACATCAGTATACTTTAGAGTATACATCAAATTTCACGGTTCCTTCTGGAAACCTAAGAAACTGATATAAGAAGAAACTAAGTCATGCCACATCTAAGAGTTGTCCAGCCCTGACTTCAGGTGGCTGTTTGCCAAGTAGTCTGATTTCCATAGCACTGGAAACACACGTGGGCTAGTAAAAGGTTCCCAGTACTTTCTGGTAATGTGTCACTCCATACCTAGATTTAGCAGCCTGCCTGTACACTTAACAGCCATGAAAATAATTGCTGCAGAAGTAGTGATTTATCCCCTTTGACCTGATCTAAAGCCAACAGAGCTCAGCTGCGGCATCCAGCGAACTCTGGATGAGTATTTACAGCTATCACTAGCTAATGTCTTACTGCCGACAGAAAAACCATCTTCTGTTTCATATTCAGTGAGCTAATACACAGCACATTTCATTTTTATTTCTTAGCTTCCACTAAGGGAGGCATAAATGTTGAAGCTCTTCAATAATCTACCATCATACAGCATGCAGCTAAGGAGAAGGGTCCCCATTTTATTCAGAATAAAACCAACTACAATTCCTGTTACGAAATAAATAAAAAAAAAAATAAATCACTGCTTACATTTGTATTGACTATTAATTCAGGAATGCACTTACCAAATTCTAATGACTTCTCTGATGAGGTGCATAATCACTACTGCTCAGAGTGGTATCAAGGGAAGGAAGGAACAAAAATCTATTGAAGGATTACGTTGGCCACTACTAGAGGTCATGATGGTCGCAGAGACCCCTGTTAGATATACCTTGTGAGTTGTTGGATGTTGCATATGAAGATGCAAAGAGCCATTTCAGGTTTCCTACATAACTCCAAACAAGAGAGGTTCAGAACTTCGCAGCATGAACTAGAAGTGAAGTCTTATCCCTGAATTCCTTTGGGTTTTTTCCCCCAACTGCAAAATTCCTACTGAAAACTTAATGTTTTGTGTTAATAGTTCCCATGAAGTCAATAGCAGTACAAAAACATTAACAAAGGACAGTTCAAGGAGGGAAAAGGTTTTGCAATAGTTAAAAGTTCTGTTCTAGCCCGAATCACAGTATTATTATGGGGTAAACATAATGACGAGTGATGTGGGCGAGTGCTTTTGGAGTAGTCATTACCAAACAGCTACAATCTCTATTTTTCTCCAGCATCCTGGTGGGCTCTTACTGCAGCGGACAAAGAATACATGTTTATAGAGAACATATTACTTTTCACCTGTGAAAGAAAACTCTCACCCAGTCATGATGCATGCCAACTGTTATGTTCACACTAACTTACACCAGCATCAAAAAGCCAGCTACCACAGAAATCCTGCTCTCAAGGCCTGGCGATCCACTGCTATTCTTTCATCTCTCACAATGCATCGTTAAGAAAAATGAATGTACACATATGCATGCCTTCCTGCACACCCACACTTTAAGATAGTCATATTTTCAGTATAAATTTTAATACATCTGAAAATTTTCCTGGTAAGGTTGTCACATAGGAGTTATTAGTGTATCTCTAAGAAGAAACTCATCCTAAAGCCATAACAACATATACCTCAAGCAATCGCTACAGAAAAGTGTTCAAGGAATCACTGCAGTATTACTCAGAGGAGTCCATATTAAGAGAACCTATGCTCAATGTGGCATTTTGAAAGCATTTTTCTTTTAAGCAAGACCACACGGCCATACCTGCCCTTTCCAAGGAATCAGCCAGAGCTGGACCAGAACTCATTTAGAGCGCTTAATGAATAAACACACGAGCATAAGGGATTATAACTGGCCTTGCAGTCATGCAAAAGAAGCGGGGAAATGTGAACAGGAGCACGTGCAGACGTGAGAATAAAGCCAGAGCATCAGGACTGCTGCTGGCAACAGGCAACCCGAAGGGTTCACGGCAAGCAAGGCGCCTGCCCTGCAAGTCAGGTTGCAGATTCAAGCCAGAACGGCAGAGACCACAGGATGTCCTCCAGAAACTATGTAGGAACCATCTCGAAACATGATCCTCCATCCCTTGGAGATAAGACTGACGATGCTGGAAAATTTTTCAATAAAGGCAAACCCTTCATTCTGGGCAGGCCTCCCTCTCTCTCCCAGCAGCTCCCCAGTGTTTCTCACCTGGGTATCAGAAATATTTTCATGTCTTCTAATGGGGATTTTTTAATTATTTATGTTTTGCATTTTCTTGGTTTATTGATGGGAGATGAGGGGAAAGAAGAGATCAGTAACAGAAATTTAAAGTCCCCACGCTGATTCCAGAGAAACCAGGAAAATTGGTGCCTTTGTGTTTGTATCATCATTATTCTCTCAGTAGGTGTGAGAATTTGCTTGAGGAGGACTGAGAAAAGATACAGCTCCCAACTGGTTGTACAGAGTCTTGAAACCCTCAAGAGGATTTTTAAAACAACAGCCAAGGGACATGGAGAAGCGAAGCAGCAGGACCAGCTGCAGGGGACAAGTGTGAAGGAAGTTGATTATTCCAGCTTGAAAAAATAAAGATTAACTGTCAAAGAAGAAAAAGGAAAAGTAGTTTGTCACTCATAACTCATGCAAGGCCATGTCAGAGCATACAAAGTCATTTAACACATTTCCAGCTTTAAGTGACTACACAAGAGGTAGTGGTAGATCCCAGGGTCCGTAACCTATAGCCAGGCTTGGAGGTTGAGTAGTCATCGATAAATAGGGAATGTCTCAGATGTTTTGGATACGCTATCTTAAAGTCCCAAGAAGTTATTTTAAACTGACAGGGATTTGAATGCTAGCAGTTAAAGGAGAACCAGATGCCTCACTACAAGCAAGAGCAATAACAGTAACAACAGTTACCATTTTGTGAGATGGGGTGTAATGCACACCAGAAATACGCATTTTTAACTTGTCAGAGCTAATATTTATTCAAGGTAACAGATGATTTACTTTGTTGATGCAAACTTCTGGAGCCCTGGTGTGAATCTGTACATAGCTCCCTTCAGCATGAAGCGGATCTTTGGTGGCAAGCAACAAATGGGAAGAAATGGAAAAGTATACAGAAAAGAACTGAACAAGAAAGTAAAACAACTGTTTTACATCACAACCACAGTACAGGGCTTTGTTCGTCCTCCAAATGAATTCTCTCCATAATCTGTAGTTATCAAAAAAAAAAAAAAAATAATCAGGCAACATGCCTTTCTTCTAAACAATTTCTCAAATTTTCTGATGAAGTTGAGCTACATGCAATCAAGAGAGTATCAACGCTAAATCGATCTTGCCTGCATAAGGTTGTAATCTGCACCATTTATCTTGTGAGCATTACCTGCTGTACTGTTCTGTCAGTATAGAATAGCTTCAGGTTTAAAATTACCAGCCTCATTTAGCCTTTGGATTGTGAATGTAGGGAAGCCAGTAATATTATGGCACAACAGTAGTAATGGCTAGTGTGCATTTAATCTTAGATTAAAATAAAACATGACACATGCACATGAAAAAAATATCTGCCCGATACTGAGAGCATTTGCACACAAGTATTACTTTGGTTGTGACTGCACAGGCACAGTTTTGTCTCAAATCAAACCAGAGATGAAGGTGTTGGGTGTCTGTCATTGACCGGCTTTAAATCAAATTATTTGCCTTTTCTAGTGCACGTTTATGAATCTATAAAGTACGTATTATGCATGTACCTCCCTTTTAAAACAGGACTGCTGCAACACTTAAGCCATTTCTGTTTGTCATATGGTTTCATATCCTTGTATAATCCCCCCCAACTTCTATGGGTCCCACTAATTAGTTACCTTATAGATTTGTGTAGAACATGAATGAATCCTGTCATCAATACAACCACCAAGCAGCTGGGGCAATGACAACAATAGCTTAAATCCCTTATTGTCACTGTTCCACTTCATTGGATTTGATACCACAAGCCAGTGGCAACCCTCTGAAACCAAGCAGGGTCATGCAGGTGCAAGCCCGTATTGAATACAACATATGCAGAGGTCGTCCAACTTAACTTGTCCCATTCCTTCTCAATTTGACACAAGCTGTTGTACTATTGATTGCCCCCATTACAAAAAAAAAAAAAAAAAAAAATCTTCAATTTCTGCAGTCTTGCACAATTTCACCCCCTCAGATATAGCATAGCTAAAAAAATGCTTGACTTTAAGCATGCATTTATAGGCATTAAATCAGAAGAATATCGCAGTTTGGAGACTACATCACACACATCATACATGTTATTTATAGACCTGTATGGCTAGCATGTACTATCACATGTACTTCATGTGAAGCTTAATCACGCAATGCATCTTCTAACATCAAATTACTGACTTAAGCACAATTGCTACCCAAATAAAACAAAGTAACGCCTATGAAAATTACCATTCACTCCCTTTAAAGTTGCATTCAGGTTGTTATCCTTAAGGTGAGGCAGGTGTATCAATTTTAGGATGCTTTTTTGCCAAATGTATTCAAATGGCAGCCAACCTTTGCAAGTCTATGAAATAAAATTCCTCAGATACATGCACATTTTCTTTAAAATCCATTTCATAAGGAAAAAACTCCCTACTCACATTCGTACCGCAC
>NW_009259429.1:1997434-2012072 GCF_000687185.1 Egretta garzetta | reverse complement strand
TTCAACGGATTTCTTCAGCGTCTACGTGGTTTTAAGACTTTTACATACACATGCACACCATATAATTGTAGGTACGATACTTCCCCTTATTATTTAATCCCCTGAAGCTATAACTGAAAAATGCTAATATTACCTTGCATGCTTGAAGCAGCTTGTTAAAGAAAGGCAATTTTCTCATGTGTCAAAAGATTCCAGTCCCATGAGATCCTCTGGTTAATTCATAAAGTAATTTAATCATAATTAAAGCAAAATTGCATCTTACCCAACCATCATGTTTTGCAAGACAGATTTAGCTAAAAAATGGAAAATCTACATTGCCAGCAGGAAGAGACTAAAAGCACATTACAGGAGGCAGGGGGAATGAAAGGTTAGAGGCTGTCAACTCTGCTGGAGGTAAAAGAGAACTTCTGCAGGTCCAGGTTCCTCCCCAGCTCT
The DNA here is from genome assembly GCF_000687185.1 of Egretta garzetta. NCBI lineage: Eukaryota > Metazoa > Chordata > Aves > Pelecaniformes > Ardeidae > Egretta > Egretta garzetta. The sequence continues at coordinate 2,011,637 of NW_009259429.1, read as the reverse complement.
CAGCGAGCCCATGGCTGCATGGGCCATACTCTTCTGTACAAGACAGATGACTTATTTTGCATTTCTTCCTCTGAAAATTTATTTACTTCAGGAACTCACTCACCCCCAACTAATTACAGCGATAAAAAAGCACAGGTTTTGCCATTCGCCCAGACACAGCCATCAGAAAACCATGCGGACATTTTGTTTTCTGATGGGTTATATTTAGCCACAGAAGTAACCACATACATACCCAATGGTGACATAAAATTAAGACAGCCGGAATCGGACCCTGCACCTAATGTTGGTTTCCTGGATGGGTTGAATTAACAATACAACCGGCGTGCAACGCAGCAAGCATCTGCCTTTGAATTAAGCCACAACATTTCATGAAGGAAAACAGAATAAGTCTTTTGTGTTTGGATTTGGTCTGGTTTTTTAATTAATGAAAACAGATGAATATCAAATCCAATAACTACCTATAATCTAGTTGCTAGAAAATGTTAGGAGTCAGCAAAAATACATTTTGAACACCATGTTACTGGAAAAGATTACATTTCCCTCACTAGTAGCTACAGAGGACTTTGATACCTCAAGACTACATTAGAGTCCAATGAAAGCAGGTTCACAAACACACACTAGTGAAGTGCTTAAACAAAAGAACAGACACATTGGATGGAATCAAACTTTATACTTACTACTAGAAGGTTGTTGACAGATAAGCAGCAGCAGAAGAAAAACTGTATTATATTCCAAGATTCAGCATTTGTTAAAGCTTAATCTTACTAATTCTTTTTTACAACAACCCAAACCTCAAGCCTCAAACCACAAACCTTCTCCTGCGGAAAACACCCCAACAACTCAACACTTTGTGGCTGCGGCACCCATGGCTGCGTCCAAGTGTGATGAACACAGCTCACTGCAAGCAATGACGAGACGAGGTCAACCACGCCTTCCGAAATGGAGATGAAGGTGAAGCCTGTTGACACCACTTCCTCAGGGCCAGGCATGCCAGAGGCCTCTCACATCCTAATATTTCCAAAACCTCCCAACAGCAGACTGTGCTGCCCACACACAGACTAGCTCACGCACCCGACACTCCAGTTTAGCGATACTCCAGCTTTTCTAAATCCACAGAGAGCCCGAGGCTATACCTTCTATAGTATCACAGCAATGACTTTAATTCACAACTAAGACTTATGCCCAACTTTGAATATCCATTTATTAGAATCATAGAATCACTTAGGTTGGAAAAGACCTTTAAGATTATCAAGTCCGACCATTAACGTAACCCTGCCATCCCACCTCTAAACCATGTCCCTAAATTAGTCCAGCTCCCCTTTAATCTTTGCCAATACATTCAGGAGTGAAGGAGGTTTAGAAGCGATTTTCTTCTTTTTAAACAGGCGCTTTTAGATTCCCAAGCCATTCTCTACAGAATGAACACCAATGCGAGTTCCTAGGGCTTCAAACTACACAAGTACCTTAGTGATATCAAGAAAAGCTTAGGATTTGGAGAATATTTTGTTGTTTCTTCAAGAATAGGATGTATTTCTTACTTTTCTGGCAACTCACGTGCTGCATTGCACAAACACCAAGATCTTGAAAGGTTTAGTCCACAAAAAAGAATTCCCTACCATGGAAATATACTACAAGATACTCTTAGGCTTGCAACGACTGTGAGACTTATGATATGGACCACAGTGAAAACACCTTTCAGGTATTTTCTTAAAAAAAAATAATAGAAGTAAATATTTAAAAACAAAACAAAAATCCCTGCTGCGGTTACAACTCAGAAGCATTATTACAATCCATACCAGGAGGTCTCGCTCCCTTCGAAGATTTCAATATAAATCATCATCTTCATTTATCATTTTTAAAGTCTTAAATAGAAGGCCAGTGAGAATTAAAGTGAATGCACTGTTCAAATGTTAACGTTATTCAAATTATGCTTAATTTTTACTGCAAGCAGGTGTCCTGGTTTCGGCTGGGATAGAGTTAATTTTCCTCATAGTAGCTAGCATAGTGCTGTGTTTTGGATTTAGTACCAGAAGAATGTTGATAACCCACTGATGTTTTTAGTTGTTGCCAAGTAGTGCTCAGACTACTCAAGGACTTCTTGAGCTTCTCCTGCTCGGCCAGGTGCATAACAAGCTGGGAGTACAGCACAGCTAGGACAGCTAACCCAAACTGTCCAGAGAGCTATTCCATACCATATAACATCATGCTCGGGGGGGGTTGGTCGGTCGGTCGCGGGGAGAGTGATCGCGGCTTGGGGACTGATGCCGGCTCAGGGAGCGATCGCGGCTCAGGACGGGCTGGGCATCGGTTGGCGGGTGGCGAGCAATTGCATTGTGCATCATTCGTTTTGTATATTCTGTATATTCTGTTATCATTCTCATGATTACTATTATTATTATTTTCTCTTATTAAACTGTCTTTATCTCAGCCCTCACAGAATCGCAAGGGTTGGAAGGGACCTCGGGAGATCATCTAAGTCCAACGCCCCTGCTAAAGCAGGCTCTCCTAGAGCATTCTACATCTTTTATTTTCTTACAGATTCCCCCCACCCCGCTGGGGGAGGGGGGGGGAGTGAGTGAGCGGCTGCGTGGTGCTTAGTTGCCAGCCAGGTTAAACCACAACAGCAGGTTTTAAGCATCCTTTAGATCTCTTCAAGAAACAAAGTACTGTGGTTTTATCACCTGTGCCATCTGCAGGGCTACCTTCACACTGATGACAATATTTATGAAAAAATAGTTAAAATATTTATTATTATTACCCCATTTAGCATCAAGATGATACTTAGAGTTGAGGAATGGTGGCAAGCAGACGCAAGGGACATGAGGTCTCCAGCACATTTGCTGACACTGTCACTGACCCACCTGTAAATGTTCTAAAGGGGGATCAGTCCACCGCCCCGTGGGAGATTATTAGCAGTCTGCTACACTCCAAGGCCTGTCAGGATGTTCCTATAGATATTAATCTCATTTTGTTCATGTTTGTTCTGTATAGTACTTAATAATCTATCCATCTTGAATAACTGCTCAAATCAGTCTTTATGCTCTGCTGCTACTAGCAAGTACAATGGCGCATTCATCCCAGCTCCTCTGAAGGCATTTTAGCCCGACACGTACATTTTCTGTATCGCTGAACTCAAGAGAGGAAAAGCACAGCCTCCATCTGGTTGAGACACAAATGTTTTGTTTTAACCTAAATGTTCTCTTTCTGATCAAGGTCACTAATTAGAAGTTAAAGATCCCAATTTGCCTGACCAGTAGATCCATGAAATCAATTGATAATTTATTAACATTGATTTTTGACCCTGGCATGCTTTACAGGGCACTGAGCATCTCTTACTTCTCACAATGCATTTTGCAGAGAAGCCAGGAATAAAGTTGACATACACGACAGACCTACCTTGCCGAGCGCTTGCAGAAGAGAAATTTAACACAGAAACCAGGGAATAAAGCAGTTATCTTGGTGATTTACAGTGTGAAAAGGCAAGAAGCCAGTCCCATCTTTGACATGTTCTTTAGTCTATGCATACAGGATTCTTGTTTCCAAATGGTAATAGGACAGCATAATTAATCTACATGCACTTGGGTGAGAGTTACAGGTTTTTACATGCTTCCAGACTACAGGACAGTTGCTTCCTTCCCTTCAGGAAAGAAAATTGTAAGCCTAACCATGACTTTATAATACTATGTTAACATGATAGCCCCTCCTCACATAAAGTACTACTCCCACAACATTCAATGGCAAAATCGCCAGGTTATTATTGCTATAATAATAGGCTATAGTAATAAGCTGGTGTCACCTCAGTCCCGATCAGGCAGAGTAAATGAAATTAGGGCTCAACGGTAGCCTTGTCACAGACTTGAGAGCAGGCAGGGCTGAGCTGCCTGCCTCTCCAGGGCAGCAGCCACGATGGCAACCAGCAGGAGATTGCTGCGTCTGATACTCACCAACCCACTCAGGAATAGAATCATGGAATTGTTTAGGTTGGAAAAGACCTTGAAGATCAAAAAGTCCAACTGTTAATGTAGCACTGCCATCCCACCACTAAACCATGTCCCTAAGCACCAAGTCTGCCCGGCTTTTAAATACCTCCAGGGATGGGGACTCCACCACCTCCCTGGGCAGTCCACTCCAGTGCCTGACAACCCTTTCGGTGAAGAAATTTTTCCTAATGTCCAATCTAAACCTGCCCTGGCACAACTTGAGGCCATTTCTGCTCGTCCTACCACCCATTACCTGGGAGAAGAGACCAACCCACCCCTGGCTCCCACCTCCTGTCAGGCAGTTGTAGAGGGCGATAAGATCTCCTCTCAGCCTGCTCTTCTCCAGGCTAAACACCCCCAGGTCCCTCAGCCGCTCCCCATCAGTCTTGAGCTGCAGATCCCTCACCAGCTTCGTTGCTCTTCTCTGGACACGCTCCAGCAACGCAATGTCTTTCCTGTAGTGAGGGGCCCAAAACTGAGCCCAGCATTCGATGTGCAGCCTCACCAGTGCTGCACAATCACTGCCCTGCTCCTGCTGGCCACACTATTCCTGATACAAGCCAGGATGCCATATAAATATATATAGAATATATAAAGCATCTACCACTTCAACTACTGAAGAACAAAGCTCAACAATTTTATCCTTCCATCTGTAGATGCATGGTTTCAAAAGCTGAGAAGTTGTTCTGCCTTTGTATTAAACTAAATTCAGTTTTAAACCTCTGCTACCCTAGCAGGGAGGATCTTCTATGGCTTGCTGTACCAATCTGAAATTATTTCTCTTGAGTGGCATGAGGAAACACCAAAACCTTTAGTCCACTATACTTCTCAGGAGCTGCAGTTGCAACTATCAAAAGGACCAAACAAAAAAACCAGATTGACGTGGGTGTCAGCAGTAGATGACAGATGACCTAGATGGGCTTTCAAATTAAGGGCTATTCAATATGTTCGTCTGGAAATGTACCACCAAATGATTATCACATCTACTACCAAGAAGATACTCCGAAAAACAAATATTCAATAGTCTGGTTTACATTGTGAGCCAGAATTGCATCAAGACACAAAGAAAGAGTCTATCAGCAACATCAAATGGGTAAAAGAAACAGTGAAAAAATGTATTGGAGAGAGGGGACAACAACACACAAACAAAGAAAAAGAAAAGCAATGTACTTCCCCAAGGATAGGGTATGCAAGCACAGGAATAGCCAGTGAGCAAGGACTTGCAGCAGGTGAAGACTGCAGATTTCTGTCGTTCATAATTGTTTCCTATTACTGGCTACACTAAAGGCCAGGGGCAAAGGGGGTCTCATACTGGGGCCAAAAGAGATCAGGCACTGAGAACCAGTGACAAAATATACCCTGGCCAAACCCCTCGCAGTACGTTACAATACACAGAAGCACGGCAAAGTCGGTGATACGGTATGTAGTCTGCTTACTGGGAACCAAAGCGCAGAAGGATAAATCACTTTATTCAGTCACACAAGCAGTCTGCGACAGCAGAAAGGCAGGCACCCAGATACCTTCAACCTGCATCCACTGGCCAAACCCTAATGCTGAAAAAAACACTCTGGGACAGATGTGGAGTTCTCCAGTTTCTTATATCAAACTGAAAAAAATAAGTATAAGATTTGAAAAGGAAAAATTAGATATTTGCATTTAAAACAAACATCATAGCTTAGGCAACTCAACTCAACTCAGCAACTGAGTGATTAATCAAAGGATTCATTGACCAAAGGTTTAATGAACCAAATGGTCCAAATGCTTAATACAACGCAGTTTAAAGATCATGACTCATGTCCATTTTTCATCTTTATGGAATATCATTAATATAGCTGTCATCTTTAATTTCAAGTTACACGATGTTTCTCAAACAAGTTTATTTTTAGGTGCAATTTCTACTCTGAGTTTTGGTCCCAGTTGAAAAGCCTGAAGAGAGGGGCTTGGCATCAGACATGAAGGTAGCGTGTGTTTACTGAAACTGGTTCAGCTGAACTGAAGCCAAAGACTCAGAACTCGGCAAAAACTGCACTATTTCATATTTTGTAACTTATTATAATGATAGTTTAATGTGAGAATGTGTCACAAAAATGTTTTTTGCCATCTAAGAGGCAATTTGACAATTTATAGGAACCCTATAAGCAAATCCATAAGTGCATGAGACTTTGCAGTGGTCCCTACATACCAGGGCCAGCCAGTGGTGACTTGAGATATAACCTTTATCATTCTCATTTACAAAAACATCCCTATGAGCATTATAACAGTTTATGAACACTGTGTCACAAATGAATAAAATTCAAACTGTTTAACAGGCTCAAGAGTGGCCACGTGATGTGCATTAAGCAACCTGGAGCATGGTGGTACCATGACCCTCTCAGCCCCTTCACTGTCAACACCGGGCTCTCACAGCAAGAAATATGAGCCAATGCCTCCTTCAAGATGAGTTTTTCCACAGGTATCTGAAAGAGATACTGGAAAGATCTGACTTCTCTGGATAAAGATTTACAATAGTTACAAAAGCGTTTTGGTTTTGTTAACCTGAATCTAGATTCCTGTGATCAAGGGGTGGGACTTGATGATCATAAAGGTTTTTTCCAACCTAAATTACTCTATGATTCTATGATATGGCTGCCTTTTGGTCCTCTATATTCAGGAAGCATCAACAAATACTGTAGCAGCCACACAGCACTAAATATCCTGAGACAGTTCTTCAGATTTTGGTCTTTGCACAGCAATGGCAAGATTACATTTTATATTCGCACATACAGCAAGGTGATGACATCTATATAATAAATTAGTACCTAGCACTTACTTAAGTGTTGCAGTGGCCAAAGCACTTCATTAAAATTGAAGTATACAAGGCACTTGTGGATCAACCAAGTGGCTCAATCTCCAACTTACAATTAGAGAAAGCAAGACAGCTATAGAGCATAGGCCTGCAAAATGGCAAAAGTCATCAACATTTCCTTGTTAGGATACAATCCCATGAAGTCCTCAAATCTATAAAATGCCCACACTACAAACAGAATCAATTTCAGGGCTAGAATTAAGACTCCAAAATTATATCATACAAAACAATCATTAAACACCACATCTCCGCACATGCAGAAGTACTTTTCAAATACAACCCCAAATCACCGCTCAACGTTACAGACAGCTTCTTCCCCAGTATTTGCACCCATGTTCCTGCAAATAAAAATCAGTTTCTCCAGATTTCCCTCCTAAACCTGAACACTTCATTTTATTACAGAACAGTACATCTGTAGAACAACTGTTTCCCAACCCTCAATATTTCTGCTCAAAACTGCAAGCAGTTGCATGTCCATTAGCAGTTATCAGGCAAGCTAAACTGATATCTACTGTCCAGTATATTTTCCTGCGCCAAGGCAATTCCTTTCTAATCAAGTAAAACATTTCTCATCTCAACATACCACTAAGAAATCCTGGTTCTGGTATCTACAGAACCTGGACAACCACCCCATTTATTTTTTGTAATTATAATTTTACAATCTGAAAGTCCCCCAGGATCTGTGCAACAGCAGCCTTCATCTTTGATGAGTGTTGTTTATCTGGAAAACACAAAACTCGCCACTATTATTAGAATCCTACAGTCCAAAAAACCCACCCAAGCCCCAGCAGCAGCAGCCTGGCCATCATCTCTCCATTCAAACACATGCGCCATAGGCTGCTGAATTGGGCAGCCTACCTATATAACCCTCACTGCATCCCGATCTAGCGCCATACAAAACTTCAGGACCTGCGTTATAACATGCCTTGTTTAGCAGAATAAATGCCAGGCTGAACTGGAAGACGAGCAACAGCTGCCAATTCTCCTCAAACAGTGGCACAAAATAAATATTTGGGGATTAACCTGCTGTTCTTCACAAAAAAAAAAAAAAAAAAAAAAAAAAAAAAAAAGACTGATGCTAAAATATAATTTGTGTGAGCATACAGTTTTCCAGGGGTGATTTATACCGTAAAAACAATAACCCATTTCTTTAAGACAATGCTCCGAGACTTTAATGGTCTTGCCTTTACTCTTTGCAACGTACTAAGAAGCAGTTTGGGGGGAGTAAAATTACCATTAAGAAATGCTGCTGCACCAATTGGGACTTTTCCAAGTGATTCTGTAATTATCCCTGCACTGAACCTTGGTGAAATCTTATTTTCTCTAGATTGGTTTACACTGGTGCTGCTGCTGCTGACAATAGAAAAGCAATTGAGGTTTCAGAAGTGAAACAGAGAACCTAATTTAGCCCCAAAGACTTTTATTACTGGTTATGATGTGCAAAAATGAGAAAACACAGCTTGACTTTCAGAACATATTGCAGCTTTGCTCAACCTGCAGCATCTAAAACATTTTTTTGCTTAATTTGCAACCACAGATGTCCTCTTTAGTAGAATTCCAGTGGTATTTTTACTAAAATACGTTCCAATTATTACTAAAATAATTGTCCTCTCCAAAGTATTTTCTTCAAAAATCCCCAGATGATGAGGCTTTTTGTGGTCTCCATGCAAAACGAAGACACAGTACAAATGACACAGAATGGAGGTTACTGACACCAGTTCTAAATTTACAGTTATTCTAAGGTCTCCAGATGGTAAAAGCCACTAAACCATGCTAGAGTAAATAGATGGTGGAAAATATAATAAGTAATATTTTTTGTTTATCTTTTAATCAAGAGACAAAGGTGGGGGTTTGGTTTTTAATAAAAAAAAAGCTAGGCTTTTATAAGATGTCCATAAAGTTAATTTTGTACACACAGCCAATATACCTAATCAAAGGATGGCCACATCTCTGTCGGGATACAAGACTGAGCACAGCTACCCACATTTGTGCCCAGAGCCTTGAAGCAGTTTGGCAAGCCCTCATCCTGCTCGGTTACTTATTTCTGCGCACAGCAGTGTGCCAGAGCATCCCCTGGCCGCACAGTTAACAGGATCTGGAAGCCATCCCGGTGGCAGGTAAGGAACTCCTTATTCCAAGAGAAGATTTTTAAACAAATGCAGGAGCGGGCTCTTTTTCAGCTGGTATTCTCTAATCTTTGCTAAGATGGATGCCCAAGCAGTTGCAAACGTGAATCTGCTGACGGCAGAGGGCAGGGACTGGGGTGGGTGGCTGCAGCCTGAGCTCCAGCTTACGCAGAACCGCTGCAAATGTCCGCCCGTGAGTGCTCAGGTAAGCCTTTTACCTTAGGAAAGGCCTGTGTGAGGATGTTGTATTTTCAAAGCTTTACCTCATTATTTGGGTGAAAGCTGCTTGCAGGGGATAGGTGCTGAAATGATCCTTTTTAGTATGCTGTTGAGTATTTTGTTACAGATCATGCCATCTGTCCAAGCTTGCGAATGCATATGAATCTATCAATTTTTAAAATATAAACTTAAAATATGCATGTTATATTAAAAATCCCATACAAGCACCTTCTGCTGCACAGCTATTTTTTTATTTGAGATCTACCACTGGAAATGCAGGATTTCAAAGACATGTTCCAAGCTCCTAAAAAAGATCCCCATTATTTCTAGCTTCACCAGTCTTTGTATGGAAACAATAATTCTGGCTTTATCATCTGAATATTAACAGATACAGTACAAAGTATTTCGTTGATATTAATGTGCTTACAGCTTATTACACTGAGTTAATTAAAATCTGAATAGGGCAAAATCTGGAAATTCTGCATGTCTAATTTGTCCACGAAAGCAGCTTGGGTAATAACACGCAGCTCTGTAAGAGCATTAGGCTATCACAATGCAGCATATGATTCCATTCCAGTGCTATTCATTTCCGAAAGGAATGGGAAAAGCCGCATGGCTTTGTGGACAAACCATTAGCTTGTCATCTCTAGGGAAATGGTTCATCAAAGCATTTCAGCTCCAGCCAGCTTAGATCTCAGCCTGCTTCTCCTTCAGCAGTATCTACTGGCACACTGCAAGACCACGGAGGGTACGTCCCATTTGGGACGGCTGAAGCCACCCCACAGCTTGAGTCTCCATTTTTGAGATGGAAGTCAAAGCCATTAGCAGTTTACTACCACAGCAAGTAAAAAACATGCACAGGGTACTGTCAGAGGGTAGGCATATACAGCAATTCCTATAGCATTCAGCCTGAAATGTTGGCTTCGGGAAGCACTAGAACATTAGGCTCTTCTTGAAAAAGTCCAGTGCTGCAACTAGGAATAGCAGAAGTGCACCAGCCAGGCCAGAGCTTCAAGAAAAAGCACATGCATCATCTTTTCTGCTCTGCCTTAATGCCCTGCTTGCAAAAATCCTTGGACTGCCCTTCCGCGATGGTACAATCACGCGAAGTCCAAAACTCCCATGTTTAAGGCATTACATATGCATACGCATGAACTCGCACGCAAACGCCAAGCCATATTGGCCACCAAAGGTTTTACAGCCACAGGGCTGGATCATCAGCTGGGTACCGCCTGACATCCCTCACTAACACTAATGAAGCTATGATAATTCCTACCAGCTGAGGATTTATCCCCTGGGAATCTAGATTGGCATAAGTGATGCTAGCTGCCTGCATCCTCTCCTACACTGCTCTGTCAGCCAGCGTAAGCTCTCACTACTGCTGTGCCAGAACCCATCTTACCAAGGCAGGAATTTTGCCAAAAAAAAAACCAAAAGAAAAGGTTCAGATTAACATCAGGATAGTATTCAATTGCACCTGTATTGTAGTCACTTGAGAATGAGTTTTATGAGATTTAGTCCACCTAGTTTCTCCCCAAATCTCATAGTTTTGTTTAGGGTATTATTTGACTTTTCTCTTAAAAACCCTGTCTCTAAGCCTTTGTGAGAGGCCAGAAGAGAAATTTAAAAATCTTCCTTTAAGTAGAACAAAGCAAAATAAGGAAGGTTCTCATGCTGACTGTCATAGTCAGAGGAGAAGAAAATTTGACCCAGGCTCAAAAATCCCCAATTCAATAAACCTAAGTTTAAAAGCCTTGGAACATTTAATGATTGAGTCATTCTTAACTACCTGACCTTTTCTCCTTCAAACTTTCAGAAATGAAAAAAGGAGAAAAAGGCAGGAGCAACTGTGATTAAATGAAATCTAAACTGAAGAGTTCTTGGTAAATTTAATACATTTTATTTCTACCTGAATTCTACTCTGGAGGGCTCCTTCAGCATGCATTTTGGAGATAAAGTAAAAATCCTGCTGGTTTACTTTGGGAAAATTTCATTAGAGCTTTTCAGGAATATATGGGTGCAAAACGGTGTCCATACCAATAGCAGATATCTTTGCACCCAGAATGGAGTTTAAAGCCTAAATCTGATCTCCAGCAACTGCTCCCAACAATTTCTGTCAAAATATACTCCTCACTCTCCCGTGTGTGTGACAGTTTATAAACAATGATGAAGTCCCAAAAATTAAAGAGGAAGACTTGCAGTAAGGGCTACAAGACATGAGCACAAATACTCATACACTCTTACATCTCATTTCTGACCTCTCATACTTCTTGCATCAGCTTACTCGGGACAGCAAGTTTATGCGATAGCTCTAGAAAGTTAAGCTACTCTTTCTTTTTTTTTTTTTTTCCAAATATATATTCCACTATGCATAAAAACAATCAGGAAAAGCTTATTCACCACTAGCTTCTAGAAATCACGTACATCACAGCAAGGCAGAACTTCAGGGACTGGTCCTTAAAAAAGCTACTTGTGGGTTTTTAAACACCAGCCACACCACAGCCTTGGGGGAGAACATCCCAGGATCCTGGAATGCATAAGGTGCTTTTTGTTTATGTTTTTACCACTTTTGCAATTATTTCTTGTCTTAATAGCTTTAATGAATTTAAGCATTCTCTTACCTTAAAAGAAAACCAAAAGCAAACAAAATAAAAACAATCCATGGATTGGATCCACTGGAAACCACAGTAAAATAAGTACACAAGAACATAAAGGATGCTGACAAAGCTTTAAAAATCTGAAGTCAGCATCAGAAAAATTGTGGAGAGCTCCAAAAAGGAGTAAATGAGGGTCCAACAACACGTGTTCAAACTTACTGCAGTGACTTTTACAGTTGGAGCAAACAACAAATAGCCTTGATATCCTTAAGTATTTGACAGACTGAAGTATTAAGATGGCAACTTACAGCAATATTTTTGGATATCTAAAAGGGCATATCCATGGGAAATACATCATAGAGGAATGCCCAGCAAAATAGAGTACACCTTCCCCAGAAACTCATATATTTAAGCTCAGGAGTGCACCACGAAGGGCTCTAGGGAAGATGTCACCAGAATCCATTTAAACTACAGAGGACTAAACGCCCAAAGACTGGTGCAAAAATCCCTCCTCACCCAGAAGAGGGCCACCTTAGCTGTTGTACCGGAGACTAAGTGTTTGGGATTCACTCCCTAGATGCAGTTTGAAGTGAGAAATGAGACCTTATCGCCCTCTACAACTGCCTAAACGGAGGCTGTCTCGAGGTGGGGGTCTGTCTCTTCTCCCTGATAACGGGTGATAGGACAAGGGGAAATGGTCTGAAGTTGTGCCAGGGAAAGTTTACGTTAGACATTAGGAAAAATTTCTTCACAGCAAGGGTTGTCAGGCACTGGAATGGGCTGCCCAGGGAAGTGGTAGAGTCCCCATCTCTGGAAGTATTTAAAAGCCAGGCAGACAAGGTGCTTAGGTACATGGTTTAGTGGTGGGACAGCAGGGTTCGGGTAACAGTTAGGCTTGATGATCTTCAAGGTCTTTTCTGACCTAAACAATTCTGTGATTTTAAGTCTTCACAAATAAACAAAATGCCTGAATAGAAATGAAGGATCAGCTCGTCTGTATTGTTTGTTCTCAGGCAAGCGAGCTGCTAGTGTCCAGATTTCAACCTTTGTCCAAGGTACCATGAACAATTCTGACAGGCTGGTGATTCTAAATATCCTATACAGCCGCATCTCCGTTCTTCACCAAAGAAACAGGGAAAGTGTCCAAACATGTAGGAAGAGACAGACTGTAAATTGCCAACGTCCTCCTAAGAAGTCCCCAGTTGCCATCAGCTTGTCAGCCTCTTGCCCTTGGCAGTTAAGGCTTTTGGGATCCTTCCGACTCAGATAAGGCAGATTTGGATTCTTAAATTGCTTTCAATTTAAATGCTCTACTGAAAAAGAGCAGTGAAATCCATCAGAGACTCCTCCTGTTAGTTCAGGTCATTCTGCTACCTTGTCCCATACAGTCAAGCACGCTATCCAGGCTTCCTAGGGACACAGTCTTTTCTTTAGGCACTATGCTATTCATCACGTGTGAGCTTCAGATTAAATTTATAGAAAGGTACATTTGACAAGTATTTACTCCTTAATTTCTCCTCTGATAGCATCAAAACTTCCCTCAGCCTTTCAGGTGTAACCTCACAGTAAAGCCTCCTGCCCACAGAGGTTCAAGCAGAGTAGGCCTTGAGTCCTTGCAAAGGCATTTTTTGGCAGTACTCAGCACTGGCCTCCGACCAGCCAGGGGCTGGCACCAACAGACCCAGCATTCCCTGCAGGAAGGCACTGATGACAATATGAAACCAGGAGGAGATGGGAGCACAGAAAAGAGTGAAACCGAAGCAAGGACAAAAAGTGGCAAATGCACCGAGACATATAAATCAGTAACAGATTTGAAGGACATTGAAGAGAGTCCCTGGACGGCTTCATTTTCTTTTACTATTTTAATTTTTTAAAAGCACAAACTTTTCTACCTAAAGCTTCTACCAAAAATCATAAAGTAAAAAAAAAAAGCTTCTTTTAAAGCAGACTAGATAAAAACCTTTTGAGCCAACAGGATACAAAGAGATTCCTAGAGTGCCTTACACAGTTATTCACTGAAATATTGATATCATGCTGAGAAGTTATGCGTCTGATCAGCCACAGTACAAAATATTAGCTTGATGCGCTATTAAACCTAAAATCTCGAGCATACCAAGTCTAGAGCAAGGTTTACAAAGCAAAATGTCACTTGACTGGTAAAGAAACCCCCGACTCTCACCTCATGAGGCAGGACTCAAGATGGTCTATTTGAGGTGGAACTCAAGATGGTCTACTCAATTGCCAAGTTCAGAGCTCTTCCGCTGGAATTACAGTTTATTTACATTTTGGAGCAAGTTGCATTGCATTTCTATAGCAGATAAAGTATGTGTAAAATTCAAACTCAGCATTTACACATCTAGTCAACCATAGGAGATTTAGGTATGGAGTACATGTGGATTATTAATTTTACCTATAAAATAAATATTAATAATAAAT
>NW_009259429.1:1990624-1997286 GCF_000687185.1 Egretta garzetta | reverse complement strand
AAAATAATTATACCTATATCGTGATCATAGGTTCCCTTCCTCCCCCCAGTCAACAGATATTGTAAATCTAATAACCCATGCCATAGAGCAAGAAATATGCAGGCAAAGGAATAAAGGAATAAAACACCCTGTTCCCTCAGTGTATACTCTGTCATGTCTTCTATCCTCAGCGTCGAGAGAGGTGTTGATCCCACATTACTTACAACATAAAGTCTAAAAATTAGTCCTAATTATATTTTTTTCACAAGTCAGGATAATAAGAGCCTATAAGGTGAGCCAAGACCCTCCTGTGGCACCCCGGAGACCCCCCTCCCAGCTGTGCACAAGTAGTCTCCTTTCTCCAGCACAACAGGAGCAGCAGCCCAGCATTTCTAGACTCTTCCAAGACAAGACTTGATCAGGAACAAGCTGGAGCTCCAACTGCTTGGCTTGAACATTGTGTTTAAAACAACCAGGCCAAAAACATTAGCATCAAGTTTTGTTGTGTAGCATACGTTGTTTATCTCAAGCCATTGCGGCCAGTGAGCGGAGAGGAAGACTTTCCAGAAACATAGCAGAGGCAGGAATTGATGTGCAAGGACAGCGATCCTCTCAGATCAAATTAGAAGCTATGACCAGGACTGCAGAGGGACACGCAGAAGCTGGCCGGGTAGCACATAGTATCAAAGCAGCCCTTGGTCACATCCTCCTTCACTAGCCACACGCAGATAGCTCGTGCGTACAACGGCCAGCCGCAAGCCGTCTGTCACAGCAGATGCAAGGGACACTTTCTCTTGCTGCAGATACTTGCCACGTACCTTTCATAGTCGCTTGGTCTCGCTTTGCTTCAAAACAGCTGAGACAAATCTGTGTCCCCTATTTGTTATCAGGGCAGAGCTGGGGAATCATACTATCTTCAAGATACAGTACAGGTTTATTTCACAACCCAAACAATTCACATCACCTCTCTTCTGAGATAAGAATAAAGTAGATTTTATTTTATATAACATATTTATGTATATAATATCTTATTTATATAATACACATTATATAAATAAAAATTTAGAACAAGAAAAATAAGCAATAAAAATATTATAGAATTAAGGATTCTGTAGTTTATTAATGCCTAATTCTTTATACAAAGGTATTTTTTTCTCCTCTGTTTGCACCATAGTAGTTCTTAAGTTTAATTTGTGTGGTTAAACTGACTTTTGACATTTAAAAAGATGTGCTGCTTTTATCTTGACATCAAGTCCTCACAGGGACAAATAAATTAAAATATCAACATATTACAAATGCATAGGTACAAACAAAACCAAAGCAGGATCTTCTCACACCACGCTTCTCAAAATTAGCTTTGTTTTCCATTAACGTAGTTGATTTATATTTAATGTCTTCTCTGTGCTATTCTGATTTAAACATCATTTTAATTTAACTACCCTTTTTCCGTGGGGACTTCTTGTTTAAATTCCATTCACAAGGCAGCTATTTCTCTAAATTGCATTGATGTAGGGATGAACCGATCTTATCAGGATCATTGGACTAGCATAG
The DNA here is from genome assembly GCF_000687185.1 of Egretta garzetta. NCBI lineage: Eukaryota > Metazoa > Chordata > Aves > Pelecaniformes > Ardeidae > Egretta > Egretta garzetta. The sequence goes on along the minus strand of NW_009259429.1, from coordinate 1,995,756 downwards.
CACTTAATACAGGGGGTTTCATTATTTTTCCTGTGACATGACTTACATCGAGCCTATTTACAAACACTAAACTAGACTGAAGGAGATTCTCGTCTGCCAGACAGGTTGGCGGAAAGACTTGACAGCAGAGCAAAGGCTCAAGCAACTGCTTCTATCTCTGCATTAGAAAACACAAGAAAAGCAGCAGTGCTATCACGAAAAGCAGAAGTGGTTAAATTTATATATATAGGGTTTTTTGTTTGTTTGTTTGTTTTTTTAACACACGCAGTTGGGGGTGTAGTTATCCAGCTAAACCACAGAGTTTAAAAACAAAAATCTTTAATAAGACCTAAGCTTTTTGCATAGACCCTCCTAGAAGAGAACAGAGGATTTTCTCAACAGAAATAAGAGCCAAGGCCTCCACCAAGCGTTATTTAATTTCTCCGTGCGGGTACAGATAAACTACAACAGCTAGGCAGGAAGGGACCTCCTCTGATAACATAAAATAGGAAGATGTCAGGGTGTGTGTGTCTTGTATTCTGTAACTTTCATACAAGTCCTGCTCTTGGACACCAACAGAATAGATTGCAGCGCTTACTCCTACGCTCCAAATATGATGTTTTCTCTGCATGTCAGTCAGAAATCAGCTAATAGACAAGAAAGGAAATTTATTGGAAATTTATTTAATCCACTCGTGTATCACACATGCAAGGTTTTTCCTCTACTTCCTTTTTTTTTTTTTTTTTTAAACTAGGAGAGCCAGCCTTTTTCTTCCAAAGCAAAAGGAAAGCCAGATTTAAGGTAGATAAAGCAGAATACTCTCTCAACCTCTGTCCTCCAATATTTCATGGTTCATGGTTTACAGTCATAACAGGATTCTGAATCTCGACAGCAGCCGGCACCATGCTGGTACTATTTAAAACCTCTCTAGTTGCACTGCCAGCAGGAGGAACATAACAAGAACCCCGGTGTTCACAACCCAGAGCAGGAAGGGAAGCATTGCAGCAGAGAGAAATTCAGCTGTCAGACTAACCGCCTTTTTTTTTTTTTTTTTGCCTTATAAAGGGGTGGGATAGAGGACAGATTAAACAAAAATTGACTGGTGCCCTTGAAGTTTCCTAGAAACAGCTGTTCAGAAGCAACTTGGCATCGTGACTGCTCCATAACGAAGTGATATTTTAAAACACCAGGCTGCCTTTCAAAACAGACTGCCCTCAGAAGATGGATGGGACGGTCTCTCAGCTCCCTGCTCCTATTCCTCCCATGCGAGTACAATTCTATATAAATAGTATTATGCAATTGCTGAAGGGCGGGGGGGGAGGGGGAGGTGAAGCTTAAAGGGTCTGCTGGATTTCAGTACAAATCTGTCACTAAAAAAAAAATCTTTCATCTTGTATGTAGGTGACGTTTGAGAGACAGGTACTCACCAGGTACGCAAGTTAAAGCTCACTTCATTATATTTCAATTTTTGGCAGATACTGAGTGATGGTATCTGAGAGTTTCTATGCTTAAACCCAAGTCGTACGGATCAGCAGCAATTTCATACCGTATGCTCCAAGTAAAGGTCTTCAATACTCCCGCAGCCAAGCTGTGTCTGGCAGGAGTTCTGAACTTTCTGGTTTTTCCCATCCCCAGTTCCACCTTGAAAGCAGCTGAACATCAACGAAACAAAAATATCATCATCACTTTCATTTACTGGACAGAGCATGAAGATTGAGAGGCCACTAAATAAAACTTGCCAATGTGCCTAAAATAGCTGTTGCAGTCATGCAGAAAGGCGACCGGATAGAAACATCCTGCCCTTTTGATCGATAGCAATTTCCCCTCAAATGTTTATGCAATGTATGTTTTTAAAGAAAACCACCCTTCTTTGAGATGCTCAGTCTCCAGTAGAGCAAACAGCCTATTCCATTTCAGTAGGGCATAAGCGGTCTTTTACTAGACAGGGGATGCTAAGTGGGAACTGGAAAGAGTTTGAGTTCACTGTAGGACGATCTGAGGCCAGGCACCTTGACTCCCTAAGACAATTAAGTTGAGATTCACGCATATTCCTTGTAAACTCAAGCTTAAATAAGTTATGGGATCTACCTTTCTAAATGAAAACTGAGAAATACACCTGAACTAGAACACATGCCAATCTACATTTGTTTTGAAAGTCTTCTTGCTGTAGTTAACTTTCGCCCATTCTTCCGTACTAATTCTGTGCATCTCATTGGTTTTCTTTTCATACACACACACAGAATTTCAGAACCATTTGTGGCTTCTGCTCACTTACATGCCATGCACATACAATTCAGCTTCGGTTAAAAATAACAACAGGATACAGCAAAAGAAGTGGGAACAGCAGACTGTTACCATTCCAAATAACTCTGAGAAGCTGTCTCTGCATCGAAGTCAAACTTCGAGTCAACTGTCTGCCAGCAGCAAGTTACTGCCTGGGTACCACGCTCCTACTATGCAAACACTTTTCCTAGCATCGAAGAGGCAGGCACAGCACCACTGAATATCTACCAGTCTCCTTTTCTAAATTCTACGTGAAATTCTGATTTCTACTGACATGTTAGATAGCTAGAACAGGGTATTAATTCTGAGTTGCTGTGGGATTTCAGAAGCATACCCCCAATACCCACCAACCTGTCCCCCAGCTAACACTTCTCTTCCTACGTTGTTCATGGTGCCTTAACCAGCTACAGGTATTAACCATACCCCCAGCTAACACTTCTCTTCCTACGTTGTTCATAGTGCAGCTACAGGTATTAACCATATGCCTTACTCATGCCCCCACATTAAATAAAATCGAGTCAAACAGATATTTTCCTGTAACTTGTCCAGTAAGTGTGTTGAAAAAACTCTTCAGGTGAGAAATACTACATAGTTTCAAATATAAAGACTGCAGAAAAATGACATTTTTGAAGATGTACCCTTCCATCCTGTAGTAAAATGAGCCTGTCAGCAAATCAAATTCGACATTAAACTTCAAAGTAACTGTGTACTTCACCAGGATGGAAATAGCATTTGTTTACATCGATACATAAAAACAAGCATCTTGTGCTTGTTGTAAGCATTTTAACATCATTTAATAGAAGCACTTTGCAGTCTTAGCACTTTGTAATGTGTTAACAATGCTGAATAGATTCTTAAAAGACAAATATAAACTATTAATATTTTATGTGCCAAGATCTTCAGAAGTCTTTGGGACTATTGATTACTTAAAACCATTAAGTGCTATTTTGATCTTAAATAGCTAGAGATATCTCCAAAGAGATTCAAGCTAAGTGGTAGTAGTTATTTTGAGAGCAAGCAATTTTCAGCAGTTATCATTACTGATAATGAAGTTTGCATTTGAGAAGCCACTAATCAGTAAACAATAGCTGCTAGGATGGTTTTGTCCAAAAGACTGTGTTTCATCTTGCATTCCTTTCTTCTGATTTAAACATGTTTGAGTCCAGTTCTTAACAGAAGTACAGACCAAAAGACGACCATAAAAATCTCTGGCATGAGTTTTTTTACTGTGTCATTTTTTACCTTCTGTCAGAAATTGCTGAAGATAAGACTTTAAGTTTGCTTCCAGCAGCAAAGCCAGATCATAGCACAACTCAGTTCAAGAAGGAGGCAGTAGCTCACTTAACTATATTTTGTCTACCAATTCTCCAATATTTACTTTTAATAGGAGGAAACAGTGACTGCATTTCCACCTAGCGAACAAAGAATCACCACCACCAAACTCCTCCCAAAAAATTAAAACAGAATACACTGAGTAGCTGTAATTTACACCCTCGCTTTCATATTCACTCCAACATTCAATTCAGGAAGAAATATGGTATATACGTGAGACTTGATCTTTGACATACCCTGAACGCCAAGTAACTTTTCTTTGTTCCATGCCTTGGAGAAAACAAAGGCAGCAATTGTAGCCCATGCTTTGACCTGAGAAGTATTTAGGCCTATAGATAACACATGAAAACCCCCTCTCTCGAATGGCCAAAACAAAGTGCTTGAAGAGTGAAGAGAAATTTGCACAGATTCGGTGTTTTGGGGGTTTTTTGTTTGTTTGTTTCTGGGTTGTGTGGTTTGGTTTTTAAAAACATGCCATAAAAAACAAGCCAGGGTACAATGCTAATCACACTGAAAAAAGTGAAAGTTTGCTACCTGCCTTGCTGGAAGCCACATGAAGTCACCAGTGTTTCAAGTCTCCAGTGAAGCTGAGCATCTCAGTAACAACAGTTCTTTTGAAGACCTTCCCTCATTTCTCTTTATAAGGCATTAAGGTAAGCACATGTATCTGAGGAGCTAGGTTTTTTCCTATATACAGCCTTTTTTTTCTTATCCACAGAAGACTGTGTATTATACATGAAATTAAATCAAGACTGTGTACTTCTCAAAATAATCTTTTGAAGGCAAAAAAATTCTGAGTGAAAATACATTGATTTGAAGTAAAAAACCCAAACAACACCACCCCCTCCCCCCCCGCAACAAACAAAAAACACCACACCTTTCTTTCAGAGACAAGAATTATTCTGAAGGTAAAGGACTACTACAGAATAACTAGGAAAAAAAATTAAAAGAAGTCCCATTACTTTGAGCAGTACAGTCTGTGTGCTCTTACTGCTATGTATCTGATCTACAGCCAATTGATTACTGGTTCCTATGAAAGAGAACCTGCCACCTCATACTTTCACCGATATGGGAAATGGGAATAAGCAAATTCCCTACAAGAAAAGACAGCCTGAAATATTAATTAACAAAGATCAGCGTAGGGTTGGGGAAAAAAAACCAGAACAAAAAAATGTGTTAGAAATACTTTGATGTGAATGACCTCCCCTACTCTTGCCCACTTTGTCTCACTGAAAGGCAGAGGATAACACTTTGCAATGCAGTGCAAGGACAAGATGCTAACCTCACACCACCATAAAAAAACCCAACCCTATAAACCCCCAAAATCACAGACAAAAGTGCTTGCCCCAAATGAGGTTCAACAAGGCCAAGTGCAAGGTCCTGCACCTGGGTCGGGGTAACCCCCGGTATCAGTACAGGCTGGGGGAAGAAAGGATCGAGAGCAGCCCTGCCGAGAGAGACCTGGGGGTGCTGGTGGATGAAAAGCTGGACATGAGCCGGCAATGTGGGCTGGCAGCCCAAAAAGCACACCGACCCTC
>NW_009259429.1:1965838-1990561 GCF_000687185.1 Egretta garzetta | reverse complement strand
TCAGCCTGGAGAAGAGAAGGCTGCGGGGAGACCTCATTACGGCCTTTCAGTACCTAAAGGGGGCCTAGAGGAAAATCTTTTTAGTAGGGCCAGCCGTGACAGGACAAGGGGTAATGGTTTTAAACTAAACCAGGGTAGGTTTAGACTGGATCTAAGGAAGAAATTCTTTACAATGAGGGTGGTGAAACACTGGAACGGGTTGCCCAGAGAGGTGGTGGAGGCCCCATCCCTGGAAACATTCAAGGCCAGGTTGGACGGGGCTCTGAGCAACCTGATCTAGTTAGCGGTGTCCCTGCTCCTGCAGGGGGGTTGGACTAGATGACCTCTAGGGGTCCCTTCCAACCCAAAACATTCTATGATTCTATGAAATTATGCAATCCAGTGAACTGATAGTAAGCAGTATATATCTTGATAAGATTAATATCCAAAAGGTACCAGAACTAGTAATTTTACATTCATAGTCACCCTTTATCACAGTAAAGCAAGAAAAAGCAGTGTATTACTGCAGCAAAATCAGTATAATATCACCTACTTCTATGCCAGGTTACAAAAATGCCTTGATCTGTCCCTCCAGAATTGAGGATCAGTTTAATCACAGCACAATACATATTCCAGACACATTTATGAAGTGATTGATTATATGAACTTCAAAACCTTCAACCCAAAAAGTAGATATGTTTACCAGCCAAAAAAAACCCCACAGGTCCAGCAGTTGCCTCTGTAACAAGGAGCAATTGCATTTTTCTTTTTCCTCACCCAACTTTGAGCCATTTCAGATCCTACTGGGAACATATTAACACAACACTACTTAGGGCTTGTTGCATCCGTACACATAAAACAGAGTCTCAATTTTTTGTTTCAAGATTACCTTTCAGATCAACTGCTTGCATGTGTCCTGCTCCCAGCTGATTAACCTCAATGATCACGCTGTACTGTGAGGCTGACCATGACTTAGAGTCTCCTTTTCCTTAGGACTTACCATTAAAAATCGAGTTACCTAATGCAAAACCAAATACCCACCAAGCCACGGGAAAAATATAGTCTATAAGGTTAAAAACACAGACTTGAAAGTGGGGGGGTTTTGCTAGGCTTAAGGTGGAATAAAAATGTTGAGTTGACACCAAGTAGGTTTAATAAAGTTTTAAGCACACAATCTGTTGAAAATGCTTTCCACTGCATCTTAACTGCAGCTGCTTGACACAGAAGATTTGTATTTAATGCTCTCCTATGATACACAATCATTTTTAAGTCCTGCTGCTCATCTGTTTCAGTCCTGCCTAGTAAGAAAATCTTCACCCTAGATAAATGGCAGCACTGCACTGCCATGGGTTTCCGCCTTCAACCTTCTAACTGGATGGGCCAGCTCAGAAGAAATCACAACACAAGCCCATCTGCTCCAAATCAGGAGTGTTTGACAGGAAAACAAAAAAGAACAAATTGAGCTACTAATCCATATAAAAATATTGCTTCTCCCCCCAAAAAAGCCATCTCGAGAAGTCACTTTGAAATGGTGACATCGGAAGCCCAGTTGCATTTATTGCACCCAGAATTTATAATGACAGAGTTGTGCATGGTACTGAGAAAGATAAAAAAGAGTATAGCAACTGCTGACAAGACTTCTCCCTAGGCTTCCACGCTGCCTACACTGTTATTTAACCACCAACATTCATTCCTAATTTTCATGGAAAGGGCACAAATATTAATCATGAAACTGACTCTGCTTACAAAAAGCATGGAGGATGAAGCTCATCATTCCACAAAAGCTTTGTGTGCTTCAACACATCCTCTTGTTTGAGATCTCTAACCAGAACAATAGATCTATTCTGGTAGTTAAGCTCACGCTTAACTTTCATGAAATATAACCACCTGTTTAAAGTGGAGTAGATAAGCAATGTGATTCAACAGTCAGAGCACAGTCTAGTCAAGATGGTCCAGCACCCTGTCCAGCTGAGTCTTAAAAGTGTCCAATGTGGTGGAGTCAATCACTTCCCTGGGGACATTATTACAGTGGTTGACTGTTCTCATGGTCAAAAATTTCCCTCTCTTGTCCAATCAAAATCTCCCCGAGAGCAACTTGTGTCCATTCCCCCTTGTCCTCTCCATGGGATTCCTTGTAAAAAAGGAGTCTCCATCTTCCTTGTAGCTATCCCTTAGCTAGTGGTACATGGTGATGAGATCCCCTCTAAGCCTCCTTTTCTCTAGCCTGAGCAAACCCAGTTCTTTCAGCCTGTCCTCACATGGCAGGCTTTATTCCTGTAGATAATATTTAGCCTTTCTCCTTTCAACTTAAATATTTTGTTGTTCATACCTCAATTGAAACTTAACTTAGAGGTTGAATTTTGTCCATTGGTGATATGTTTGTTTATCAAAGCTGCAGGAGGCTTTGGGGAAAAGCTATGATGCACATTAGAAATATATGATGTTAGCTTTATTACAGGACTGTACCACTCTAATCGCCACCCCTTACATCTGTGGCCATCGTTAAATGTGCAAAAGGCCAAGCTGTAACCAAACAGTACTGTATCTGTGTTGGGCAGGTGCCAGTGGCATTGATTCAACACTGCAAGGAATTAACAAGTAAAACAGATTTTCTTAATGCTGTCACTGGTGACTACTGTAACGTGCTTTAACAGCAGCTCTACAGCTCGTCACGAGTTAGAAATACCAAAAGTGTCGCACAACCACATTACCGAGATCCACAGTCCACCCAGTTCACTCCTTTATTAAAATACACATTTCCTGCATAGTTAGAGTTGTTCCAGTTTTGCAAGGCCATAAACTACTGCACAAAGCACTGAAACTGGTGATCTAAAGACAATGATACTAGCTGTTTTAAACATTTATTTTCAAACTCTTGAGACATTTGAATTGCATTTATGTTGAGTTACAATGAAAGACATCTCTAACCAGGTGGATAAACTTGTTTTTTATTGTATTTTGGGTTTATTGCACTGTTTAGGCAACGTGTTGGTGATGGTATTTCCAGGCTCACATAAAGCTGAATTCTTTGACTCTCCATTGCTTGTTCTCTTTTCACTCCTCTATAATAAACACAGTGGATGTACAGCACACACGTAAGCATTATGGCTCCTATGAGAATGAAGCTTATTCCCTCCTCTACGCAAGTCAAACAAGGTATCATAACTTGTTAGAATTCATTTGCTGTGTAACTCCTACACTTCGCCTACAGCAGAGAACCTTCCCTGCTGCACCGCTCCAAGAGCGACTTCTTGGACTAGAGGTGGAAAAGCCCCCCCCCCAAGTTCATTCTTGTTCGCTACAGCCCAGGAGTTGAACACATTCCTGCCTCCTCATCCTGCATTTAGGCTAAAACATTTCCATTAAGCTACTCTTACCAAGTTCTGCCTTCAAATAATTTAGCATAAGGCATATCCATCACTTCAAAGCTCTGTTTCTTGCAAGATGTTTTTCTTACTAAGACTCCAATATTTCTCTTCAGAGATTACATCCCCCTCTCATTAAACAAGGCAGACATCTAACCATAAGATTAGCACACTTCCACCTACAGCAGGACCTCAGAGTAGGATGGAATTTCACCTTAAGTAGTACCAGGGGTTCAAAATGACAGGTCTGTTGTTGCAACCTTTGCAACTCAAACCAAGAGGTTTCTGTGTCCTCCTGCGAAGTGTACTGAATTATCCAAGCTGCCAGCAAAACACAAAAGAAGAGCCAACTCAGTTGCTCTAATACCACTGCAAAACTGCTCAGATAGGGCTTTTCCTTCAGAGCAAGGATAGTGTGAAGAGGTGAGGTCGCATGCAACAGGGAAGGAAAGATCAGGTACAGAAAGCGATTTATTCTCAGCGATGAACAGGCTCAAGCCCCTCTTCCTTTGCAGAGGGAGAAGTCATCCAGATGTACCATCTGGGAGGAGAAACACAAGTCAAGTTTAGTTTTTAAAAGCATGTCTATCCTTGTTAATTATAATTGAGGATTATGCATGGGGGGTTTTTTTAATATATATCTACACATGATTAAGTAATCAGGGATCACAAAACAGAGACAAATTCATCACTGGTCTAACCTCCATCTCCATGTAACCTCAGATACAATCAGTACTAGACAAGGTGCTGGTTTTACACTAGTGTATAACAGGGAAGCTTGGGGCATCTGAAATACTGGGTAAAACTGTCACCTTCAGACTTTTAGGTGCTCTGAATGCACAAACCATTATTTCCTAAAACAAAAAAAATAGCTAAAGAAAAAAAATCATTAGTTTTTTGTCTAAAAAATTAGGAAGCTCTACAAACTTTCCAACAAATTGGTAAACATCTAGACAGCAACAAGTAAAACGAATTTCAATGTAATTTCCAGTACAGAGCCAGGGTTGCCATTTTGCTTGACCCACAGGAAGCAAGGAGTGGTGTTTATGAAGCCAGCAGGAGAGGAAAAAAACAATTTTGAAGCCAGGTAGTATTGCTGTTTCCATTTCTATTAATATAATTGAAGTAAATTTGAGACATTTAGTGAATCACTCTAAATCCAAGAAAGGAGGCAGCCTACTGCTCCAAGCAGCAGTGCTTCCCTAGAGCTTGTGCCAAGCTGTTAAGAGAGCAGTGAATTCAACTGCTTTATAAATATTTCTGCAGGGCTGTAAATACCCAGTTCAGTGGGGAATACCTATGTACACAGCTGAAATACAGAAGCTAACACAGCAGTAAATAGGAGAAAAAGCTATCTATGCTACCCAGAAGTGCCTCTGTCTCAAACGCTAGCTCAGGTGTCCATGATGCCTCTACTCCTAGCATACTTCTAGGCACTAGCACTAACTTAATTCATATAGAGTATCCCCACTCCTAAGTCCAGCTTCTGGTCATGTATCCTCATCAAAAACTTGGCATCAGCTTCAAAATATCTAGAAACACTTTTTTTTTTTAAATGCTGAGACATTCTAGGATTCTTCCTTTGTCAGCTGTCAGTCAAGAACAAGGGGCCAGGTTAGGAAGGACTACAGTAAAAGCCAAGGAAAAGTACCAGCATTTGGAGGACTTGCACCCACCCATTCACCTGCCTCATCACAGCCAAAACAGAACCAAAAAAGCACAAAAGAGCTTTAAAAAAGTTTCTCAAACTACTATTTATCTACATTTCAACTAAAATGTATGTGCTTTAAGATTATTTGGGTGTGATGGGCAGGAAGGTTAGAAAAAAGACTGGGAGAAGCTGTTCCATGATGAGAAAGGTGTCCCTTCATCCAGACTTGTGAACTATCAACACCACAGCCCCTTGAACATCATCTTGCAGCAATGCCTATCTAGCCCTTAGCATCAGTATCGGCAGCTATAAGCCCATGCATCCCTGTTCCGGGCTAAACACGCAAAAGATACTTAGATTTGAGATATTCAAAGAACACTGATAGTCCCACATCATGCTGCCTTTTCCCCCAGGAAATACATTTTCAACTGGCTGCCAGCAGAATCATAGTGAACCAGGGCTATATGTGATTGATCATATCCTCCATATCAACAGGTAGGATCTTCTAATGGTGGTAAACTACACCAACCTCTCCCCAGTCAAAGAGATCACACCACTTCCCTCTTACAGTATATTACCACTCCACAATAGAAAAACAAGTCAAAACATGGAGACCGCATCTTAAAGTTGCAAGTATGACAGGTTCAACCTCCAGGAAAAGAAAGTCAAGGACAGCGACTTCACAAAAGGTATACTTGGGTGGGAAAACCAGGGCTCCCAGGGTCCTACCACACACATGAGCAAAGAATCAGTCAGGAAGAAGCCATGCCAAAACATAACAGAATGCAGCAGACCTATGTTCTCCCAATACGATTGCCAGGTCCCTTATTTCCCTGATTCTTTCTACCTTAATTTTTAGCTCCGAGTACCTTATTATTTACAGTCCTTCCCTGACTACTGCAGTGCTCTGTTAAACATTTTTACTCATAAGCTATTGCTAACATCCTCGAACTTATCTTCTCCTTAATCAGTCGTTCTGGATTTCAGATGCAACTCTCTACATGAAAATAGCTGTACTCCATGATAAAATTTTATCTATTTGTGTTTACACAAAGGACTATTCATTTCACATTCAGGATTTAACATACAGATAAGCCTTACTGCAGAGGCATAACTGGGAAAGCTCGCTAAATAAAAGACATCAGGGTGCCAAACCAATTATACTGCTCTTGCTTGTAGTTTTTCCACCAGCAAAGCTATTTTAACTCCTGTGAGGAGAAATAATTATTTTAGCTTGACAGTTGGAGTGACTGCAGTTCCAAAGTTTAAGAGCAGCTGCACAGGTTTCTTGAATCTGTTCGTTTGATCTTCAAGACCACAGTTATGCCAGACAGAAGCACAATTTATCTTAAATAAGCATAAAAAGTCAAAAGTAAGTAGGGCACTTGCCCTACTTGAAATCACTGTTGTGCAAAGAGGAATACTAAAGGCGCTCCAAATTAATAATTCAGTCCATATTGGAAAGAGAAGAAAAAATGCACGCAGTCCAGTTCTGACTAGGAATCTCTCTCACAGAAGAAATATTTTCGATAAAACTTGGATACTTTAATTACCTTGAAGGCCAGTCCCTGTTCCATAATCACAATTACACAGTTAGTTATCAAAGGAGTGGCAGTTTCATCCAAGAGAGACATCCAGGCAGGAATAGATGTCGTCTGTCTCCTAGCACAGGAAATTCTTAATGGAAAGGGCAAGACGAAGTCTTACTCCTTACCAAGGGCTGGAATAAGTCTAAGCTACTACAGGTATTAATGACAAACCATAAAAAAGCAACTACAAATAAAAGACACTGCAAAAACACATGCTTGTTTTCTGGTTGCAGTCACATGCATCGTGGTAGCCAAATAAATCACCCACGCAGACCAACAAAAACCCAAACAGCCTCTGGACCTCCCTGTCAGACAGACCTTTATATAAACAGTAAATCAGTGTTACAGCACAAGAAACTTCACACAAAATGCATGCCAGAACAAGTCATCCACATGGGTTTACTTTCTAGACCATCATTAAGTAGTGATCTTTGATGTCATCTTCCAGGTTCTCCCCTGTCTTCAAATGGGCAGCTACATAGTCTTCTACGTACAGGAAGAGCATGCTTACACCCCATTAGCAAAACTATCAGTGACGCTATTAGCTTGCTTCTACAGCTAATGATTTTGTGCTCAGACCACAGGTTAACACCTAAAGCAGAAGACTAAGTAATCCAGCCAGCCCTTATGCTTTTGCTAATACAAGCAAGGAAAACACTAGGGAAAAGCAGCACCCAGCGAACCCTAAACCACCTCAACAAAAAAAAAAAACCAGGAACAGCGGGAAAAGAGATGTAACTGCTTGAAAGTAAGAAGTAGTTACATGAAATAATATTCTTTACCTTGAACTGCCTATAGCAAGAAAGACCCACTCTAGAGAAACTTCTCCAACTTCGTCACTTGAACTAGGTGCATTTATATAAATAAACTTCACAATTTTATTAGACATCTACAAGCACTATAATAAGACTTCTTTTAACCTTTTAAACTTCAGGTTTACTCTTTACCACTGAGAATGTGACTGAGCTTAATGTGAAGCTTAGAGAAGTTAGTATTAACCCTAAAGCTTCCAATTACACTCAGTCATGTTCTCAATGAACACTAATACAGCTGGTGTTAATATTTAAAATAAAGGGTTAATTCAGTATTGAATCAAGTTTCAAAAAGCCACAAGCTTTTCGGAAGCCACAACCCAAACATGCTACACCCCAGTCTCTAAATTACAACTACAAGCCAAGAGAAGGTCATAGCACAACATTGCCGCATTTCTTCACAAAGGTGGGCTCTATTGCATATAGGCTTTTAGGACCGATCCTTAGATCTTAAGTAAAACTAATGGAAATAAAGCCTCAAGAAACCAACTGCACAGCAGAAACCTCTAAAAGCTATTATGAAAGATACTAGATTTTCTGACATTTTGGGGGGGAACAGGGGCAATCTGAGCATTTTTCTATTTTTTAAGACACAATATTTGTCTACTAACTGTCTGTGTGGTTTACATGACTGGAGATGACAGTCTTCCCTCAAAAGAGGGATGCCAGAGAATTTGAAGTACAAATTTAATGTGGGATTTTTGCTGCAGCTATAACCTTTAAAGTAAGTAGGTACCTAATAGCAGAGCAACTGTCCAAATCTTCTAGTGACACTTGACAGAGGAAGCAACAAGCTACGATTTTTTTTTTTTTTAGTTCTTTTTTTTTTTTTTTAAAAGCTCATTATTTCTTCCAGTATTTGGAACAGCTGGTAAAAGTAATCATTTGGCAAGGTCTGTCATAGGCTAAAAAATAAATATTTGCTATGGTAGATTACATCCTTTAAACCAAAATGAAAGGCTGAAATATACAGATATGTATAAAAGAATAGGGGGTTTTATACTGCCAAAATGTGCAATAAATATGTATTTGTGTATATACACACCCCCCACGCACATCAGTTCAGTGTGCTGTAAACATATCCCCTTCACTTCATACTCTGCTATTTAACTCTGAGCAACCTGATCTACTAGATGTCCCTGCTCATTGCAGGGTGGGAGGTTGGACTAGGTGACCTTTAAAAGGTCCCTTCCAACCCAAACCATTCTACAATTCAATGATCAATCTTCATGTCTCATGCACGTTTCCGCTGCTGTGCATCAGCATACAGCCTGCCAGCCACGTCTGCAGGTACCTGCACTCCCCACACCGTCCTGTGGTCCCTCAACTCCAAACTCCCACCCAGAACAGCACCAACCCTACCACGGAGGCATATTACAGTTATGCTTTACATATGAACCAACACAAAATACAGTTCAGTATAGTACCCATATGAGCTGCTTATTTTTTATGTCAGTAAACCACATGTTACCACCCAAAACATCTCAATAAGTAACATATCGATCTTCTATATTTGTACGAGAAAGCCCTGATGTGCACAGGGATTGTAGAATATCCTCATATGTCCATGCAGATATGGACAGCCTTCAAAACCTGGTTTTATTGTTTGAAACACTTTTTATAAAGTTAGGTAAATTGAGTGAAAAATTAGCTTTTTTTTTTCTTCTAGAAAGTCACCATCTCAATTTCATCTGGGAAATCAGTTTACACAGGCCAAACAATTTACGGTGCACAGAGATAATAGAACTCTGTCACTTTTTCCCCCTCTTCTCACAAAGCAGTTTCACCAGAAGTCATTAACCACTTTGGAAGATAGAGTTGAAAACACACACAGGAGGAATTACTGCAACCCCGGGATGTGCTCCTCATTCAGCTATACTAGCAGACACAGGCCAAACAGGGTACTTGGAGGTGAGTATCAGTAGCATTACTGACAGAGACCCTTGCAGGACCCCAGAGCAAAGAGAGCATCAAGTACAGATAACAGTAGCTTGGCAAGACCCCTGAGCATTCAGACGGGAAGACTGAGTTTAGTCACTTGGACACCACCCCATTCTGCCTTAGGCCACTGACACAACAGCCACCATTTCGGGTCCTGAGCATCAAACACGCCGCAAGGAGCCTGGGAAGCCTGAAGTTAGTGGCAAAGTTGTCTCAGAACATCCTTTTCAATCACTTTCAACCAGGATAGACAAGGGGCCAGATCTCACTCAGAGAATGAGGAATTCCAGCCCAGAAGAGGCAGCCCCAGTTCTACTGACATTTGTTGCCAAGTGTTTCTTTTTTCTGCACTACTAAGAATTTATCTAAACTTTCAAAACCAGAATTTTAGGCTTCTACTTGTACCCAAATGGATATCACTAGACTGTTTGAATCAACCTTAGTTTGCAAGTAAGATGTTCTCCTGCTCTTTGAAGTTGAAAAAAATATTTCTTCAACAGCATTCTCTCCAGGGGATACATCCTTGACACACCAGTCAAGCCAAAAGCAGTAGACACTGTTCATTTTGGAACTCCCAGTCTTGTCTCATTAGTTCAGATGAGCATTAAAAAAAGTTTGACTGACTTGGATGCACCATGAACAAAACTTTTCAGACTATTTCTTGCAGAAAGATGACTTCTGTAAGCATGTACTCTGCCTAGCTTGTAACCCTTCCTTCCCTTAATAAGTTTCTAACCCCCCAGCTCAATTTTAACCAAAAAGAAGAACGTTTCAAAAGACAAGAAGCTTGAGTTTCACTACCAAACAAAGACCTAGGAAAGATCCCAACAAAAGCCAGTAGCAGTTTGTGCTGCTTGGCCAGTCACCCCAGAGATGGTCCTGAACAGAACTGACATTGTTAGAGGACACGGAAAAGAGCTGGGGGACGGTAGGCCAGGCTGTGAAAAGCACACAGCCTTTACTGCTGCTCACAAGACAGGGGTCTCTCTTGTTTTTGAAACCAAGCTTAGTGGTGGCATTTCTGCTGAAACCTAACAAGCTGAAGATGTTGAGTACATTCCCAAGGGCTCAGAAGTGGACTGTTGCACTTCTTTTTCCAAAGCACTGCTCTGGTTTTCAACTTGGTCTTGCAATACAAGAGTCTGGAACAGTTAGTTGAGTTCCCTCCTTCACTTCTCCCGCTTCTCTATTCATTCATTTTTTTTTTCCTCGCTTTCTGTAAATGGCAAAAGTGGAGAAAAGGGAGATTAACAACCTTACTGATAAATATATCTCTCTCCCCAAAGCCCAAATAATTTTCACCCCTATTTATATGGAAAATAAATCATTCCATAAGAACATCCAGTTCTGAAAAGAGGCATTTCAAAGACAAAACTGTTAAGAGGGTTGTGACCTATTTTAAGTAAATCATCTTCAAAACTTTGAACTTGACCTCACATTAACTCATCCAAACAAGCCAACCATTTTCACTTCAGCTGGAAGCACCAAGTCATCTCTGAAAAGAATTACTCCCATCACAGCACTCCAAATAGCTTTACAGATGTTTCTTGAGGAGGCCAGAACTTTCCTTCAGGCAGCACTAAATTATGCAAAGGCGGGTTCAGATCATGGTCAGACTGAAGGTCAGGGAAGAGTTATATTGGCACAAAATGCTGGCCAGAAGAGCTGCTTCCAACCCCACACCCTCCTTCACAGAAGCTGAGCCTTGAACCTCAATGCTTTCACAATACCCTGAAACTTTATTAACATTCATGGTCAGAGGAACTACAGTCATTCAGTTTCCCACTCATTCATATGTTGCGGTTGACATTTCCAGTATTTAAAAGGTACACCTCTGGCTGAAGCACTTTTTGTATCTAGAAGACAACTTACCTGTGAACACTTTCAAATTCTGCTGAAATTACTTAGTGCAAAGATTAAGGGAATGCTGTCCATCAGCCCACAAATGCACAAATTTTACTTCCATTATGAAACCAGACTAAATGCACTTATGAGCCTGTCCTCTTGAACACAGGACCCTGACGCATACAACGCATCTACCGGGCTTAAATGAAAGGATATAGAAAGAGAAGAACTAATTAAGGTCTGATGTGGTTCTTCCTTGCCGTTACCTAGCCATGGAATTACAGGTATCAACGGACCCATGGAATTCAGAGGTACCTCAAAAAGCCTTTTTTCAGACTATTTATAGGCTCAACCCTTGTAGTAATGGTTACACTGTGAACGTGAGTAGCAGCAATCACAGATGAAGTGATTCTAGATATGGTCCTGTACCTTTAGATACACTGGCCTAGTATTTTCAATGCTACTCAGCCAAATACTCATTCTCATCGCTTGGAGGTCTAGAATGAGGATCCAATAAAACCAAAATACAATGAAGAAAGAATTTGAGGAGTAAATATTTTTATCTAATCTCAAAATATCCAATGGTTGCATAAAGCAGTGTAAAAGCTGGCCCAGAAACTACTGTTTCTGGTCTTCTAGCAGCCCACAACCCCTGGCCCTACGCCTCCACTAGACCTTCTCACTACACAACAAACTGCACATTAGATCAGGAGGGAATAGCCACAAGAATGTGATGGGGAACCTGATGACAGTATACGATCAAAATATACATTAATTGATTAAAAACTTTTAGGCTAATTTTCAAAATGCATGTTCAAGGACAAGTCATACAGGTTGTTCTTGTCTAAGATAGGTATTTCAGCTACCAACCACACAGGCTAAGCAAGCAGAAAACACTTCTTTATCTACTGGCTTTTCCATTACTCTCTCATCAGCCTATATTTTACACAAACTCGTAGTACTAAAAGGGATTCCTTTATGTGATGAAACAACATGAACAGTTCTAGTGCAACCATTTGAATGCTCCAATTGGCAATAGACACAGTGCTCATTTTCCAGTGGCATCACACCCAGTCCTTGAATTCACTAAGAAAAGAGAAGATTATTTTTTAAAAAAACCAAAACTGTCAGAATCAATATCACAAATTAGCAATTCTGTATCCGACAGGGAATCTTTTCAACAGAGCACAAGTATTTCAGACTAAGCTATGAACTTGAAAAGGCTAATAGCAAGCCTCCTAGGATCACATTGAAAGCAACGTGACCATCGTGCAATCTGCCAATACAGTGCAATAGGCCAATTCCAGTCTCCAAATCACTTTCAGACTTGTTCCCCTGCACAACAGTGCTCATCTCTAAGCACTTGAATGAAAATCTGAATATTTCTCATGGAAAAAGACATGCACTGTTTTGTGGCTGATAGTCATAGGGCTTCTCATGTTATTCTTCACTCCACTCCTTGCCTCTAAGCTCTGAATTGCAAATGACAGTACTGCTGGGGAAAGAACATCTTTGGAAATGCAAGACTGGAAAACCCTAGGGTTTTATGGAAAATATTTTTGCTATTTGCATATTAGCTGGTCGTCAGCATGCATGTGCATAGACCACCGTGCATCGCTTTCCTCAGTGTTCTCTACATATACTTGAGGATCTTACCCCGGCTCTAAAATGGCAAGGATACTTCAGGGACAAGTTCAAAAAGAACAAAGAACAAAATAAAGCCCTTTATGCAAGGTCTCTAATGAGAAAAATCACAAGACCTTACTTTTGTTAAACAGAAGATTCTTCTATTGCTTACAGAGGGAAACGCACAGCAGAACAGGAAGCGTCTAACTCGGACATACGAACTCTGAGTACCCAGGGAAATAACACAGGTCTTAATATCACCACTGGCAGTCTCCAGTAAAATGCAAACTAGAGGGGAGGAAAAAAAATAATAATAAAAAAAAAAAAAGACTACAAACCCCTTCCCCACTGAAACCCAACCAAAACAACAATTCCTCCACTTTTTCCATGTATTTCACTAGTCACTGTGGTTCGTCATTCAGTTTTGGATGGACCACTGAGGTGGTGCAGTATAAACACAGCTAATCTGCCTCATCCAAAAATTGGAAGTATACCCACAAATACAGTAAGCCATCACAAAGCTGTTCCATGCCAAGCTTCCTGCCTCTCCACTCTTATCGCCTCAATGGGAAGGAAGGAACTGAGACTATTACTGTTATAAAAAAATGTTACTGGATCTTTATGGACAGAGAGATCCATGCAAAACCACAGCCTTTTATTTATGGTTTACGTTGGCTATGTACCTTTCCACAAGGATATAACAGAACCCCTGTCCCAGAGATCTTACTATCGATTCAGACAAACGTAAGGATGAAGGTTGTGGGACGCAACAAAATGCAAAGATGCAAGCTGTTAGGTTGCCTGTTCAACAATTTAATACAAGTTTTCATTCCCCTTGTCTGTATACTTTTGAAACACAGGTCAGAGCCAAAGAGTCAATGTAAGAGTAAATAACAACTTGTACCATTTTTAATGAGACCACTACATTATTTCTCTGCCATTATTGTGTGTTTGCAAAACTAATTTGCTCCAGCTGCGTTTTTCTCTCCACATAGCACAAGATTTGTTATTTAAAAACCTTTCCTTTCTAAGGCTGTAGTGAGAGAAAGGAGCAAATTTATATCATTCTTCCTTGTCATTTGCATTTCTTTATACAAAGAAAGATTTTCGCTGTGGCGGGCATTTTGTTTAAAATAATTTTCTAAAATTATTTCCTCGGTTCCTGTAGCTCTACTTAAGCATGTATCCCAGCATACAGAGACTTTAGAGCAAACTTCTAGAATGTGTCAACTTCAGTAGAATTTTCATAATAGGCTCAAAAAAAAAAAAAAAACTTAATAGAAAGGAGCAAATGAAAAGCTTTTACGCAGCCACAATCCTGGTTTATTGCACTTGCATCCCTCCCATCATCATCCCACATTATTTAGTTTTACTGAAATATTTCTGCATTTCCTCTGTTGGCCTCTGCTTTTAGCCAAGGCCTTTCTGGATAAAGATCTCCACTGTTCCTGAGTGAACAGATATCCCCCTCCCACCTAACCACTTACATCACCCAAGGAATCATCCCCTTGATTACCCTAACAGCACATTAGCAGTTAAAAATATATATATTCTACCACTTAAGCTTGCCTGCCTGAAAGCGCAGATGATGCCCACTCAAACGGCTTTTCTGCACTCAGAGCCCCCATCAATTTCAATGCAAATTCCCCATGGAGAATGACTACAAAGACCGGGCTCCTGCAAACATTTATAGCATAATTCAACATGGTTAATGAAGTAACCATGACACAGCCCAGAAAGAATACCAGTTAAATATGTCAGGCCTTAGCCACATGAATAGAAATTAATATATACACATAGATATTATCTAAATCATGAAACAACTACAGGCTCTGCATTTGTAAGTAGTACAGCTGTAGTAAGACAAAAATCCCCCTTGGATCCTGAAAGGTAAAGAAGTGTAACAGACAATTACACAGGCAGTAGAACAGCGACCATTAACTCCATTTCAGGGAAAAAAACTTGTGTGGAAAATCAGCACAGGTGACCTAACTTACAGCTCAGTTGGCCTTGAGTAAATACACTGAGGTGCTATCTACGTCAGTACTATCAGAAAGAAAAAAAAGTTAAGTTTCGGGTTAAATACCATCAATTAAAAAAAAAAATATATTACAGCAACTGAAGGAAGTGCTATTACATGGAAGGTACCCCAGTATGAGAAAAGTACCCATCTTTTAACTTCCAACCATCAGTTTTACACTTCTTACACAATACCCAAGAGATGAATATCCAGTATTGGGCACTTATCAGTGCGCACCCCAGCAATTTCAAGCAGTTTTGCCTAGAAAACTAAGATTTCAGAGCTACAGTCATCTTGTTTTTACAAGCATCTTTGTGAGTTAACATTAAAAAGGGTATATGAGGCATTTAGTGCTTTGAAACATTTTCTTCCTCACAGTGAAGTCTTTTAAAAATATGCTTCTATGGTCACATTACTGTGTTTCAGTCACTATACACTGGGAAACTGATAGAAAGGAACCTAACTATCTAAAACTCTACTCCCATAACTACATAAAATCATACTGTAAACTACTACTCGTATCCTTGCTTTTCCAAAAGCAATACTCAAATTATCATGTGTGAAGAGAATTACGTTAGTTCCCTAATTAGATATTCTTTTCCCATTACCCAAAACATTGGTATCTGATGCAATGGAAGTGTGCACAACACGTTATTAATCACTGTCAACAATGTGAAAGGTTGCAAAGATAACTACTCATCATTAGAGAATCTGGGCAGGTGGCCAAAAAGAAAAAAAAAAAAAAACCAACTCAAAAACATGGATATTAAGTTATCATCAATGGTTATGAATTGGCTTCCAAAGTTCAACACTCAAACATCTGACATACTGCCTCGATCTGCCTCACGACAGCCTTGGTTTCCAAAGGGTTTAGCTACACGAAGTTCTCCGTTAACAGAGCATATGTGGCAATGCATTACGGCTAACAACGTGCTTGGATTGTAGACACACAATAGTTAAGATACTGGAGGCTAAGACTTGCTTTTGAACAATTTGCTGAAGTGCAGGGTCATGTTTTCCTCTCAGGCATCATGGAGTAAACTAAGCTATTAGCAGTCACGATGTTGGTTTATGTTATCTTTGACATTATCTGCGAAGGAGAAGGCGCTGTATTACAAATAAAAACAAACAGTCCTCATCCAGCCATTAAATAGAAATCAAGATTGACTGTTTTCATTATTCCAATGCCACAAAAATCCTAAATCGGAATCCACATTCTAGTCTAGTAAGGATGGATGCAAGAATAGAAATTAACTATAATAATGTAAAAAGCACTCTAGATTAGTAGTCTTAGTTGGCAACAAGACACCATTAAAGTTCATTTTAGGAATTAACTTGCAGTAGAATAACTTCAGCATACCGTTCTCTTTCAGGAGAAAAATCAATCATTCCAAACTCGCAAAAGAATTTGGGCATGATATCCGGACATCCTTTAAGTTTGCTAAAAACACGTGCAAGCTTTAAGGAAACATAACTACATCCTGTTGTATCCTCCAAGGACCACGCTAACAGCCTTCGTATTACCTCTCCTCAGAAGGCACGTCCCCAGCTGGTCAGCTAGGGCAGCAGTTACAATACACTCCGGAGCACTTCATGCAGCACAAGGTAGTTAATTGTATATATTGAGGTTCATCAGGGATGGGGCGGGCTGTATTCCCGAATTCGGCATGCACTGTGGCAAGGACAAAGAGACTATTTCCCTTGTCCTCTGTTTAGGGAAACTGCTGAATCTTGCCTGGTTTCCCAGGCCCCCAAAAGCAGATGCAAGCCTGATGAACTACCAGGTAAGTGAATAAAACATCTACCAGCATTAACTGTGGCGCACACAGCACTTGCCAGGGCTGAGAAGGAACAGACTCTGTCCTTCTCTGACCATTCCCTAGCTTAGACTCTCCCCTCCGACAAGATTCACCACACAAAATAAAAAAAAAAAAAAAAAAAAAAAAAAAAAAAAAAAAAACCACAACCACAACTTTTCTCTGCTCTGAATATTTGAAGTACACCTAGTGAAAAAGCTTCCTATAGAAGCTGCAATTGTAACCGCTATTGCAAGTTCGTAGAAGCAGAACGCAAGAGACCTTTACACTACACCCCCATCCAAAATCATAAAAATCTACAAAATAAATCAGAGGTTTACTTCAAAGACACCTAGTAAGAGAAGCTAATCAGCATGTTTCATTGCTTTATACATGCACCTCTTCAGAGACGTTCAAAACATCTCAGACCAAAGCCTTGATGATAAAGAAGTCCTTCTCCGCTTCAGAGTCACCAGCTCTTATTGCCCAGCAAACATTGCTAGTCATGAGACATCACCTTAAGGCAGAATAAATGAAAGGGAAGAGAAGGGGTGGGAGAGCAGTTACGGTTTCATCAGCTTTGGCAACACATACAACTGATGCAGATGAGAGGAAGCTCTTCGGCTGTCTATGCTCTCCGGGAGCGCAAGAGCGGGCTCACCTCTGTTTCTGCACAGACCTCTGGTTACGCACAACATTTCTCTCAACACATCCATGGCCCCGTCACTGTTTTCAGAACACATCAAAACCCCATACAGAGAGTAACTGTCTGTACTTCAATCCACAAATGAAAAGCCACCTCTGGAACAGTGACAATCATTTACAGACAATACAGAGAGTACTTTGGGGTTGTTGGTTTTTTTTTATAAATAGGGACAAATATATATTTCAATTTTTAGGCAGATTTCCTCGTACAAGGTGAATGCTTGCATTATATTTGCTTTCGTGTTGCTTACCTTGTGTTCTAGTCTTCAAGACTAGAACAAGTATTTCTCATCATTCATAAAGATTATCCATTCCCAACTTCCTTTTTACTTATGGCAACAAAACACTCAAACAAAAACCAAAATCAGCACTGCAAGAACTTGCAGGAACAAGAGGACAAGCAAGAACAAGCCACAGTTCTCCTCCATCCTCCATCACCTTCCTATTCTCCCTTATCCTGAGATCAGCTGAGGACTTTGGAGCCCCATTACCCAAAAGCCGCAATGGGCCATGCTGCCAGCCAGACTCATTTGAAAATAATGCCCCCCTCAAAAAAAAAAAAAAAAAAAATTAATCCAAGGGGAATCCAGTACTGGGGGCTGTGTGTGCCAGACATTATCTGTGTAGGGGTGACACCAAAAGGAGTCATCCAAAGGCCATGTTAGCCCTTGAAATGCAAAGCTGCAGCAGCACGGCAGGAGCAGACTGAGCAGGCCAACCCATGTTACACACACTCGGATTCTTAAGCCATTTGTTTGTTTGAACTGTTTAGTAAAGCACCACAGATGCCTCTTGCTCTTGAGCCATACAGAGGTTGGGCCAATTACCACAACCCAACTGCAGCGCTTGCCAATTCAGATCCTGCGATAACAGCGCAGCGAGCAAGGGAGCTCGGTTTTCCCTCTACACCTCAGCAGTTTGCACACTCCTCCTGAACCAGAGAGCTACATCTTTCCTCCTATTATTTCCAATTGCCAGACACTAATATTCTACTCTATAAATAGATATGCTTATACACACAGAACAAATCTAATAGCTGTATCCGCAAGCTGAAAATACATTACCTGCAAGTCAGATAAAGACAGATAAGTACAGAAGACTTATCAACAAACCATTGTGTTTATGCCATTATTGATTACAATGTACATTAAGAAATGTGGATTTTTCTGCTAATGGCACTCAACTTTGTCATCTGGAGGTCCCAAAATGCTCTGTAAAGTGAATATTAGCCCATGTTACAGATAGGAAAGACCGAGAGGCAGAAGTCTTTCGCACTACCTTATGAACTCCCCCCCACAAAAAACATGTTGCGGGCTAGGAGATAGAGAAGAGCTACATAGATTTGTATTTCGCACCTTATCTTTCAACAATATTGCCTCCCCAATTACCTGAGCAACAGTTACAAACCCATCATTATGTAGTATGTATCTTCTGGCTCATTTTGATTTTGTCAAAGCACTGAACACTTTCACTTCAGACTTAGCTACTCAAAACACAATGAAAGACGTCAGACCATCCACCATCAAGGTTTAAACTTCCAGCCTCTTACAAAAGCAATCATCTGCCTATCAAGACAGACCCTTGTCTGCACATGCTTCTGTCTACTTTAGTGCTTCAATGGGCTGTACTGCACTCAAAGTTCTTATGTAGTTTATACAAGGTGAAAAATCTCACCCCACACTCGACTTTCATCCTCTGCCAGCTGGTCTATTATGTTGTATCATTGGAGTTTTAAAAGGATGCATCCATGTACTTATTTTTCCCACCTGATAAATATTTATGAAGATTTTATTCCAATCCTAACCCATGCATACTATAACTCATCTTTCTTTTACTTAGGCAAGCATCTTAAAGGAAAAGGAGTTTGAAGACAGGCTACTCCTAGCACCGAGCTTGAGTTCCAGAAATCAGCATATTAAGTGAAATGATGCAGATTTGGAAGACAAATTAAAAAAAAAAAAAAACAACAATCCAAGCAATAACAAAAAACCTAGCACACGAGATTAACTTGAGTTTTGCAACAATGGAGTACAGTTAGTACTTAAAACCTGCAAAAATTAAGTGTTTGAAAGAAAGATTTCTGGTGTTTGGTGATGGTTTTCCCATTCACTAGGATGTGAGCTATCAGCCTAAATAACAATAAAGCACTATTTTATGCAACTGATAGCTGGTGCAACTTTCACTCATTTCTAAAATCCGCCATTGATTTTGACCAAAGCTGATCAGGAAGGGACGCTGTTTTTGGTAACTGAACTAGCACTGTCTAGGTTGTGAGACAAATTCGTTCACGTTGTGGACCAATGGAATACTAATGGAACTGAAGCCCAGTTCCTGCCTATCTGACAGAAAAATTAACTACGAACCAATTTTCCTTAGCTAAAGTCTAGCAATTCTGTGATCTCTCTAGTTTCTAACCTCTCTTATTTCTACTGTGTTCACAGGATTTGCTTAGAAGTTTTGAATATCGCAGTACTAAATTAGAGACATTTAAAAAATTCATTACCTTGTTTGACATGATACAGAAAAAAAAAAATCCATGAAGTAAACGATTCATTTAAATTAGTAAAATTCAAAGAGACACAATCGAGCAACATAGGCAATTCCATCTGCCATGTTACAGTTTTGGAGTAGTCACATCAGATGCATGTTGTTTATTCAAAACAAATCCTCCGAGTTACTGAAGATCTGATAGTCGCTGCTGTCATCACAATGAAGAACTGAAAGACTTTATAAAATAAACTGCAAGCTGAATGCTTGCAGCACGTCAAGCGCTAGTTTTCCACCTATAAATGAGGCATTTCATAACAAGCTTACCTTGTCTCTATCGATTTCTCAACTTACTCTATTATCAGATCTCAGAAGCTACTCCCCTGCCCCTCAGCTCCCTTGCATACAACTCCTTTTTTAGTGCAGAACACTTGAAAAATAACTACACAACTCTGAGTACATATTTATTACCATCAACGCGCCATAGCCTCGAGAGACATCCACACATCATATTCTGTTAGCAAGAAAAGGAATCAGAGTCTTCAATACCATGCTATTTTTTCCTAATGCTGCAAGAACAGGCTAATTTGGAAGCCAGATCCTTCCTTTCCAAAGGATGAATGACAGTCTTCTGTAAAGTTAAAAACCGAAGACCACCCTCTCACAGACTTTTACTGCCATGGGAATGTCGCAGGAGCCTCTCAGTAGATTCCCAAAGAGAGGTCTGGTTCCCATCAGCAGCTGCAGTAAGCTCCCAAGGAATGGGAGAAAGGTCTAGCTATCTGCCCTGGCTCCATCTCCCCTACAATGCTATGTACACACCATTCCCACCTCAGACCACGGTTCTCTGCCATATCCTACCTCTGGGTTACTTTGCTTCACCAGAAAAAGAGCAGAAATAGAGTGATCTGTCCAAAGGGCAAAAAGCTCAGTGGAAGAACAGGCAAACTCATAGATGTAATATCCCTTCCAGTTTTTCTCTGCAAAGAAAAGGGAAATTATGACTTGATCTAGAAAACAAAGAATAATAAGATACAGCACTAGAAGGGGATTTCAGGTTGGGAGAGTAAGTCAAGATGACTTAGTCCAGCAGCCTCCTACTAGTTATTTTAGAATTAGACCAATGTAACCTTGAACAATTTTAGAAGAAAGAAAGATCAGCTTTCATCTGTAACACATCTATTTTACTAGCAGGTTGTTACATTCTAAATATTCCTTTTATCAATCCTTTGAAAATAATATATGAACTTGAAAGCGTACACAGACATATGATGCTTTTCAAAGAGAAACACGTAGCTAGGAAACACACATATTTCTTGCACTCACTAAAAGCTCCTTCACCTGCACTGAACCCTATTAGAGAGCCACAAACTGAACCAGTAAATATGCTTTAAGTTGTCTGTGGTATTGGATCGACACCTCAGCACAGAAGTCTCAATTTTTTTGTTAAAGAATATACTTTAGCTTTACTGCTACTGGAAGTTGTCACTAATATTTGTTTCTTAAAGCTGTTATGAATTGCTGTAGTATGCAAGCATAAATAAATCTATACCACATCTGTCAAACTAGACTATAATCAACCAGAAAAAACCCTAACGCTCAGTGCCTAAAAATAAATATGGACAAATGCTTGTCTGTCTCTCCTTAATGCCTCCCTTCCTGAAAGACCCTTGAGGTACTCTTAGCTTTGCAATATGCCCTAAAATTAGTAAATAAGTCAGAATTATCACAGAGACTATTTCCTTTACACTCCTTCTGCCTTTTTCCCCATTCCCTTTCCTACCACTCCCTTCACCAGGACTATCAAAATACATAGTGGACCTCAGGGATACGAAATTTGCTTCCAGGCACAGACATCATGAGAAGCAATATCTGACTGTCCAGTACAGACTTCCCAGCTATTTAGGTTTCGAAGAATTTAATATCATGGCCCGCACATTATTCCATATGACAATTACTTCAAAGCCAGAGGCAAGCCATTTGCATAATAATGAACATTTTTCTAAAGAGTTGTGCAGGAAACTACATTCTAATGAGCTCTAGTGTAGATTATCTCAAAGTCACACTTGCTTTATAAAAATAATTAACAACACAACCTCTAATGTTTACCTATTTGTACCTTTTCTGTAACAGACTGAGACACACCTGTCCTATTAAGTGAGCAAAACCACGCAGGACTAATTTTTGGAATACTGAGTTGCTTGAAACTCAGTAATTTACATCAGACTGCTCACACATGTAAGGACAGCAGGAGCAGGCTGGCTTCTGAAGCTGCGCATCAGGGGAAATGTATCCTGTGGCACAGAAAACATGGGTTTGCTACATCTCAATCTGAGAAAGAATGAGGGAAACACCGCCATTTCTGCTAAATCACTGTAAAAGAAGGGAAGGATAGATGAGGTGCATTCCACAGCTGGAGAAACATTTCCAAGAACACTTTGGAATCTGACAAGTCCGAGATAAATTTTTTACAGTCTCACCAGTAACAGAAAAAAATTTCTTATTAGGCAGTGAGTTCTTCATAGCATCCTATGTTTAATACAAACACAGCAGGCTCTTCCTTTGCAACATTACAAATACACTTTATTTTGAAACAAGTGTTTTTTATACTATAAGGAATATGTACTATACTACATAGCGCTTACCTGTAGTTAAGTAGGCTTGAGCCTTTTGGTTTCGTTACCATTGAAAATAGGCTGATGAAGCTACTAGGATCTTAGCTATCAAATCCTCATCGATACCACAGGATGTGCAAAACTCTAGTAACAGGCTCTCTAAGGCACTAAGTGAGAGCTGCCACACCGAGTCTGGCTTAGAGCCTTCACTCTTCCAGCCCACGCTCACATTCACCAGCCCCAGACAAGGAACCCCAAAGCCAACTTGAGAAGACAGCATTCAATGCAGAGCACCACCCCTCTGTACAATCCACCGCTGACTGGAGATTTTCCACAGAATCAAGGTGCCTGGCTGAATTTTAAAATATCCCAGCTAATTTATACTAGTAGCCATCCAAGATAAGAATGACAATCATATCTAATGCCTTAGGGTTTAAAGCCGGTTGTCAACAGCAGCTGGAGGAAGGGCTGGATTTTGTCCCTATGCACAAGGCAACCCGCTGATGCATTGTATTGTTGGGTTTCTCTCCAGCTCCGAAACATCAGCTATCGATCAGTGCCACAGGCAGCACAGCGTACCAGGCAGACTGTCATAGGATTTGTCCGAGCGGATCACACCAGTGTATTCTTAACCTACCATCAGAGAAGAGGGGGCAAAAAAGCCAGTTTAAAACCAGATGCTATGTAGATACACACATATGCAAGCAGGGAAGCTCTTGCAGACAAGATCAGCATTAGGGGTGTTGTATAAAGTACTCATCAGCATTAACCCTCACTCTCTTGAGACCAGAAATAATCAAGTCTTCCATATTGCCCATTTTCAGAGGCATGCTTTCCAGGGTTCTGAAATAAACCTGCAAGACTAATTATGAAGAATTTTTCTGCTTTTTTTGTGTGTGTTAGGGGGTTGGAAGGTGGTGTCAGGCTCTTCTGAACATAGAATCACAGAATCACTTTGGTTGGAAAAGACCTTTAAGATCATCGAGTCCAACCTTTAACCTAACCCTGCCATCCCAATAATTCATCCCCATGCTCTATTTTTGGTTAAAATAAAGATCCAGAATGGGGCATTCTGCTGAAACAGTGCCATCAGCAAGCTTGTAAAAAGCATTATAGATGCTTTTACCAGAGACTTCCAGAGTCCTACCCTTTGCAGTGTAACATCTCGCTCATAACTATTCCATTAATACATAGCCACAACACAAGTAGCAGCTGTTTATGAATCTCACCGCCTACTTGGTTGCATCTCCTGATCAACTTTACTTCCTCCCTCTAGGTACTGTTAACAAGGAAAGCCAATACTGCCCTTCACCATTTAACCCATCAATAAGATCAGAATTTTCAAAGCACACCCAAATGATGTAGAAAAAAAAGCATGCTGCATTGTCTTGCAATGCCACTGGGCTTATACCTGGGTATTTTTCATATCCTTAGAACATCAGTTAACTTTGTCTTCACAAAGGAGTTTATTTCCAAGATAGCCAACTTCACTTGAGACGAGGAAGAGATACAGATGACTCAGTCACTACAGGACTTTTTGCTCATTATTTTAATCTTGCTCAGTGGAGAAGAAAAAAAAAAAAAAAAAAAAAAAAAAAGCATGGCGTTGGACCAACCAAAGTGACTTAGAGAGTTGAATTAGGATTCTCAGTCCAAGAGGGGACACAAAGGTTTTGCAGTACTGTTGTAAACTTAGTCTTACTTTCAGGCTTTGTATGCCAATACCCCTAATCCCCAAACATCAACAGATCTGCTTCAGTTCAACTGGAAATAAAGTTGGCTTTTCACTTGGATCACTGAACACCAGATACAAAAAGCTACCTGCACAGCCATGGAAGTGCTCAGCTTAGAAGTCTGACCACCAAGACGAACAGAAACAATCCAGCACACCTCCCTTACAAATCCCATCCATACGTACATATTCCATCTGTCTTTTTAGGGGCCATATATAGCCTAGTAAATCATAGCGTACATACGTATGCTGTACACTGTTTACTCACTTCCATGCAGCAGAACAGAGGTAAGACCTAACAATTTCTGCAAGTAGAAGCCCTCAACAAATCACACACAAGATTTTTTCATCCTACACTAACACAGACTTGGGGGGAAAAGGGCAGGGCAAAAAGATTAAAAACCCGGTATTACACTCAAGTCAATTCTAGATGAGACTATACCACAAAGACCTCACGTGCATGAAGTTCATCGCTTGCAGCCTAATCTTCAAGAGGTCTACGACACCACAGACCCTTTGTATCACATCCTAATATAAATTTATACAAGTTGGGGGGGGGC
>NW_009259429.1:1957961-1965816 GCF_000687185.1 Egretta garzetta | reverse complement strand
TACTTTTAAAAAAGTTTGCAAAATTCCTTTAACTAGACAAATTTCAAAACAGACATCACCTCAACAGTCAAGACTCGGTGTTTACCTCATATAAATATTTTGGACAATCCTGGCTAGCCCTCTTTCTTCACCCAGGAAATTTCTTAAAGACCAGAGTCGGACTGGGAGAGGACTAGCAATAATGAAATCACTCTCATGAAAGTCTCTCATTAAAACCATTACAGAAAGAACTTTTAACAGAAAACAGAAGGAAAATAAGAACAGAACACCTTGTAACAGCCATCAAGGTTCAAATCTGCATTGCTGAAATGAAGAGAACTACCTGTTTCTTTGAGCCAATTTCTTAGCAGAGATTGGTTTAAAATAGTCACAGACAGCACACCCACAAAATGGGTTTCGGAAGCATCTAAGAAGCAGAAGACTCACGACCTTAAGGCAGAAGATGAGCCTTGGACAGATCACCAAGGCCCATCCATGTAACTAAGTCTCCCAAATCCAATTCTGGGAATGTCAGGTTTAAAGTAGATTTGTTTACTATCTTAATTACAAGAATAAAACCATAAATCTCATAGCTGGGAACTAAAATCTTACAGAGATTGTTATATTTACAGGAGGTTTTAAATATTCACAGAATGAAGGAGAGGTTATGACATTTTCTCAGTTCTCTTGCTGAGTGGCTTTTTATTGCATTTCTTTTTCCATAAAAGCCCAGTTAGTTACGTTATCAGAACACCACATAGCAGCTTGCTGTAATTTCACAAGGTAAGCCTTGCTGCAATTTGTAAGTGGTTATACTTGAGTGCTTTCACACTGGCTCAACAGCACAGCACCCATCAACTGCATTAATATCTCAGCACAAAAATCTACTAATAAACACGGTACTCAGCCAACATTACTCCACTTTAAACAACACAAGTTCTCAGTATGAGAAGGTCAATACACATGAGACCACTTACGCTCTTTACACTGACTTTGATAGAAAGGTAGCAGCAAAGTATCCTGAAGCAAGTCTGAAGTCTATCAGTAACAACCCAGGAAAAATGTAACACAAACCAAAAGAGAAAGCTATAGCATATGGCTTCAGTCACATGTATCGTGACGACTGTTTCAATAAAAACAAGTCAAGAGAGAAGACGCCCCATGAAAAAGCGTTAGCCTGGTTTTAACACTATAAAACTGCAACTCACACAACCTTAATTCAAAAAAGAGAGATGGAGAACTTATCTATCAAGTAGAAAGAGGGGGGAAAAAAACCCCAAAGCCTACTAGAAGACCACTATCAATTTGGCTTTGCATGGTCCAGTGTCAGATCCACCTGTGACAGCACATTCAGGTAGCTTGAACTGACACTTCAGAGTCCAGTGTGACAATTATTCTGCAGTCAAAAAACCCCCACAACCCCCCCCGAAGCAACCAACCACCTATACACCTATGAGGTGCAGTATTAGCATTCTGCTCACTGTGCCGCCAAGAAAGACAGTCCTTCCTACAACCTACTAGCCTAACACACCAGGTAGGCACAAATAAATCTCTGCTTATCTTGTGATTTTCACTTTTTTTTAGAGCCAAAAGTTTAGTCAGACAACAGAGCACATATAAGCAAATAAAATACAGATTTACAGAGATCCTTCCGAAGTCTCAATTCATTTCACAATTTTATTTTACTCGTCGTTCAAAGAGTGTTCATTCAGGCAGAGCCAAAGACACTTCTGTCACTATCGCCCATACACATTTCTTTAACATGTCCCACTAACTTAGAGCTACTAATCTCAACCAGAAATCAGGAGGAGTGGGAACAAAGGATGGAAATCAATTGAAGAAATACTCCATTGCATTCATCAGCAGAAAATGCATTTAATCTAAACATAAGGCAGTACTAAATCTTTCATGATGTAGGACGACTGAAATATACCTAACGATTATTTTAGCAGTGTTTTTTACCTGCTTTACAGTGATTTCCTCAAATCTCCTCTGCAAGAAAAATCTGTTCATTTACTAAGCATAAGCGCTCAACCATTTTTGATATAAAAAAAATAACCTGCACACAAACTCATCAAGTAGTATCACATATATCACTCCTGTATTTAAAGAATTTGTTGCTAAAGATATATTAGCATAACGCCTGTTCACTTTTTTCACATTAGTATTCACGTTAGCATTCACATTAGTAATCCTACTATCTTCAGTTGGTCCACTTACATGGTTGTTAAACCCGATCAAATTTTTCACTTGTATATTACAAGTTGCATGGAATTTGGCTGTGTAATTCCCACGAGAGCCAACATGAGTTAATGTAGATAGATGCAATGCTGTCCCGAACATTAATACTAGAGTCCTCTTAAATTCAGCCTGGAAAGCCAACACAGCGATGAGTGAAAAGAACCTGCTTCTCCTCATTTCAGCGATGTCAGACGCAGCCCAGCTTCTAGTTCTTGAATGTCAGCCAAAATACAAAAAGTAAAACCTCATACCATTAAAAAATAAGCACAAATATTAAATCCTGTCTTGCTTTAATCAATATAGATATTAAGTAGATACCTAGAGTACACTTACCAAAGGGGGGTGTGTGTGTGTGTGTGTGTGTATGTGCGCAAATTAAGCTTTATTTCTACACCACAAATGCAAACATAGCTCTCTATTATTTTACTTGGGCAAGAGATGCCAGATGCATCATTGATTGGTGTACATATAGACACTGATTTCTTCTTGCTTCAAAACCACCAAATAACGGTTGATTTTATGTCCATAAAATATATTGTTATAAAAAGGAGAATGCACTTGCCTGATTTAAAATGAGCTTGGTCTTATTTCTTCCAGCACAAGCCTCATTTCCAATAACAAAAGTGTCTAACTGATGATTAATTTTAATGGCCCTTGATCACATACCCACTTTTCCCAGCCAGGAATCTCAGAATTTTAAGCTTAAGAACACCAAAGCTTATATTACTATGCAACTCCACAATAACCAAGTTGCATCATCGTTTTTATTCCAAACTGATTTTTTCTTGGTAAACATGAGTCTAAGCAAGGCTCTCATCAGGAACCCTTCCCTGGAAAATTCAATAGGAAATGAAATGTAATACTCTATTAAGACTTGTTTTGCAAACAGAAGTGAGAGAGATCACCCAAGCATGCAGAGTCATTAAAATGGATCTTACATATATCATTATAAATTTAATAATCTCCATGACGGCTAGAGTTCAAGTTAAAATGAACGTCAGCAAAGCATGACCAATTGATGTTATCCCAGCTGCCACTGAGCCTCACTTGGGGTTACATTATACGTTCAGCAGCCCCATACTACATGTGCACCAAATACCCAGGGCCAGGAGCAGATGGGAGATGTAGGCTTCTATACCTATCAGCCAGGAGAGACAGACATAATTGCATATTAATTTTGGTGCATCTTAACAATTATAGTGCACTTTGGTGTCACAAGTCCCAAATCTTTCTCCCATCATACCCCATATACAGTATAATGTTGTATACTTCAGGAGGAAAAAAAAAAAAAGTGTACTGGCAGCCTCCAGAAATTAAGTCAATAGAAGGGTTTTGTTTCAACTGTTATTGATTTACTTCAGTCCCAAAACACTTCCTTGAAAAAAAGTAGAAGGAAGACCTTGGCAGCTTATCAGTTAATAGATCATGCTCGGTGCATTTAAAATGTATTCAGGACTTCTATTTGGTTCCCCAAATAAGTGTTCCCTAAATGTCATTTCTCTCTAAGGAAACAGCTGCATTTTATCCAATATCTGAAAGTTTTCCAGGCTGCTTAGATTTCTAATGGTGTGACAGGGAAACCGCTTTTATTCTTCAGCGGACGTGATGAAATTGTGACACAAACCTCCCTCTCTCTAAAATTAGACAGCGTTGTTGAACAGCAAAATAATAGCTGACGGTCAATTTTTTTTCCAACTCACTTTTCAACTGAAATAAAAACCCTGTGTAAAAAGCTACAGGAAAAAGGAGCTCTCCACACAAAGCTGAACACACAGTGTTTTCCAAATCTACATGGAAAGTATCACCCATCAAATCTACATGGAAAACAATATAAATGATTTATACAGTAGAAACACGTCAAGTTTTACAGTTTGCTTGACTGGTGCCAAGAAAACAACTTTAAGGTCCCAATTGTTTACAAGCTACAGTTTGTCTGAGACGGCAACTTCATTTAGGTCAACTTAATTCACCAATCCATTAGTATTAAATAATACAATACTACCTCGACACACAGAGCTTCCACAAAGCACTCGTACAAAACAAGGTCCGCCAGCTGACATTAAGTACATGCCAATGTGCATTTTGTTTTGTTTCAAGTCAAAGTCACACCTGGAAACTACAGTAAAACACAAACACTGCCATCAGGACAACAAAGATACTGACAAGTGCACAACATTTTCAGCAAATTAAATCACCAAATCCCAAGAAAGCAATTTTTTAAACTTCTCTAATGATATCAATACAAAAATTAAAGTTACAATAAATCAATAATCTGCCCGGACTCAGTAAGAGTCAGCATACTTCATTCACACTGTTAGTCTCTTCATCCACAGCTATCCAAAATTCTGGGGATTTTTCCCTTCTTTCACTCATATTACAATTTTCCCTCCCCTCAGCTCTTTGGCTCCATACATTGGAATGAGCCTGAAGAGAAAGACAAACTTTTTTTTTTTTTTTAAAAATACGGAGACAAGATCTACAGCTGGCTAAGTGTAGCAAGCGGCAAACGCAACTGATAAAAGAGTTATAAGGAGCTCTTCTGGCACTTCTCATCCAGCAATTTAAGCAGAAAGTGCTTCCGCCTTTTG
Organism: Egretta garzetta; assembly: GCF_000687185.1. NCBI lineage: Eukaryota > Metazoa > Chordata > Aves > Pelecaniformes > Ardeidae > Egretta > Egretta garzetta. Next base: position 1,961,008 of record NW_009259429.1, on the reverse strand, counting down.
TCACTTACCCTTTTTTGATCTTCCAGTCCATGTGTCACAGGCTTTCTTTTCTGATGTTGGCTGGATTCAGAGCCAGGTTCCATTTCCCAGCTACAAAGATTCTTCCGGCCTCTTTAAGCTTTCTCTAAAAATCCATAGCACCAACAACAAAAATCTAAAAAAATCATTAAAAAAAAGGCAAGAGAATTCCTTCAAACCTTGTCCACGTTTATTCTCATCCTTCTAAATTCTTGTTTGCCATCACTGCTCATTATCTTAACAAGCAGCCATTCTGTGAGCCTGTATATCCTATTTTAGCTCAGATGCAGGTTTCCATTTACGTGCCATACAGAAAGATGACAGAGCTGAATCCAAACCCAGTAGTCTGTGCCACATTATTGCTCCATCAGCAGCCTTTTCAGTGCATTCCTGGCACAGATAATTTATATGTCAATAAAGGTGTAAATGTGCATTTAATCCACTGTGTTGATATTATCAGCATCCCTCTCTTGGGCCACCTTCCTCCCATAAATCAATGTAAACACTTCACAGCGATAATTGCCTTTTGCAAATCTAGCAGGTGTTAATTACGTAAAATCATCCATGCACGCTTCTCATCTTCTTCCATGTATTCAAACAAATACCTAAAAGGGGGGGGGGAAAAAAAAGTGGTTTTACCAGCTTGAAAGAAAACATAAGTACTGATATTCTTTGCCCACCCCCGGGAGCCACAAGTCAGAATGGATACAATAATTACGTATTTCTTGCATCAAAACATCCCAGAATGACAACATCATACATCAGAGTCAAGCCTACTCAATGCCGACTTGAAGCATGCAAGAACCAACTCAAAACTCAGTCTTCAGGATTTGAGTTCTTGACCTAAAGCCGAATTCATTCTTCTTCTAGGGTCTCGTTTGTAAGGTTACGGTGTGCCACCTCCCAAAACCCTGGGCACAAGAATACGTGAATGAACAGGTTATATGATTACTTGGGAAAGAAAGCAGCACCTGAAATCACAAGTTACCAACTAACCACTTTACAATATTGTTCTTTTTGAACCGAAAAGCACAAGTTCACTACAACAGGGACAAATCATTTCCCAAGTTAATTTGTAAGGTGGGATCAATATCAGCAGGCTTCGATATGCAGGCACCAGGAAAAGCACATTTATTAACCTGGATTCCATATCTAAAAAAGCTAAATATTAAATCCATTTCAATGACCTTAGCTGACCATGGTGTAAGACCACATGTTTAGCTGCATGTTGTTGATACAAGCGGCAGCCATGAGACAAGTGCCAAAAAAATCCAAACCTGTGTCCTATGTAAACAGAGAAAATAAGATAAAAAAAAAATCACCCTAATAATCAGACACTCTCCCATCACTAAAGTATGGCTAGCATGAAAAACAGATTTTTCCATAAACATAGTAGAAACTGGATATCTGTACCCCACTCACACCTTTCTACAAAGCTTCAGCACCACCTGAACTGAATACTTGAATCAAAATATCCAAGTTTGATATAAGGCAGATTTTTGGTCAAATGCATGAACAGGTGTTTTCTACGTGCCAAGGCCCCTTGTTATTCCAAGGCAAAAATCACAAGACAACAACAGGTAGAAACACGGCTTTTGCCTGTCACTTCAAATGCTCTTTTACTGCTCTTCAACATGCAGCAGTAGGTCATTAATCCCGTTCTTTCTTCTGCCGAGTACAGGGAAGAATATGACCGACTGCAGTGATCCTGCTACGCTTTGCCATTTAAAAATAATCAAAACCACACATCTAACCCAATGTATAGAGAAACAAGCAGTTTCAGATTTCATTCTGAACAACAATCTCTTCCTGATCTGTGCTTTCACACCTGCCGATATCCACGGAAATCATACAGGTAGCTTGAAGGCAGTAAAGAGCCTTGAACCTTAGCAACAAGTATCACACACAAAAAAAACCCAACTTTTAGAAATATCCTTAAGTCCCACCAACAAAAACTTTCTCCCTCCAGTGATTTCACTGTGATGTGACACACGAGACTGCATCAGTCACATCGTGTAATGCCATGCTGGAGTAGCATGACATAACCAGTGCAACTAAGGACAACGTCTCTCTGCACAAAAGGTCCCCTGAACCAGAAAAAAAAAAAAAATTAAAAAAAAAAAAAAAGAAGTACAATCTCTCTGGAAGTTCCTGTGCATTCAATGTTACAGCTTTAACCATCATGGAACCAGACAGACTCTCTGGGGAAACAACACAAATTTCTGCTTGTATGTAGCACTCAGTCTATGCCTGTAACCTTAGAGCACACATTACTGGATATTTAGTGTCACCACCTGATTTAGCTACATTAAGTGTTATTGAAAAAAAAAAAATCTATTAACAAGGAAAAAAAAGACTTTATCCTGAAGCTTGAAGAACCAATTAATTCAAGTCAGCCACAAAGCAAAACATGTAAGTCTGAATTCATCCTTATTCCTTCCAACAAAAAGAAGTTGCACTTTTTTTTAATCTCTGCGCATTCCTAATTGCAGAGACAGATTTGTTAACAACAAACCGGCATTAAAAACAAAATAGAAGCAGTAAGAAAAAAAAGTAAGGAAGGAAATTGCCATATAGCCATCAGAGATGCTAAAAACCAACAAAATGGCAAGTGACCAAAAAACCTGTTACCTTGTTTTCCTACAAGGCCCTGGTCAGGCTCTGGAACCCATTGGGCTACGCACTGAAAAACCTCCAGGATAGAATGAGCTTTAAGGGCTCAGAGCCTGGACCCGACCACGGCTTACGCATGTGACCGATCTCAAGAAACCTCCGATGAATTAATATTCTTAGATGTAAGCCTCGAGGGCTGTAGCTGGACGTGCCCTACCGGGGTCCACCCTCACACCCAGCCCCAGGGGGACCAGCACCTGCACAAGATGTCACCCCGAAATGCCTCGCTAGGTAACCAGATCCCCAGCAACGCCTCCTGATCGCTGTTCTTTCGTTAAAAGCAGAGCGGATAAACACAACTTTTCTTCATTTAAAAAAAAAAAAAAAAAAAAAAAAAAAAAAAAAAAAAAAAAAAA
>NW_009259429.1:1928436-1956782 GCF_000687185.1 Egretta garzetta | reverse complement strand
CGGCGCCCCTTGGCCGCCTGGCAGTGCCCACCCTGAGAAACCCTCCGAGACCACGAAATCGCCGGCCCAGCGACGCGGGTAGGTTTTTGGACAGCGCATGTGGGTCAGACGGTGCCTTGGGATGCAGGCAGCATCACCGCAGGACCAGTGACAGAAACGGGCAGAGGGGTCCGGGAGATACCACCCAAGAGGCGACGCAAGGCAGCACTATTAATGCAATATATCAGTACCGAGCACATCTCGACAAGGTATGTATTCCAAAAATGCAACATAAACATGGTACCGGCCCCTTCGCGCAGATGCTTGCATTGCGTGGAGCAGAGCCAGCCCGCTCTGCACCCTCACCAGTTTTAACGAGTCGGCGCTGGTAAGGCCGGCTGGATGGAAGTTCGCTCCTCACAGAGCCACTTCGGCAGCTCAACACCGGCTCTGGAAGCAGAGGCGTGGATACGCTCCGGGTGGCTCAGCAGAAGCCAGCTCCAGTCCACGGCGACTGACAGGCCTGTGCCGGGAGCCGCGCTAGTAGGTGCCTGGCCCCAGCAGGCTTCAAGGAGCAAGGTATTCCTTTGGTCACCCGATGTCTGGGCTGGCCCTGCCTGACCCACACAACTTGGTGGGGAAGCAAAAGAAAACTCCACGAAATGTCATCACAGATGCGAAATATGTGGGGGTTACATTGCAAGATTCAGCCTCAAATCAAAACACACTTTGTATAGCAAGAGGCAGTGCTGTACCACACCATGTTTCGAGCAGAATCATCGAAGTCCAGGCTGGCTGGAGGCCACAGAAGGAGGGAGTAGTGAGGGACTGTGGCTCTCTGCAGGCAATCAGCTGGTCATGGCTCACTGCCTGCCCTGCCTACAGTCCAAGTAAACCAGGACGACTACAGCCCACCACCTTTCAAGAGAGGCCAGCGTGAAGAAGTGGTCCCTGTTCCTCAGGAGGGCATATCTGAGAGCAGCATCAGCCTCTACCCTTCCCATCCTGGCACCAGCCCAGGATTTCAAGGCATTTTCCTCATTTTCTGCCTAAATTCTTTCGGTGGCACCTCATTCTTGGGGAAAGAAAATTCAGTTCCCCCCACCACCACATAAAATTACAACTAGAGTCTCACCTTGCTTTTATCTTTATCCTCAAGGTTGTTGATTCAGCAGAGCTGCAGCTTCCAGCTCCAGCATTCAGGACATCTGCTAACATGGAACACCAGTAAACAAAATTTACATCTCATTTAGACCGTTTATTTAATTTAAATGTTAAAGTATGTGGCCTGTAAAAAGAAGTCTATGAACTTAGGTTGCCTGAGGTCTTGTTTCAACTTACCTGGAAAAACGGGATGCCACGAACGCCCGGGCTGCTGTGGCTCTTGGGCCCTTTAAGGACACCGTGGCTCACAGAGGGCTTCACCGCGACGCTGGGTCTCACCTGTGCTCGAAGGCCTTTGCAGGCATTCGGTGTGCTTGCTGAATGCCGGCTGCTGTGGAAAATGACATTTCTTTCACTCCGTAACGCAACTGCCATTTTTCGTTTCTGACCGGTGTTTCACATGCAGACAACAGGAATGAGAAATTAAGCCGAATTGGTTCTTCGGCAAAGTCAGGTGGGGTTTTAGTACAGAAAGGGATGGTTTATAACACATTAATAAGAAACTCTGCTTCTACTGTAACATTTTTGTATTTAGAAAATCTTTTAAAATCTGTGGCTAGAGGTAGAAAAGAAGATTACAATAGCCTAGTCTGTGATAAAGGAAAAATCTCAATTCAAGGGGACTGCTGTAAAGGCCCTTATTTATTTTTCTCAGCAGTTGCATTTTGCCTTTCACTTGCTTGCCTGCAGCTTTGGTTGCTGTGGAGGTTTTCTTCTGTAAATTCTTCAAAGTGATGGATTTTCTCTTTGAAAGAATGCTTGACTATACAGACCTACCGAAGTGTAACCTTTTTTATTTTTTCCTGTGCACGTGTGATGCTTTGAGCTTTGAAAAGACAGGTGTACTGCCACCTCTTCTGCTAATTTGCACGCAGAGAGCCTGAAAATTTGCATTACTGGTTTCATACTCCTCAGCTGAAAGGCAAGGACAGTGATCTCCTACTCTTTCCAGCTAAAGGTCATCTGCAAATACATGTTCCTCTCTAGTTCAGATTAGTGAGACAGTCAGCATTTTATGAATCAAAGAAGCATAAGGCATCTCTTTATCGATTAAATGTTACCGTTGTAGCAAGAAACACTAACTTACAAGGTGTTGCACTTACGTACCCTCGCCAACGCTTACAGTCTAGACAGATAAAAGGCAAGAGGAAAAAAAACCAAAACATTTTAATCTTTATTTTAGAAACAGAGATATGGCACAGAGCTGATGAGAGGAATTTGCCCAGATCAGGTCTCCCAGCTAACATCAGCATTTTAACCACAAGCTATTCCCCTTCTTGTGGGTTCTTATCCTTTTGATGTGTTCCAGCCGTTAGATAGGTAAAAGTAATCGTGTGTTAAGTTACAGGCTTGGACTCTAAAAAGATAATGATCAAAGCCCAAGTTCTCATCTCAGTGATGAGAACTGACACCAGGAGCAATTTCATGACTTCTTTGGACATTAACACATAATCATTCTCTTCTTATTTAAGAGTCCTTATGGAACAACAGGTAACAGTCATTGTCCTATAAAAATCAGTGACAAACCACTTTAAACGCACACCTTTAGTCTAAGGATAATGTTATTCAAATCCCGACACAATTCCTATGAAAAAGCTGTTCAGTACGTTCACAGAAACGAAACAATGCTGGGGTAGGAGCGCCAGCCTGGGAGCCAGGACTCGTGAATCTGTCAGCTTTCTGTCATCTAAGCCCACCCCAGGTACCGTGGAAGCACACTGGGTTCCCACAGGATAAAATCTAAATGCCAGCCATGCATTGTAAGTGCTTTAAATCAAAGATTGCCTTTTAGCACAATTTCTATAGAAATTCTAACAAAACGAGCCCTTGATCTTAGCTGGCAGTTCTAGGTACCAACTCCACAATAATTAAGTCCAGACTAAAAAAGAGCACGCTTTGGAGTCGTGATCTCAGCAAGGACAGCAGGACCTGGCCCGATGCGCTTTCGTTACCGCTGCAATACAAGGCTACTTAAATGCTGTGAAAGCCATGATGCCATGATCACACTCTTTGCTATAAGCATTTGAAAATATGAGGCTTCCTTTGCAAGTGCCTATTTTCTGACACTACAAAATGTCACAGAAAGTTCAGTTCTGAAACAGTGGATGCCTAAAAATGCTGAATGTTATTCATATTCTTAAAGAACTAGAGTTTGTAATAAGTGAAAAATCAGATTCATAATTAGAAAACAAAAGTCATAAACAGCTACATGCAATTCATTCTCTAAAGAATTTAAATAATTTAGCTTCAGATAATTCAGCTTTGATCCTTAGATGGTAAGAGTCAACATTTCCTGAGGTGTTTTCACAGACTTTTCAGGACTATCTTGAGTTCATCTGTCTGTGTGTCTGCTGCAGGGTCTGGTAAAATGTTCTGTTATGAAACTGGTGGCTGCAGTGGTAGGAGTGTTTAGAGAGCAGAAAAACAGGGATGTTAAACTAAAATAGCAGAGCTTTCATTAATTTTTCAGGCTCTGTTATGTACCTTTTAGCTTTTGGCTGTAGCTAATCAAATTGAATGTTCATATACATTCTGACTTAAGGCAATGAATTCTTAAAAATGTCTTATTTTGCCTTTTTAAGATGTTATTGTGTAATGCATGTACATTAAGAAAAGTTGTTGGTTTTGGGGATAGAATGTATCTTGAGAATCTCTTTACCTCTATGAAATCCAATGTAATCTTTGAAAGATTAACTCTTGAGAGCGCTAATGTGTTTCTTCTAGAATGTGTTTCTTTGTTGCATTCTTTAGAGAGCAGAAAAACAGGGATGTTAAACTAAAATAGCAGAGCTTTCATTAATTTTTCAGGCTCTGTTATGTACCTTTTAGCTTTTGGCTGTAGCTAATCAAATTGAATGTTCATATACATTCTGACTTAAGGCAATGCATTCTTAAAAATGTCTTATTTTGCCTTTTTAAGATGTTATTGTGTAATGCATGTACATTAAGAAAAGTTGTTGGTTTTGGGGATAGAATGTATCTTGAGAATCTCTTTACCTCTATGAAATCCAATGTAATCTTTGAAAGATTAACTCTTGAGAGCGCTAATGTGTTTCTTCTAGAATGTGTTTCTTTGTTGCATTCTTTGGTGGGGGGGGGAGGGGGGGGGAATTGTTTTGGTTTTTAAATATTAAAGATTTATTTAAGTAAAATTTAGTTTTGGAAGATGACATCAACTATTCATTTGATCAATGGAACAAGACACATATATAATATCTTAGAAGCTGCTTCACCCATTTGCCTCTCCTATGATCTGAAAACCATTAGACTGAACAGAAAGTTCAAGTGCTAAATTGAAATGACAGTTTTGAAAGAAAAGGGATGGCTGTTTTCCAAGAATTACGTCCACCCTGTACTTTTTAAAAGGGCTACCCCTACCTCCTTGGTAAGAAAAACATAGATCCCCCACTCATGGCTCATAAGGACAGTTGCTTAGATGGAGTAAAACATCGCAAAACCGTGTCTCTACAGCAGTTTACCTGAGCTAAGAATTTGCTTCACAGTGCCTTATTTTTACAGTGTAAATACTCTAAGACAACCCTCTGTCAACTCTTGTTACTGTTAGCTAGCATCTCTTTCATCCTCAGAGTTGTCACTCTCTATTTCCATGGCTAAAATACACATCTCCTCAAAGCAGCTAACTTCATCCATGGCTTGTACCCATGGACAACCAGCATCTTCCACAGTCACTCGTTATTACAATAACAAGGCATTTACAAGGGTTATTTAGGATTGCAGTGAGCCATTGCCCCGAGATTTTACCAGAACTCCATACTGCCGAAGCAAGCTGCTCACCTCTTTAACCGGTCTCTATGTTCTCTCAGGCTCTCAGGATTTTTTAGTAAGTGGCATCTTGCTGCACTATGATTCCATTGCTGTCAACGGCGTTATCCTCAGAACAAGCAAGCAAGTACTTACTTTGCATAACGGCATTAAAATCTTGGTATTGGATTATGTGCTTTAAGATAAAACAGAGGTAGGAAGAAGCAATTTGATCACACTTGTTTAACCCTGGCTTTGGCAGGTGAGGCTAAGAGCAGACCACAATTGTTTGCATTCCCAAGGTCTTCCCTGAACATCTGCCTGCTGTGGTGGCATTCCTAAAATTCTCTCTGCTGTTAATGTCTCCTTGACCTCTAAGCCTGGCCGCCTAATTGGAAACAAACCCTTCCTCAGGCTGCCAAAGGAGGTGGAATGTACTAGCCCTCACACTATGCTCGCCCCAGCCTGCAACGGCTGTGTAACCGAGGATTCCTACTGGGCAGTAGGGATGCTGTTAACCATGGGCAACTTCACAGTGCAAAATAGTTATTAATCGTTATTTGATGGAAAGCCCACCTAAGAGAAGCCAACCTGACCTGCTGCCTCACAATCTTCAAGATTTGAGATCGTTGTTTTGCTAGAACAGAACACCCAAAAGCATCTCGGGAGAGCTACATTCAAACAAGTTCTCCCAAACACATTTTCCATGTCTTCTCTTATCTGAACGCAGTCTGTCTTACAAGTTAGTCACGTATACTGTAAAAGGTTATAGACTGCATATAAACATGTTTAATGAAGCTGAATACTGCAAGCATAAGCAGCAAAAATATTTTGTTTACTTAACGTTTATCCACACTCAAGTAAAAGCTTGTTAAGTTTGGTTGGCTGAGCTTGTTTTCAAAAAGGACCTAGAAGGCTGAAAAAATTAAACAAATCAACATATGCATAACAACACAATCATTCGTGTTAGCATTCTAGTTAAGTCAATGATTAATTCTCCTTTGAGGAAGAAGTGGTGGTAAAACAACTCTAGCCTAATACCTAGCAGCAATATTGCAATCAACTCAAAATTCCAGATTATATCAAGACATGCATATGTACTATAGGAGAAACTTTCAGAGCCTACCTAAACTTTAAAGAGAAATCTGAATAAACATATGCTTTTTCAAGTATTTAAATACAGACGGAAACCAGCCACTCTCCACAATTGTCTTGTAGATATCTTCTCTCTCTGCAAGCAAAGAGGTCACTAGAATTTTCTGCTGACTATAAATGCCTGAGCTGGAAGAACAGGGTAATGGCACAGCAGCAGCAGAAAGGACTAATTCTGAAATAAATCGGCTCTTGTCAGAAAGGTTCATGTGAACTCCAGCGGGGTGATGAGAGACACTGAAACGGTATCTTTTTAAAAACATGACTGGCTGCTCTGTCTTGGACAACCTGGACACTACAAATGCTGTCACTGAGCTTTGAATACGGGTTTGGTGGGTTTTTTTCCCCACTGATAGAGCTCTCCATCCTACTTGTCAGTAAAGATTGCAGTAACACAAAGCATTGCCCAGCTGGGAGCCATAAGACCAGCACTGGAGAGAAAACTGAAACCTTCTGCAGAAGGTCGGTCTTTTCACACTGACTCAGAAGACAGAAAACAGAGCCTTTCCTATTGGAGACAGTGAAAGACGCTGTGGGATGCCCAGTATGGATTAAGAGGGAGATGATGAATGCCTGAGAAAAGCAACTTTCTACACATTTTAAGTAGTGGTTACAGCAGAGAGGGAATTTCTTATCTTCGCAGGCCAGGAGAGGGGGACTTCCCATATCCCGACGAGGAAGCAGAGAAGGCAGCCCTTCTTTACTTACTCTAACTCGATCCTTCAATATGCAGTACTCCAATGTCTTGAAAAGGCTCCCGGCTTATTTGCCACAGGCTCATTAAGAGTTCTTACCCTCTCTCTGACTTTCTTTGCAGGGAGAAAGAATTTACTGGGCAGGTCCATAGACAACCTTGTGACTACGGAGATAAATTGTTAAGACAAGAAAAAAAAATTCCTTGTGTCCCAATAGTACCATCTGCATCAGGTTTTGTGAAGGTTATTCTGGGGTGTTGGATTTTGAGGTATTAATTTCAGTAATACTACTAAAGGCTTCCATAGGCTTTAGATTGTAAGGGAAACAGAAGCAGCTGGGTTCATGGATGATCTAGCGGCTCCAGACAGAAGTTGGCAGGCGAAGATATTCTCCAACTGGGTAAAGCCTTAAGAAAACTGGACTGATCTCAGAGCTGACCTTGCTTTGAGCAGAAGGTTGGACTAGCGATGTCCTGAGGTCATTCTAACCTGAATTATCCTATCATCCTATGAAAATAGAGAATACGCTTTACAGAAACCAGGTCAGATGTTGGGACAGAGAAGATGGTTCCCATCTAGAAAAAAATGATGCATTTTGAAAAGACTGTGTTCTGCCTATTGCTTTACAGTCTGAAGTCACATAAACCTGATAAAGGAACTCCTGTTTTCCTAATTTAAGCCTCTGGAGAGAGCAATATGACTCTTTCAACACTGGTGCTGTCCTACAAGATTCAGCTGGATTTAACCAGGACCACACTTTAATTGGGGAAGCACAAAGACTGTGAATAGGAGATTAAAACCATTGCTAAGAAGTTTTTACATTAACTTTTTTAATATGAAAACGATTCTTTATAAAAAGGGGGCATTTACCACCTCATGTTATCTGTACATCAAAGGAGAAAGTTTTTGCCTCAATTCTAAGGTAAGTTTATACGATTACAAAGATCTTCATAAACAGGTGAGCTAAGGGAAGGAAGGAGAGAGGTTGTGGGTTCACATTTTTGCTTTAATATTAATATTTTGCACTTCTATAATCTCTTTCATCTGAGGATTTCAAAGCGCTCTACGGACATTAATGAATTAAGCCTCACAGCAGTCCTGAGAGAAAAGGCAATGATTTAAAGACTGAAATTCAAAGAGATGAATGGATATAAATGGAAAATAGCATGCCTAAAATTTCATATAGTACTTAGACCATATGGAAAAACCGCTACTTTCCTCTTCATTTATATCCTATGTGCCTTTAAGGCAATTCATAGTACTGGAAAAAATATTAAGAAGTGTTTACAATTGCTTGCATACAGACAGTTTGGATGCAATGACAACAGTAGTAGCAGAATAAACAGGAAATAAATCAGATTTCAAAAAAACGGGTTGTTTTGAACATGTTAAACTTAATTTCAGCTTATAGAGGTAAAAGATTTTGGAGAATGCTTTTGTACTGAAACCGATTTGCTTTACATATTACAATGTATGAAATAAGTTAACCAAGACAGAAGAGTTAGAGAAATGCTCTCCTGCTCAGAATCAAACCCAGTCACTGAACACAGAGGCCACCGCAGAAGGAAGGAATCTTGGCACTCAATGCAATGGAGGCAAGGAAAAGCTCACAGTATACAATACATTAAAATGCGCTTACATCTCTAATGACCAGCCAAATTCCTGTGCCTTTGCTAACCTGACAAGTTTCATATATAAATATTTCTATTGATAGTTAGCAGAATTCATCCCAAATGATGTGATATCGCGTGCAATGAGAAAACCAGTATCTTCCAGAAAGCAAGCGAAGCCTTTGATGCGTGGGGATATGACATTTCAGGAGGTAAGCAGCTATTCTGTGAAGTCTTGCAACTTTTCTCTCCCTTTTATGTTTCCATCGGTCACAGATACACTTTCCTCTCAAGCATATTTGCAGTTCTCCAAGCTGTAAAAATTCATAAGCAAGACCCAAAGGGAAAGTGCCTTGTATCTTCCAGGGGCAATATGTGCTGTAATCATGTAATTAGAGATTTCTCTTGATGTACAGCTTTCATTCAATGGAAGAGTCAACAGTCGTGTTAAGGGCATGTAATTTCCTAGCTCAGAAGTTCTTACTGTCCTGGGGCATTAGGAAATGAGCCTCTTTGCAATTTAATTTTTTTTTCAAGTTTTTTTTTGTAATTGATTATTCATACTTCGAACAGAGCTAGAAACTGAGTAGTATCTGCTTACAGAGAAAATAGTTGCACATCAATCAAGAAAACCTGCAATTATAAGTAGAAGCTCATTTCACACTCTATAAAAAGAAAACAAGACCTGAGTTATAATACATGCATATTAGCCTTTATTTACAATTATAATCAAACATCTAGGAGCATTTTTTTCCTGCAGGAGGACACTATTCTGAGTGTTCAACTATAAGAGCTCCTGAGTCGCTTTGGCCACCAACCATTTGGTTCAAAAAAGCAGCATTGTTTAAAGGCCATCCTCCCTTTGCTTTGTGCTGCTATGTCTCTCTGCCTCTTCAGAGAGTAGGGCAAGCTGAAAAAATGTCCAACCCCAAAATCATCATCACTAGGCAGATTATCCAGGAATAGCAGTATTGTAGCAAGCCAGCTGCATCTATCCCTCTACAACTACCCTAAGTTCTTAGGAAGTAAAAGCAGATGTACTAAGTCATGGGCCAAATCAGTTTTATTCAATATCCTATCCCTGACAGCACTCAATAACCAAAGTCTGTGCAAAGATGAAAGAACAAACCAAGCACAGAGTTACATTTCTGTACTATATACTCCCAGCTTCCAGCAACTTGTAGCTCATAGCCTGAGCCAGGCAATGCCTTCCAGCTCTTGTATTAGAAAACAGAGTAAACAAATACTCCCAAGTTTTCCTCTGAAGATGAAGAGATGGGCAATGACAGGCACCAACGCATCCCACACAATTTCCTCATCTGTTTGCATTAAAAAGTAAAACTGTGCATGAATTCCCATAGGTGTACAGGTAGAAGACAAAGCCAGGCCCTTCTCAGTAATGCCCAGTGAAAGGACAGGAAGAAAAGGGCACAGGGTAAAATACAGGAAATTTTGTTTAAAGGTTTTTTTTGGTTTTTCTTTTTAGTTTAAGGGTGATCAAATGCTGGAACAGGTTGGCAAGAGAAGTTGTGTAGTCTCTATCCTCAGACACAATCCTGGACAGCCTGCTGTAGCTGACCCTAAGTGAGCAGGGGGTTAGATTAGGTGATCTCTGGAGATGCCTTCCACCCACAGCTACTCTGTGATTCTGTGAAATTGATTAGATAGTCATAATGTGTTGCAAAAGATCCAGACCCAAAGGATTTCTATTCTTCCTGGTGTGAAGCAAGACTTGAAACTTCATCTTCTACAGCCCAAACTCTTGTATTCTGTATGAATAACTGTCTGCTGTCAGGCCACAAAAGAGTCGCATGCACTCAGTCATTATCCACAGCTTAACGGTTAAGATATTCCCTCAATATATGGATAAGAAAATTATTCAGTGCATTTATCTTTAGTTGTCTTGGATGAACAAGCTCTCATGTAAGTCAACAGCAAGAGTGCTACCAACTGTAAAATAGGAGCTGTCCCAACAAAAATATATTTTTTTATCTTTTGAGTTGCAGGTGTTTAAACACTAACAGTTTATCATCAACAGAACCTGAATTTTTCAGGTCCAAAATACAAGTAAAACTTGAACTAACAGTTTTAATGACTGTTAACAAATACGAGATCAAAACAATCTCTTTGGTCCTGCACTATCTAAATTATAAGTAGGCAAAAGCATACATTTCATCAAGGGGTCATGCATCTCAGAGACAACATTGAAGCATTTGAGACGTCTGCAAAATTCAAGCTCCCAGACTGGGCTTCGTCTCAAAAAATCTTCTCACACACATAATTAACAGATCAAGAGCTTCAACCTCTGGTTTCTCAGCACAGGCTTCTCTCGTTTGAAGGTTATTTTATGAGTAGCAACAGCCCTTATCTACTCTATGGCTGAGCTATTAAGACATGAAATTTATTTCAGTTACTATTAATGCATCTGGATGAACAGCAAAATTTTACTTTCTAATCCAAACTCTATAATGATGTGTGGCATCAAGATACATACAGTTCTTTCCTTCTGAAAAGCAGAGGCAGTAGGTTTGCAAACTCCCATAGAAGTTAAGTTGCTAGGACTCTCTCAATGCTCTTTATAGGCTGTACACCCACCACTGCATTTCATTTTTCGGTACCCAAAGGTTTTGGTCAAGATGCTGCTTATGCCAGGCTAAGAGAACTCAGAAACCCCCAGATCCGCTCAGGAAGGCTCTTTAATCCAGAGCTGAAAAGGTACAAGATTTTTAGATTTCAAATGTAGTTTGTTTGATCTCCTATGTGGAAATGCCTTTGGGGTGTTTAAGTGCTAAATTCTTACTTTCTGACCAGCTGTTCCCTTACCTATGTTTTTCACTTTCAAAATCCCTTCCCTAGAGCACTGAAGCAAGGATATTTAAACTATGCATCTAAACCGTATATGCCATATTAAAAAAGAAATGTGTAAGGAAGCCTAAGGATGGCTGAACCTGTCTGTCTTGACAGATGCTGCTCATATCCAAGAAGTCAATGTTTCCTCCAAGTACAACATGTTTTTCCTGTATTATTTGTTATTCAAAAAAGAGTTTAAATCAAATTCCCAAATCCAAACACTGGGAAGATCACAATTCCAGATTAAAAACAGTAAATAACACTTTATCTTGTGTAACACATTCAAAATCAAGCTCTAACTCCACAGTTCATGCTTCTGTTTATTTATTACTGAGATTGGCTTCACTGTTAGCCTAGACTTTTAGGGAGCTGATGAACATGGATTGGCTTTGCTTCTATTATTCACTCAGAGAGCTAATGTTCTATTATAATTTAATTATTTCCATGACACGGACACTAGCAAGTACTAATTCAGATACTAGTTCTAAAATGCAACTGACACTAAAAGTCTTGCGGTCTTGTGTACCCCAAGCTGGCCAAGCAAACTCAAGAAAGTAAGAATAAAGCCGAGGTTAGAATTCAGGTAGTTCTTCATCCAAGCCGAGGCATTCGGCGTCTCAGAGTGGCGTGCAGCCTGGCCGCTGGCTAACTGTGTGACCCTACAGTGGCACATACAAATAACAGCAATGTTAGATGCACACCAAAGAGAGTTTTAATCGGATTTACAAAAATCCCATGAGGAATAAAGGAAACGTGTTTGTTCCCAAGGCAGGTTTGCACAATATTGAGTTGTCTTGTTCACTTCTGCTGTTGTCAAATCAATCCGCTATGGTGTCTCCCCGTTTTGTATACTGTAAAACTGTCAACAATTGCTAGTTATCACATATTGTCCTATTTAAACATCACACAAACAAATTTTCATTGCAGTTAACAGGAACCATCTTTACTTTGTTTGCAAGTATCTGGTCCCATGATAATTCGATCAGTTCAAGCAGTTACAGAAAATTAAAATCCATCCTAACATTAGCCAAAATTTACTGGAGTGCAAACCAAACCTCACACATTTATCTCATACTGGCAGTCCTAGCCTGACACATTTAAATACATAAAATATTTTCAGGGGAAGGAGAAGACGGGGAGAAGAACAGTTGCAGATGAACCACAGCTGTGAGTCTGCACTTAACACCTTTATATATAGAACAGTTGTTACCTCAACTGCCAAACGAACCAGGTAAGAAATAGCACAAGCCATAATTAGTGGGAGCCAGCCCCGCTGCTCTGCAGTGCTTGGCTGCTGCGGATGAGCCAAGAGAGGCATCAGTTTGGTGGCATCACGCACCTCAGGGGAACATTTTTCTGCCTTTTTATAAACTGTTAAAATAAAGCTGAAAGAGAATGGAAACAAGACCTAAAGAACCAATATCCAAGGTAACCACAAGTGGATCACATTTGGCTACTTTCTTCTTTACAGTCAGGGTCTCCTAGGTTTCTTGGAGCAAATAATCTTTTTTTTTTTTTTTGAAAATTGCCATAAAACTAATACCAATAAAAGGTCGCTATAATTTTCAGTAATTTCACCCGAAACCTAATTGCTACTGCTTGTGCCTTGTGAGAGAAAGTTCTCTATGGGAATTCTGTGCAGACACCAGGTAGAGAAAAAGAAGGTTCCATATCAAACATACTCTGGATCAATCATGTAAAAACATACCTTTCCATTTCCCGCTTCCTTTTTTTTTTTTGTTTGCCCGGGTAGGGGAAAGGGGGAGTTGGGCAAAGAATATTATGACTATTGACCTGAGACAGTCTCCTGGAAATAATCTAACAGCAGGGAACAGCAAGGCCTTTTCAAAACCAATGAAGCAAAAAAATGCTGTTGACCAAGCTATTGTGAGAGATTTGAGGGAGGAGAGAGGGGGGAAAAAAGATGGAGAAGAATGATGCCTTAGACTTACACTTAATATTTCCTTTAAAGGAAAGCCACATCTTTTCAAGGCCACCACTTTTATGCCATCTCTACCATAACTAACCCTTATTCCAAAAAAGATGCTTGTTTTTAGTGGCAGTCAGCCGGCATGCTTGGGCTTATGACTGCAGGATTTTTGCTCACAGCGTGCAGTGCTACATAACTTGGGATTTTCCCTGGTCAGTCTCTCCTTATAATGCCCTATGGTAGCTTTGAAAAAACAAGACAGTATTTCTGTAAACTTAATATCAGTATATGTCCTTCTTCAGGGGCTCAGTTTTTTTCAGGAAAAGGCCACTGTCCAAAACATGGGAATTCTGAAATCTTCATATGTTTATTTAAAAAAAAATAAATAAGGGGGGAAAAAACATACTCCCAGTCCTGTTGAAATCAGCAGCAGCCAGCATTGCCAGGACCACTTTCACAGTGAAATGACAGCCTGACAGAGACCCTGAGCATGAGGACCACCTTGCTGGGATACTTGTGTGTGTTAGTTCAAGGTGCTACTACCAGTACCAGCTGGGCCAAGAACTATAGCAAAGTTGGTCGTAGGAACACAGATAGCACACATATTAAATATTTGCTTTCTAAAGATGCTTTTTCTATATAACTCCCCCTTTTGTTTCAAAATTACAATGGACAATATTGATATATTGTTGGATCTGCACCTAACGGTACTTAAAACCATAATGAAGTACCTATATGGTCTCTCAAATAAACAACATTCACCATCTTAAATAACATAAGAATGACTGTAGAAGAGACATGGTCATGTTAGAGAAACTTCCCACTGAGGATTTGGGGTTTGTTTGTTTTTAATGATCTTTGGTTCTTTTTGCTGATCTTTCATTCTTTTTGTGCATGTGCACAGGCACACAGGGCAGGTTCTCACTGAAACACAAAACCCTCATGTTAATTCATCTTTTGAGTTAATCCATTTACACTGAAAGCCAAGAGACTGAAATTATTATTGTTGTGGACTGACAGTTAGGGGCTCCATCAGGAAGCCGTAGCAGTGGATTTGACTTTCCCTGCTCCTCATCACTTTCCCACATCAAGTCTGCTAATCTAAACCGTACATAAACAAAGGGGGGTTTATTGTCTGTGAGCCTTTGGGAAGTCAAAACTGAAGCTGTGTATGAACTCTGGCTTTTATTTATGGCATTTGTTGGTGAAACAGACACTTTTTTCCCACCACATCATAAAGGAGAGTGGAATCCTGCTCTAAACCATCAGAAATCATCTATTCTTATTACTCAGATATGTGTAGCCATTTTCACAGAGAGCAGTTTCATGAATAAGTTAGTACATATTTACATTTTTAACCATGATACCACATCTTAGGATTCCTTTTTTAAGGAAGAATTCCTTGGTTATTTCAAGAAGTAAAAAACATAACAGAGCAGGCAGGTTTTAAGAACTTTACATGGGCAGGTGTTCTGCAGAAGCACTAACACGGACATGCAGAAAACACAACTGAGGAAATAATGAAGATACTTTTCCACATATTTAGGTATCAAATAAATAGCCAAGAAAAATGTCATGAAAGAACAAAGAAAAAGACTAAACAAAATGCCACAAACCACCTTTGGGAGGAAAGCAAGCATGCGTAATGGGAGCCCAAAGGGTAATATATTCAGAAAGCTGTGAGTGCCTGAAAATGAAGGCTTAGAATGAGCCTAACTCTAGTGTCACTAATGTAAGGCTATAATCTTTTCTCCTATGTTCTATTATCCAAGCACTAAGTGTCAGTTAAGAAGATGTAAGAGAGCAGGAATTTTCAGTGGGGTGGAAATCTTTTATCACCTGTTTTTTTATATATAGGAATGTTAAGAATAAAATTACAGTTTTGTCATAGCTTTTAACAAATCTTTGGTTTACTGCTGCTGTGACAACCTTTTGAGGAGGTAGACTGTGAAATGAAATATACTTTAACAATTTAATAGACCAAAAGTAGATATATTTTTTTTTTTAAAACCAAAAATAGCAGTTTCAATATTAACACTGGAAAGGTTAAAACCCATATCTACGATGCAAGTGGGAAAGAAGGAGATTTGTCGGCAAACAGGAAGGGATACCAGTTCAAGCTTCCGATTTTTTTTGCATTTTGAGGCCTGGTAGATGAAATGCAACTGCCTGCAGTCGAAAACCTCCTTTGCTTTACAAATTTTCTTATTAGTACCAGGAAAAATATAGTATTTTCATCTAACCATTTTACAGAAGAGAAAAATAAAAGCATTGCCAAGGGAAATGATTTAGGAAAAAGGTCCTCCTCATCCACAAACTGTCATTCATTCATAACAAAGCTCCTATAAGAATAGTCACCATGGTGTTTGCAGCACTGTTTGAAAAATAAGATACTAATCAGAGCAAGCAAGAAAGCAACATATATCTGTGAGTTAGCAGTCAAGCTCAACCTACAGGTTTTTTTTGCTTCCTAACTGAATATTTACAAGGTTTCGGACTTAAAGCAGAGTGTGGATTTGAGTGGGACACCTGAATTTTGAACTCACTCTCCAGAGAAGGAGCATGAAGAAATTTGGATTCACTGTATTCATGAATACTTCTTAAAAGTGCAAAGACTCTTTGGCTGCAATTTCTAGTATGTGTACATTTTATTCTCTTTTAAAAAGTAATTCATGGAAGTGATAAGTATCTATATTGAGATACTTTAAATAATATTTGTTGACTGCTTCCATGAGACATAAACGTAGCTGACCAGACAGGATAAAAATAGCTATGCCTACCCTAGAAGGATACAAAGTTAGGTTTACACAAAAATTCGTAGCTCAAAATATACCATAGGCTGCTTGTTCAAACAGACAAGCTATAAATTGTCTTTGGGGGTAACTTCTTATCAAGTTGCTATATTCAGGGTCTTCTTCTAACTTCAAGGTTAGACATCAGAAAAAAATCTTTCAATGAAAGGGTTGTCAAGCACAGGAACAGGCTGCCCAGGGAAGTGGTTGAATCCCCATCGCTGGAGGTATTTAAGACAGGTAGACGAGGTGCTTCAGGACATGGTTTAGTGGTGGGATGGCAGTGTTAGGGTAACAGTTGGACTTGATCTTAAAGGTATTTTCCAACCTAAACGATTCTATGATTCTACCTTGAATAACTGGAAGATCAGACACAACCCAGCTCAGCCATGTCCCCTCCTCATTCTCTCCCTCTTTTGGCATGCTGACATAGAGACTGCTGAACTGATTTTCCCAATTAGAAAGAGCTCTGCACACTGAGTCATTTTCAGGAAACAGTTTTCTTTATTCAAGCTGTTGTACAAGCACCTTACTGACACAAAAGTCTATCAACTTTAATACAGATACTAGATTTTCCATCCAGTATTTAAGAATCTAGTGCACGAGAACTAGGATCTCACTGACAGGAACTCTGTTTATAGAGCAAACTTATTTAGTGACATTTTACATGACTTTTAAAGGGACAAAGGACTCCTCCTTCATCCCTCTCCCTACAACTGGAGATGTGATTAATATAGGAGACAATTTCCAAAAAGAAGTTCCTCTATGTGGTAAGAGCTCTTCAGCCACTGCTTAGCATGAGCTGGAGAATGAAATAACCCAGTCCTCATTTATCCACAAACATTTTCTTAGGGAATAGCCCAGATCATTGCACTCAAGTTTTTAATCCATATACACCATCACTCTTACAAGACTAGTTAAACTACATCTCTTCCAGAGAAAATAGTTTAAAAATATCATTACAGTTTCAACTATGCTAACAGCATGACCTAACTGCTTATTATACCATTAATCAGTCTTACACAGGGCTTTAGAGTTTTTTTGGGGTTTTTTTGCTAACAGTAAACTGAAGAAGTGAGGTTTAGGACCCAAAGCGTTCTCATCCCAAAGTATTTCTGTACTCTCTACTCTGAGGTAACTAGACAATAAAATGCTTCAGTCACCCACAAGGAAAGCACTCAAACTGCAGTCATGCATCCATGCATTTGGATATTGTCTTCTGGTTCCTCAATTTCACACTTTGCTAGAAGCACGCAGTAGCAGCAAGTTTCAATTACTCCCATCTAAAACACTTACTTACCAATATTGATGAGCCTGAACTGTGGCATTTGGATCCCCATTTCTGATATAGAGGCAGTATCCTTTTGAATTTTCTAATGCTGTCTGGTTATCATTATTTTGAACATAGCTTTCTGAATCCTAAAGAGACATATTAAAGCGGAATTATGGCAAATGAGACATTACTTATTACAAATCACATAAGAGTGGTAAATTTTCTTAGCAAAGAAAAAGCATTTCTTCCTTTGAACTTAGAAGGAATGAAACGCATCCCCTGCTGCCATAAGTGATGACAGAAAGCAACCTTTTAAAATACTAAGTGGTTCTTCTATTTATTCATACCCATGAAAATTACATGTTAGCTTGCCTTGTGCACAAATGGATTCACATCTATAAATCGCAAGTAATGCAGTAAAGTTTACTGCAGTGCGGTTAATCATTTTTTGGGCTTGTCAGTTCTGTCAGCATCACCCCCATTGCCTCAGAAGATGATGGGAATCAGTCCAAAGGATCGTCTAAGGAAGCATCGTCATATATGGCATTACTACAGCAACTTCTCCGTTGATACAGCAGCAGCTAACCAGTATAGACTTCCACCCTGGAGCCACTTCTACGTGAATATACGTCTGAGTTAAACTCACTCTTATCTCACCCAGAAATAGCTAGTGACCAGGAAGCCTTAGGTCCAGGGCTAGTTTTTCTCTTACTTTATGTTCAGGAAAAATAATAGCCATATTCAGTGTTTAACAATCATCTGTTTTCTCCCATTTGCCCCTTTAATCCAGGAAAACAAAGAAACATTGACATATATCTGCTGCTGGAGTTCACTCAACATTTCTATAATTAAGCCTGCTGAGAAACTCATTTTGGAGAGGTTTTGGTTTTGTTTTTTTTTTGCACAGAGGAGGGAAAACAGATTAATTCCTTGGCAACAAAATTCTAATTAATCAAAAATGTGGCTCTATTCATTCTTAGCTTCTTCATTACAATAAAATATCAGATGTTTACTGCTGAAATTATAGTCTTGATTCAATGCAAAATCAGGTGGCTCTTAAGATTTAATTATAAAAATAAAAATTAGGTTTATTGACTCTGCACAAGTGTTTATCTTGATCTGTGATTCACTGATTACAGAGATAAGTGATTTAACATGAGGCAGGACTTTCTGCAAACAACTGGAGAAACATGCTTATCTCCAACCCGACAGTCTGTCAATCATCCCAGCAAACCGTCCCCATGTCAACAGCAGAGAACTGGCTTTGTACCTCCTCAGCCTCATTCAAGCAATTACAGGAAGGAACGCAAAATTTTCAAGAGCAATCTGGCACGTATATAAAGGGCACTTAGGGCACTACTCGTGCTGCCACCAAGGTCATCGCAGAGAGGTCTGCTTTTCGGTACATACAAGCTTCCATCGCGTCTGTCCCAAAATAAAGAGTAGCTTTCCATGCCAATACCCCGTCCATCATCTGACTGAATTTTCTCTGTGAGCCACATCTCTCTTCTGTTAATGACAATGACAATATGCCCAGGATGGGGAGGTTCTGTCTTTTTACAATTGAATGAACCTGACCCTGCCTGTATTTAATTGCTTAAAACTTGTTTGTCAAGGCTAGCTTGTCCATACTGTAATTTCTAAAGGAAAAACATTGAACCTTACTTACCTGATAGTGTCTGTCTTTAATCATGTTTTGATTTGAAATCCAGCTGTCGAGAAGTGAAATAAAAAGCAGCAGCAATGTTGGCTTTTCTGTTTTTCCATAGATTTCTTGAATCTGGGGGAACGGATAACAGGGAGATGTGCCTGAACCTTGCCCTTTTTCCCCCTAGACAAAAAACACCCCAGATTTCACCTTTACTTAAAATAAAGATAGTAATTTGAATAGACTAAGAAAGCAATGGATGTGCTGGTTAAATGCATAAAGGGGACACCTTCTTGTACGTACAAACTCAAGAGACAGTGAAAAGCTGAGCAGTCAACAGATCCAACCAGCTTTACCCTCTCAGGTCTCTAATTTTGATAAAGCAGCACTTTCTTCCCCTCAGGCTTTTTAGTCTGCACCATCTTCTAGAATTAGGTAGCTACCTCTGCTCTTTCCCACAAAATTCACCTGGAAATCCTCCCTAGTAAGACACTTGAAGTTCTTCTCTACACAGGGAGATTTGAACTTCTCTGTCCTACCTCCTTAGAGTGGCCTTAACCATCAGGAGAATATTCCCAAGCAACATACAGGTATTTTGTGTGAAATACTCGGAAACACCAGGAGTACCTTCTTGCAGACACACATGCTGTGATAGATTCTGGTTCTATTTCATTCTTTGGCCCAGTAAATGTTTATCTATAGTATCTGTCATGCAGAAAATGTAAAATCATCCCAGGCATAGCCAGAGGCAGCTATTTGGGTGCCTGGGGAAGCTGGAATGGGCTCAGCTAGAGGAAAGGGACTCAACATCTAAAGTCCACAATCAACTGTGAGTCAAGTGAGGATTTTAGAAAATCTAAGCTCAGTTTTCAAATAGGCACGCTAATTGCTGGAAAATCCTTCCTTGTGTATTTGGTCGTTGCGAAGAGAGTATCAAAATAGAGTCTTTGTTTAAGCTGATGCTCCTGGACGCTACAGTGATTCAGACAAGAAACAGCAATAGCAAATATGCGTAAAACCAGCTGGCTGCTGTGCCACCCTACTGACAAACCTTCCCGTGGAGTTTCACACCACCATGGAGGAACCAGAGCTGCTGGGTGCACGTACACACCACTGAACAGCATCTCTCATGACAAAGTTCTCTGAAGAGGCTTCCCTTTTTTTAAAACTAACAATGAAAAGGCATCCCTTCCTGGAGAAGACGCAGAGCAAGCTTCCTTCGGGTTAAATGGGCCTTGAAAAAGGTGCCTACATGACTGTTAACAGCCCATTATACTTCATCTCACGAGTGCGGCGTGACCAGTGTCTTTCCAGGCCCCTGTCATTTTAATGGACAACTCTCCATTGTGGCTAAAGACTCTAGCAGTCCCTCCAGGGGAAAAAGGAGCAAACTTTGCAAATCGTATATACCTGACTGACAGGCCAGGTTTTGGAGTACAGCCAGGAGGGAATTCACAGTGAAAACCCCAGTTAATCATAATCTTCACTGGATGCAAAATTTTCCTGTGTCAGATTATTCAGGGAAGAAAAAAAAGGCTCGTTGTTAGACCACCACACATTTTCCTACATTCTCCAAGGGGGGAAAACAAAACACAACAAGATAGCTAAGAAATGAATATTCAAATGCATTTACGTTTCTTTCTTTCCTTTGTCTCTTTGCAAGAAAATATCCTCAGAGAATTATCATTTCTGTGAAGAATTGGTAAGGCTGCCAAGCAAAGCAAGCTGCATTTTATTTTGATGGGCACATTGCAATGTGTATTTATCATCCTCTGTGCCTTCTTGGAGCATGGAGTATTACTGCATTATACTGTCTATGCCAATGACCTCATCTGGAATATTATAACGCCCAGAGAGCAGCCTAAATGCATTTGTCTAGTTATTAGTCTTAAATGCTAGGCTTTCAGCAGCAATAAAGTGAAGGGATACTAAATTCAAGTTTCCTTTAATAATAGAGGACTGAAATATTTTCTCATACGGTTCTAGGTTAAGGTATGTTTGACTACATACTTCTCCAATAAAAATATTTCAAAAGAATGAAACATAGCTTTAATCTTTTAGAAAAAAACCCACCCTTAAAAACTTGATATTAACAAAATTTGTCATTTCTCTTGACTTCTGTGCTATTTTAATCAAAACTTTCATTATCAGGCAGTAAATGACAGTTTACAGTCATTTCAAGTAGAAAAAAATGTTAATTAATCACAACATGAAAGTAAACCTATTTTAACAATAAGAATTACAATTAGCTTTTGAAAAATAGCACTCAATACTTTGTTTACAAATTATTATTCAGTTAATTTATAAACCAAACCATACAGGGCTTAGGAGCCCATTGCTGGGGGATGGTATATCTTTGAAAAGTCTATGAAACTTAAGGATCTATTTAGTCATTCTTCTTACTTGCTTTCTTCTCTTCACTCACCTCCACCAGTTCTAATTAAAAGTACAGCTCAGCCATCATTAGCATTTAAAGCGCTAAGTATTTCCTACTAATAACACATAACTTTGCAAAAATCTCAGGCCCTTGTAGGTTAGAATCACTTTCTAGCAGCGGCCTAACAGGCTTCCAAGCAGAGTGTAAGATCAGCTCAGATTTTAACTAGAACACCACAGACTAGAACTTATGAGTAAAACCCTCTTGACTGTCTTCTGTTTGCAAGAAGGGACACATGTCAGCACTTGCTATGCCAGCAAGTGATACCTTAATAGATTTATGCAGCAAGAAATTGAGGGAGAAAGTTATAATGAACCTCTGAGCATATTTAAGGAAAAACAACTGCCAGAGAATAAGGCAAAGATAATTACTGTTGACATGTTTAATCCCTTTGTGGCAGATGAAATAATTCAGCTTGGGTAAGATGCTACATACAGAATACAGAGGAGTGTTTCAATAGAGACAGCATTTGGAACAGAAGATGGCAGGTGCAAGCAAAGTTTATTTCAGATATTATGGACTTTGTGGTGGATTTACTGCACTCAAGCAGCATTCACTTAGAGCAAAAAGGAAAAAGTGCAGTACTGAGTAGCTCCCTCTACACAAAGAAGACACAGGAAAACTAGCTAACTGAAAGAAAAGTCTGTTTTCAACTCATAACAGAATTTTGCTTTTAACTGCACACAGAAGACAGACAGAATCCCCTATTCCCTTTATGCCATTATAATGCATGCCATTTCCAAGAAGGGAATTTTATTACCTATTCCACAACGTGGAATCCACAGCACAGACAAACTAATAGTCTGACTTTCAGTTGTACTTACTACAAGGAAGACTGGATACAGGGCCTATGGTGCCAAGTACCTTGAAAAAGCCAGCCTTCTCAAACTGCAGAAGATCATTTGGTAAATAACCCTTTCAGCTAGAAAGACGCAGAAAGAAGGAAAGAGAAACGCTGAATGCCTGTTCAATGTGTTCAGTGCATCACGAACTTAGACATCATTGTAATGCACGCTCGTGTCCCAGTGCAGGTGCCTATCGTGTGCCCGTTGCTGTGGTACCCAACAGCCTGCACAAACACACCTCTTAAGCCTGCTCTTGGGTAATCCCAGCCACAAAAGAGAGTCAGTGGGAAATAAATGAGCTATCAGATGTTAGAGCAAGAGAACCTAGAGAGCAAGAAGCACCTTAAGATTAAAAGGTGGCTCAAGTTAGAAAGGCAGGGCTGGCCAGAAGGTTTAAAGCAAGACATGTGAAGAGCAAACACAAGGAAACAGCTGTCAAACATAATATGGTACAAAATCTCAGGGAAAGGAGAATTTCATTGAAATGGAGAAAAATGTTCAAATAGAAAATACTATTCTTCTTGAACCAAATTCATTCCTGATGTTAATCTTCTGAAACCAGTCAGTTTACACTAGAGGAATACTTATTCCTTGGTGTGAGCGCAACATTCTTCAACTCAATGAATTAAGCCAAACAATTCAACACAAGAATATTGTGAATCTATACAGCTGAACTAGAGGAGTAAAGTATGTCTGTACAATGTCAGTGTTGTCTGGTTTGTTATCCTCCAGTACAAAGTATTCTGCTATTGACATGCCATTAACATTACCTGTGTCATTTCTTGGCTAAATCACTGAGTGGGGATGGAATTTGCATAAGAATCTGCGTTTTGAATGAACATTAACTTTTGGATGTGTCCGTGCAGTAGGAATCCTTTCGAATAAGAACTTTGAAGCTGCTTGTTGGCAAGAACCTAATGAAATCAGGCCTTCCGAAAAATGCTTCATAGGCTGCTTTAAGAATCCATGCTAGATTCCGCTATAAATACATGACAGAAGAAATACAAAATAAATTAAGCAGGTTCAGTAGCACAATCACTTAGGGAACTTAGATCTTCCCAAGGCTCCTGCAAATAACAATATCATAGCAAGCTTTTTTTTACTCCATCACATGGAACAGTTTGGCAGGGAATTAACTTCTTTTTTTGTATAGCCATTCCAAGCTTTTGGTCGAACAGCAGCATCAGATACTACTTAATAATACCACGTGTGCTTGATCCATATGCAACAGTAACCTCTGCGATACCACAACCAAGCTTGTGACTTATCTATAAGGCGGCTGCCTGGTGCTACCAAAGTTGCACTAGAAGAGCACCTCTTTTCAATAGATCCCAACTGAGAATGAATACCATCACAGCCCCTCGTAACTGCTTCGTTCATACACAAGTACTATTGACACTTCTCATCTCTTAGACACTTATCTGCCTCTCATCTTTATTGCTCCTGTCTCATCCTCTCTCAGCATTCATCTTCTCATCTTCCTTTCAATTGTCAGCAAGAGGCAGCGCTGGGAGAATATCTAACACACAGCAGCTTGGGCCGATGGACACGGAAGCTTGCAGTATAGAACCCGGTAAGACCAAGGCATGCAATGTGCAATGGATCTGCATGTTCTGTAAAATTGCTTTTTTTTTTGTTCCATACATATAAGTGGGTTCTGTCACTGTGATAATAATCTCTTTTCAGTAACAGAGTTGACCCTGTGTGTTAGCTGGCCCATGAAATTCTGACTTCAGTGAGTTGGGTGGAAAGCACACAGAGTAGTAAGAAAGTTATATAAATCTAATCACCTAGTTCAAGGACATGAAGCAAATAGGCCTTTGCTCCAACTTACACTTTAGATTTAGATCAGGAAATAATATCTCAGTGAAAGACTTGTCTGTGTGTTTCTCTATGGCAAGCAGAATTCCTCTTCATTTCTCAAAAAAATCCTGATTCACTTAAAGAGCCACGAGTCTCAACTCTCAGTAGAGATGGCTCATCTCTGAAATGCTGAAAGAACGAAATTTACAATACACTAAAATAGTTTCAATGCGATTACCTGTAAAACATTTGACAGTGAAGAGTAGAACATATTTGAAGTAGAAACATGTTCTTTACTGAGTATTCTGAACTTAGCTCTATATGCTCAGCACCAGTGCTAACGAAGTGCCCTGTTGAACCTCAGATGTGTTTGATCTTGAATATACACACATTTCTATGCTGTTATGTTCTTTTCCTAATAATTCACCTTAACAGAAAGAATATACCTACAGAAGTGAAGCACCGAAATGCTACCTGTCTATTTCTCTTTGTACCACGCTATTAATATTCTTGCAGTGTAGTCTCTGGTGCATGCATTAAGTTTTAATTAGCATTCCCTGAAATTAGCATGACTGAAAAAGGCATTTGTTTGTTTAGGAATCCAGGTTTCCATAATGGTTTTTTGTTTCCTTCCCAGCCTTCACCTCAGAGTTTGACTGGCTGATTTAATTTGCCTAATTTTAAAAGATAATGTAACAACTGAAAGCAAATAAACTGAAGTTCAGTTGAATCAACTCATTCAATAATATGCCTTAATATGATTTCATTTTATGCAGACTAATGAATACTAAATTAGGTAAGGCTCAAGTAAAGCACACCACAGGGCCTTGTGGGCTGGGTGCTGCCACCTCCCGACCCCAGTACTGTGCCCTGCACTGGGCTGCTCCCATCCTGCTGCTGCAGCCACCAAGCGCTGCTCCCGCACCCACATTTGGGGCTGCCACTTACTCCCCCGCCCCCCCTTCATTTCTCCTTGCAGCCACACTGGTTCTCGGGCAGGCAAGTGGCAGCAGCAATTCGCTTTGGGTATCTACATGCAACTGAGGCTGCGTATGTCTATGGCAGAGCTGGTCTTACTGACTGTCCAGGCTACGTGGACTGCAGGCCACTGTCTGGAGAGATATCGGGTAGCAAAAATAACACAAGATCACTTTTAGGCAAAAATAACACAAGATCACTTTTAGGCAACGTGGTTTTTTCATCTGCCACATATCACCCTATTTGCCATCACTTCCCTACTGTATATATTTAACCTTTAAAGGTACTTTTTTAATAATTCAAAAGCCATTTAGTGCTGTTATACACTGTACAAAATGAAACATGTTATTTTGCTGGGTAAATATGATGTGAATACAGCCTGCAAGCACATCTCCATGGCTTAACAGCAATCCCATCCTGTAGATACAAAGGAATAAAAGAAGTCTGACCTCTAGTGAACCCAAGCCCTTACACCACTTCTGTGAGAGGCAGTCTTCAGTTATCTTCATGGTCTGGAAAACTTTATTCATAGCTCTGGAAAACTTTATTCATAGCTCTGAAATGAAGATATATTTTTGTTACAACATAACCCAGAGCAAAGATGAGGGCAAAAAAAGGACAAATATTATAATCCTAACGATTATAGAACTTTGAAGCGACTGGAGAGATTAACATTACAGAAGCATCTGAATAAGGACAAAGCTGTAGTTTCTGACTATGACACTGTACTTCTGAATCTACTGTTTTCATTTTTATTGAATAAATTAATTTCATTATCTATACTTAAAATATATAATATATTTTACCCAACTCTACCGAGAGATCTCTGAGGTATTTCAGGGTGTACTTATACCACGAACTTCTTGACGAAAGGTACATACCTGCAGAAGACTGCAGTTTCTCCTAGATGCCCATCAGACATTAGAATTAAGGTATAATAAGAGAGGGATATATATTGCCTTTAAAATTCGCTTGAATAAAGGAAACATTACAAGAAAACATGAAAACTGAAAGAGGCATATGCAATAAATAGCAGCACTTGCAAGGATTCCCACAAGCAGTATTTCAACCATGGAATCAGATATGCCTAACTTGAGGCACTTCCCTGCAAAGCTCCCGCAGGCGACTACTGCTTACAAATTCACAATTCCAGTCCTAGGAAACAGTAATCACAAACTAGTTCCTTGAGGAAAGCAGCTTAAAACAGTCTGAACATCCAGGCAGTGGGGCACAAAGCTATGGGAAGTTCAGTTTTCTGAAGGTTGTACAAACCACAGAATCTTTCAAATTCACATACCGCCAGTGATTTTTTTTTCTAACTTTACAACAGGTTACATTCCGAGATATAATCACCAGATATCTCACAGAACAACCGAGGCTGGAAGGGACCTCTGGAGGTCACCTTGTCCCATCCCCTGCTCAGGCAGGGCCACCTACAGCCCCTTGCCCAGGACCATGTTCAGACAGCTTTTGAGTATTATTTCCAAGGATGGAGATTGCACCACCTCCCTGGGCAACCTGTAAGCCATCTTATAGGTGGAATTACCTGACAAGAACTATTTTGGTAGAATTCTTCATGCATTTGCTTTTACATGAGCCATTAATTACAATTCCCCTTGACAGAAGTACAGCACCACATCCATGAAGCACACAAACACAAGATGTTGAACCTTGCTGCCTTGCGATCACGCAAAACAAATCCATTATTGACAACACATTTGCATACAAGAAGTACAACTCTGAGTAGAGCATGCAAAGCAAACAAGATTAGTTCTTTCTTCAGCATAGCACATAGCTAATGCTACTACTAGAACAGGAAAATATCTATGGGGAAGATAAGAAGGCATGCTTAACTAGAATACAGACGCTAGAAGCACCTCAATTTACGTATTCCTGATTTATTTACCACTTTACACATAACCTAGCTTATTATTCATTGGATTTGGCTAAATCACTAGGATATATCACATATTCTTTAATCTACATGAAGTCGCTTCAAATAACTCTTTAGTTGAACTAGCATAGATAAAATCACATATTGCTCTCCAACACTGATTTCTGGCATCAGGTGGTATCTTGATTCAGCACATTACTTGAAACAAGCAAACATCCCACAGAAGAATCATCAGGCGAAAGGCTTCAAGGTCATACATTGAAAAACCTATTCATAACCCAGCAGTGGTGCCTCTGGTTCCCAGTCAGGGCCATACAACTTTTAATCCTTATGCTTTTCTCTTTAAAAGGTACCTAGCAGAGAACAGCAGCACCGCTTCTCGTACCTAGAGCTACAAAGCACAACTCAAGCAAGAGCAGAAGGAAATGCAAAGAGTTTAAATTGATGGCTGCAACTGAGTGTGCCGATTGACTGCTCCATGCACTTGCATAATCTCAAGAAGGCAAAGGCAGGAGCATAGTAAGGAAGACCACAAAAAGAGGCACGCAAGTGGCCAACAGAATAATTATTTCAGGAACTGCAATAACATTAACAATTCTTTTAACCTTTACTTTAAAATATCTGATACTGTCAAAATGGACAGAACGTAAGGCTAACTTTGAGACTAGGAAAGATCTCCCCTGAACAAAGGGCATGAGAGATACTACAATGTGTTTGAACAGAGATTAAGGCTTCTTGATTAGGGTTTAAGGGTAATTTTCAAAGCTCAGCATAAATGAATGAAAAAAGTAATCAAGTGAGAGCTTGAATGTAAAAGCCTTTAGTTCTTTTCCAGTTTGATTTCTGAAACACATGAATGTATTTGCTCCTCATTTAAGGAGCTCAGATTCCAGAAAATGTGGTATTGCATGTGAACATCCCTGGGAAAAAAAAGCCAACAAAATAAACCACACCATTTTTTAATATTCATAATTGTACTTCTTGTGAGTCACACACCAATGATGGGTTACGATAATGCACAACAATTACACCTTCTAGTGCAGCTTTTACAAAAAGAAGCCAACACACAGTAATCGTATGAAAACACAAAAAAAGGAAAAAGAGCAAATGTCCACCCAGTCCTGAACCTCGCTTTTTAAGGTGAGGCATGTACCTACTGCAAGATAATAAACTTGGGCTGTTACATGGTTGACCATGCCTGGCGTTCCTTGGGTAATTTTTCAATTTGAATTGCCATGCTTTCCAGGACCTCTGTTCAGAAAGTTAGTTACATTAAAAGGTTTTGCCTTTGTGCAATCCTAGCTCTAGGATAAAAAAAGGCCTGAAGTAAAGTGGTTTTGAATCCCAAACGTCTACCTGCAAAACAGAAGTGTTGTAACATCTGTGATAAGCAGTACAGCCCGTCTTAATACCAGGCAGCTACTGAATCTTATCTCAGGGGCACTAAGAATAGCCCTTTGCCAGAAAGTCAACAGCCAGTGATCCCATTCCACAATAAGCCATGCAATCAGTGAGTTATTAAGGGGTTTTTTTT